>NC_083447.1:4129375-4437500 GCF_020745735.1 Hemiscyllium ocellatum | reverse complement strand
TTGTCCCAGTTGAAGTGGTGTCCTTCCTTATCTGTATATAAGGATACTAGCGAGAGGGATCATGTCATTTTGTGGCTAGTTGATGTTCATCTATCCTGGCGCTTAGTTTTCTGCCTGTTTGTCCAATGTAGTGTTTATTACAGTTCTTGCACAGCATTTCATAAATGACATTAGTTTTCCTTGCTGTCTGTATAGGGTCTTTCAAGTTTATTAGCTGCTGTTTTAGTGTGTTGGTGGGTTTGTGGACTACCATGATGCCAAGGGGTCTGAGTAGTCTGGCAGTCATTTCCGTGATGACTTTGATGTAGGAGAGAGTGGCTAGGGTTTCAAACACATCGAGTTAGACCCCCATCTACCACCCCCTGAGAAAAAAGAACAGGAAATGACATCACCACAGGAAATGACAACACGAACCCAAAGAAACCCAAACATGTAAATAGAAAGCAGGAATTATCAGCAGTGCTTCACCCAGAGGCCCACTGAAGATGTTACCAGTAGGATGATGAAACGTCTGGAAATGAACCTTCCAGCTCAGCAAGCAAATTTACATCCAGAATCTCAACCTGAGCTACAAATTTTCTCAAAACTTGCCAAGGCATCAACATCTCAGGACACGCTCCATGGACCATCCATATGCACCCCATGTCCATAGACATTGAAATCCAACATGTGGTAGCCTTTAAGAAACCTCATGGCACATCTTACAGTATGTTTCTGCACCTCAAAGTGCAATGACAACCATCATTATAATGCTGTAAAAAGGACACTTTAAGGTCAAGGATGCATTTCTGGTCTATACATTTGCTGTTCTAGCACTCACTCACTTTGACATTCCCTAAATGCTCACAACAACCCTGCCTTGTCATACCTGCCTCGCCTTTTTATGCGTTGCTCCTCTGCCAGAGCTCACGGTATTGCTCTATTTCCAATGTTCAGTGCATAAGCCAGGAAGCTTATGATGGTTGTCAGTCGGGTTCAATCAAGTGAATGGAGATGGCTCTCACTCAGGAGTTCCTGGCAGAGTAAGTCAAAGGCAACGTCTACTACCAGTCAGGGGCTTAGACACGGTCAGACAACTGCTTGGAGTAGTCAGAGTCAGGATCCTTTTCATTTGAGAGGTGAGGAATTGAATGTCAAATGCCCACCACCTGTCTTTATTTTTCCTGCCTAATTACAGGCTGCTTTGGTACTGAAATGAGAAAGAGAGACAAGAAATTAAGGAAAATGAAAGTGGGTGGCATGACAGTTACTTTTAATGCAGATGAGGACATGAATTGAGTGAGTAGGCAGTGCAGAGAGCATGTACAGATAGTGGTGAAAGGGATAAGGATGGCTGACAGAGATTGAGAGACACTGTTGCAGGCAATGGTGAGGGTGATGGAGCATAAACCTTAATGGTAGGTGGGTACAGTGTCAGATGTGGATTGAGTGTCGGGTATCAGCGAGAAAATGGTGGTATTTAGACTGGAAGGGTGAATAAGATAATCGGGGGTTTCCTCCTACATTGCTGTGCGTTATTCCTTTTAGCTGAGACCACACTAATCCACATGATAATCTCAAACTACTCTGGCATAGTCTGGTGTGGTGGCCTCCATTGTCAGTCCCCTACATATGGACATCCTGGGTTGCACACCCCATCCAGTAAGACCTCCAGGTCCCTAACCATAAAGGGAATGGCCAATTTTCCCTGGGCTGCCTTTTCCATGGGAAATATTAGGAATTGTGCAGAGCAGCTCTGGACTAATATTGCTTACCTAGGTGCACAATAGTTGTTTATAGATGGCACTGATGCCACGGGGACTGGTACTTTCCAGGATATCCTGGAAGTAGCAAGTTATTCTGGATACAGTGAGCGGTGGAGTCAGGCTAGATTGGGGTAAAGTGGCGAGAGATCTTGCTGGGCCTCACAGAGAATATTCCTCTGTGAAACTCACCAAAACTGACTCTACACCAAAAAGTATGAGATTGAGCCTATTGAGTACGAAGCATCTTGACATGTCTCTGCTACACATGACGGGGCGGCACGGTGGCACAGTGGTTAGCACTGCTGTCTCACAGCGCCTGAGACCCGGGTTCAATTCCCGACTCAGGCGACTGACTGTGTGGAGTTTGCACATTTCTCCCCGTGTCTGCGTGGGTTCCCTCCGGGTGCTCCGGTTTCCTCCCACAGTCCAAAGATGTGCGGGTAAGGTGAATTGGCCATGCTAAATTGCCCGTAGTGCTAGGTAAGGGGTAAATGTAGGGGTAGGGGTATGGGTGGGTTGCGCTTCGGTGGGTCGGTGTGGACTTGTTGGGCCGAAGGGCCTGTTTCCACACTGTAAGTAATCTAATCTAATGACAAGGGTAAACATTTTGGGTTGTGGGTTGGATCCCCGATGTTGGGGTCAAATTGGGAGGGTGGGGGGTTTACTAAACCCATGCTGTATGGGAATTAATTACCCAGCAGTGACTTTCCCTGAATTGGCCAATGAGTGACTGCAAGATCAGCTTGTAAGAATAATAGAAAGGACAATAGAAGTGTTCGGGTCCAAAGGAACAGAAACCTGCAGTTCAGGTAAGAGAGAGAAGACGCTTCCATCTTGAAGCACCATCCCTCAGCTTCAAAGTTTTAAATTAAAATATGCCCTCAGTAGCAGGGTCATCAGTGTGGATTGGCTCCCTAGAAGTGTAGCCAGGCAAGACTGGAAGGCCTCGGAGCTTGTCTGGAATACTAACCCAGTCTGCTCCTGAGATGTCATCTCCAGGTAGCTGGCCTATGTATTTTTTAACTAACCTGTCCAGAAATGTTATAACACACTTCCTCTGCAGATGGGACTTGTACCCAGATCTCCTGACCCAGTACTAGCGATAGTGCAACTATGCCACTAAGTCCCAGACAGCTTTTTTTAGATTAGACTTACAGTGTGGAAACAGGCCCTTCGGCCCAACAAGTCCACACCGACCCGCCGAAGCGAAACCCACCCATACCCCTACATTACCCCTTACCTAACACTACGGGCAATTTAGCATGGCCAATTCACCTGACCCGCACATCTTTGGACTGTGGGAGGAAACCGGAGCACCCGGAGGAAACCCACGCAGACACGGGGAGAACGTGCAAACTCCACACAGTCAGTCGCCTGAGTCGGGAATTGAACCCGGGTCTTCAGGCGCTGTGAGGCAGCAGTGCTAACCACTGTGCCACCGTTATCCAGACAGATGTTGGAAAATTCCAGTTAGCCTCTTACAAACTATCTTAATAGGCCATTTATTTAATTTAATTGGCTACTTGCCAATTGCAAGTGGATAGCCCTGCTGATCACCATTCCATCTCCGGAAAGATGATATAGGAGCAGACAGTACCGCCAGACTGTCAAACTAATTTTCCATTCTCCATTCTTGACTTTATCTTGGGGCATAAATCCTGTCTGAAAAATGTGTTGCTGGAAAAGCGCAGCAGGTCAGGCAGCAGCCAAGGAGCAGGAGAATCGACGTTTCGGACATAAGCCCTTCTTCAGGAAATCCTGTCCAAAATCTCAGCTTTGTTTCAATCGTACGGTGATCTCACCGGTGTCAGAACGTTGTGGTTTCAAGACCCTTGAGGCACAAAATCTAGCCAAACACTTCCTTTCACCTCTGTACCACCCAATTTTCTCAACTAACTTTTTCAAATAACATTATTTCTCTTGCTGATGGGCAGACCACCAACGTTTTCCAATTAAATGTTAATTTCTATTAACACAATAAGAACAGATTAAGATGTAATGGATATATACAGCAGTATTTAACTCTGTGCCAAGTTTAATTACGTAAAAACAAAGTTTACATTTTTATGATGTAAGGGCATAGATTTATAGAGATGTACAGCATGAAAACAGACCCTTCAGTCCAATTTGTCCCCACCAGCCAGATATCCTAAATAAAGCTAGTCCCATTTGCCAGCATTTGGCCCATTTCCCTCTAAACCCTTCTTATTCATATACCCATCCAGATGTCTTTTAAATGTTATAATTGTCCCAGCCTCCAATACTTCCTCTGGCCATTTATTCCATAAAAGCACCATCCTCTACAGGAAAAGGTTACCCCTTAGATCCCTTTTAAATCTTAAACCTATGCCCTCTAGTTCTGAACTTCCTCACTACGGGGAAAAGACCTTGTCTATTTACCAAATCCATGCCCCTTGTAATTTTTAAAGTCTCTATAAGGTCACCCCTCAACCTTCAATGCTCCAGAGAAAATAGCCCCAGCCTATTCTTTCTCTCCCAATGGCTCAAGCCTCTCAACCGTGGCAGCATCCTTGTAAATCTTTTCTGAACCTTTTCAAGTTTCACAACATCCTTCCTATAGCAGGGAGACCAGAATTGCGAGCAGTATTCCAATAGTTGCCTCACTAGTGTCTTGTACAGCTGCAACATAACCTCCCAATTGCTATACTCAATGCACGACCAATAAAGGCAAGCATAACAAAAGCCTTCTTTACCATCCTATCTACTTGCGGTTCCACTTTCAAGGAACCATGAACATGCACTCCCAGGTCTCTTTATTCAGCAACACTGTCCCTTTCCCTACCAGTACCAGCACCTTCAGTCCTGCTGTCTGGGAATCTTTCTTCTTTCCTTCTAATCTTTAAGCAATATTTCAGAGCTTATTTTTGTAATACAGGTTGCTAGTCACCTTTCCTAAGTCTCCCACCATGAGTTGACATCCATGCCTTTTTTAAAGTAATGGCATATTTAATGACAATGAATAGCTTGTAGTCTACACTTAGATTTACTATTTTGGTCTTTAATAATGCTACAAAAGGACCAGTCAATACACATTTTTCCCATAGCAGTTCAATAGGCAATATCTTAATGAGTTAGATCATTTCTTTCTGGTGCCAAATTTTCAATTTCACAGCTTCCCATAATGGAATTGGAACTTACATCTGCCAATTGCTGCACAACTGTGGGAGTCAGTGGCGTATTGGTAAGACCACTGTGACAAAGGTTCAAGTTGCACCACAGGAACAAGTGAAAATTAAATTAAATTAATTAATAAAATCTGGAAATGAAAGCAGTTTCTGAATAATGGTGGTCACAAAACTATCATTTGATTGTTTGGTTAATTAATGCTCTTTGTGGAAGAAAATTTGTTGTCCTACTTGCTTTCACTCTGGAGTCTGATCTAGGTCAATCCAATATGGTTGACTCTTATAGGTCATCTGAAATGGCCTAGCAACTCAGTGGTATCAATGCTTCATAATCAGAGAAGCCGTGCACATTGTTTCCAGATAAATAATGCCCTCTTGAATTCCCCAGCCGAACTTGCCTTCATTGCACTTCCAGGTTGTGCATTCCATTAACTGCTCACTGTGTGGAAAATACTTTCCTCACCTTGCATTTGCTTCTTTTGCAGAGTACTTTAAAACATCTCCTCAGGTTCTCAATCTGGGTGAGAACAGTTTCTCCTCATCCACTCTATTCTGACCTCTCATGATTTTGAAAACTTCTATCAAAACTCCTCTTAGCCTTCTCGACTCTAAGGAAAATAGCCTTAATACTTTCAATCTTTCTTCATCACCGAGTGTCTCATCGATGGAACCATTCTGGTAAACCTTTTCTACGCTCTCTCCAATGCAAAAAAAAAGGAATGAAAGAGATTGGATCATCTGGCATCAACCTGGTCACTGGGAATAACAGTGTACACCCAGCTATTGACTTTCCAAAGTCCTTTATTCTAACAGCTGGGGGCTTATGCCAAACTAGGGACATGATCAATCTGTACAATATCACAACAAATCCAAGAGAGCACTGTCACCTCCTGGATGTGTTCATGGCTCAGGATAAATATCCTCCAGTGGTGACATTGCAGTGCAGTATATAAGTGGGATCCATGTCATGGTCCACAGTAAAACAAACATCCTGCAGATTACCATCTACTGCACCCCACTTCCTATTTCAGCAAACGAACCAGTGTCCTTCATGTTGAACATGTACTGGAAGAAGCATCAAGGGTGAAAAAGACCAAAAAAAAATGAATGGTCAAGTTCCAGGAATTCACAGCGATATCTCTCACTGTGTTACGAGATCTGTTCTCCAATACACACTGGAGCACTTTAATCTTGCTCTGATTTCCACTGATTGTGGCCAGAATTAATACTAGGAAGAGATGAGGTGATAAGATAGTATAAGGGGAAAAGAGGAAATCTCTGGTTAGTGGATCAAAAGCTGTCAACTCAGATCTAGTTCATGGTACCCAACGTGATAAGGCTTTCTGAAAACGAAGGATTATCTAACACGGTGACATGTACGATGTTTAATAGACTAAAAGATATTGGATGAATGGAATATCTAATCATGAGCACAACTCCAAGTTAAGCATTAGTAAAACCTGGCCAGTCTTTGTGATGGGCACTAAAAGCTCTGAAATCATTTGAGAGACAATTAGATACTGTAGTAGAGAAGATAATGCTTTTCTAGTGAACAATGAGCAACCTAGGTCAAATGACCTCTCTTACCTATGATGACTGATAACATGAAGCAAAATTTTAACTGAATGCAGGGAAACTGAATGGAACACAGTGTAAAACTGAGAAACCAGCCTTACATCACATCCTGTCAGTTTTCAAGGTGCTAGTTAGATTAAAATCGCTTCCATGTCCCAGAATTGCAATAATTTACTTTTAACTCAATTTTATAGCTTGATATCAATCTTTCCTCTCACTTTCCTCAAATTCATCATTATGCAATGGGGAGTTGATTGATGGTTATTCTTCATCAATGTAATGCAATGTTCTACCATGAGAACATCACAGCTGAATCAATTTTGTTCTTATTAATCCTTATAAAACTATAAGACAAAAGGAGTAGAAATAGGCCATTTAACTCATTGGATCTGCTCTGTCATTCAATGAGATCATGGCTGATCAACTCCATTTTCCTGCCTTTTCCCTGATTAACAATCTGTTTTTCTCAGTCTTCAATATACCTAACAACCTAGCCTCTACAGCCTTCAGCGATAAAGAATTCCCTCGGTGAGAACAAATTCCTTCACATCTGTCCTAATTGGGTGACCCACTATCTGAGATTTTGCCCTCTGACCTAGACTCTCCCAAAAGAAGAAAAAGCCTCTCGGTATCCATTTTGCGAAGCCCACCCAAGAATTTTATATGTTCGAATAAAATCACCTCTCATTCTTCTAAACTCTTATGAGTTCAGGCCAAACCTAATAACCCTCTCCTCATGATAAAATCTCTTCATACCCAGCATCAACTAATGAACATTCTGTGGACTGCCTCCAATGCGATTATATCTTTCCTTAAATAAGGGGCCAAAAACCATTCATAGTAATCTAGATATGGTCTAACTAGTGCCTTGTATACTTTTAGAACAAGTAGTACTATTGGTTATCTATCCTAACTGCCTTTGAATGTATTGAGTCAAACACATCATAGTGATTTTGCTTAAAATGGTACATTTTCTTCCTTAAGGGATATTTATAAAACTCTATCTGGTTTTCAATAATCAAAAACATTTTTACACTGGAAACAAGCTTTCAATTTCAGAATTATTAATTAAATTCTATCTGCTATTATGTTGGGATTTGAATTTATGTCCTTAGGCATTTGACTGAGCGTCTGGATTTTTAGTCAAATAACATTACAACCACACCATTGCTGTCTCACAACAGCTACTTAGAATGGAGGATGGACATTAATGGTATCATAGCAAACAATAACGAAAAGGAAGGAGTTAGAAATAGGATTAGGCAATTTTTCCCACTGAGCCTACTGTGCCATTCAATATCACCACTGACCTTGCAGATGGCATCAACTGCACTGTCCACCTTGTCTATGAAAATGGCCAAATGTACAGCGCAGTTATTGACTTGTTGATTTTTCATGTTCCCCCGACGAGGATGAGGAGGAAGAGGAAAATTTCTTGTGACTGATAGATCGACCAGGATTGAAACTCTATATGCAGGGCACAGCAGCCCAAATCCTTGCTTTATCTCATTCTCTCTGGGGCACATTTTATGATGCGATGCCTGGCATTGAAGCTAATTTCAATATAGTTGCAAATTCTCCAAATGTTAAATGGCTGCTGCAGAACTTGATCAATGCTGCTAGTCTTAGTGTTAATCCTAGTGAGATGGCGCCCCCTACTGCACATTTAACTCTAATATCAATTGTCTTTTCTGTACATAACTGTATTTACAAGATAACCTTGTACAAAATGAAGGGTGCATGAACAACAAGCAAAAGATAGAAGCTAGAAAAACTGACCAAAGGAATAAGATACTTACTCTAACTATAGGAGGAAAGTGAGCAACAATACATTGAGAATGCTTTGTTTCTTTGAGTGACAGTATAGTACCTCTTTAGCTAGTCAGCCCATCTGTCTTGTGACCTCCTTTATCGTTCATATTTCCTTAAGTTTTACAAAGTCTGCTCCTACTTCCTATGGATAGGTGTGGGTATTCACATGTTCATATCCCCACCATAGTCAATTCATCAGTTTCTCAGCTATTTTACCCAGACTTGCTGATGCTCTGCAGAACATTAAAACGAACATTCCAAATAAGGTGACTTTTTTTCTGTTATTTGGCACTCTCTTCCTCAAAAGGTGGTGGAAGCAAAATCACTGAGTATTTTCAAGGTAGAAGTGGATAGGTTCTTGGCAAGCAAGGGGTTGAAAGTTGTGGGGGTTGGCAGGAATGTGCAGCTGAAGTTACAATCAGATTGGTTGTGATCTTATTGAATGATGAAGCAGACTCAAAGACCAAGTGGCCCTATTCATGCTCTTAACCTGTGTGACTTCAGAAGCTGTGGTGGTTCTCTTTAAAGGAGTCATGAAGGGATTTGATGAGAATGTTTAAAATCATGAATAGTTTAAAATGTATTAAATAAAGAGAACTTATTTTTAATAGCTGAAGAGTCAACAATGAGAGAGTATAAATTTTAGATGTTTAACAAAAGAACCATATATAACTTCAAAACTTGGCTTGGTCCCATTTTTGAATTAAGCAAAATAAACATAGCCAAGTTGGAATGCAGTTCCAATTATAGAGGAAAGGAACTGAAGAAGGATCATTCTGAGGAAGGGTCACTCAATCCAAAACGTTAAATCTGTTTGTACTGTTGGTGAAGAAGTTATACAGGAAATCCACGAGTTACAAAAATGTTTCCTTCAGGATTCCATTTGCAAATCAAAACACAATGCAGGTCAATGGAAAGCAGCTGTTCATAAGAAAGGGAAAGACTCACACGTTAGATCTTTAAAATTACAGGGAGAAAGTGAGGTCTGCAGATGCTGGAGATCAGAGCTGAAAATGTGTTGCTGGAAAAGCGCAGCAGGTCAGGCAGCATCCAAGGAACAGGAGATTCAACGTTTCGGGCATAAGCCCTTCTTCTTCCTGAAGAAGGGCTTATGCCCGAAACGTTGAATCTCCTGTTCCTTGGATGCTGCCTGACCTGCTGCGCTTTTCCAGCAACACATTTTCAGCTCTTTAAAATTACAACCATGTACAGGATCGCATTCACATACAAACATTTGTAAATCAGTCATTCATAAATTGGGGATCCCTGTAATTCAATATTGAGGTTAGCAATCTGTTCAGCAACTTTAGATGAAGCAGAGGGGAAGGTTGGATGTCATCAGGAATAGATCTCTCAGGGCAGGAGTTCATTATGTGGGCAATTGTCTGCCCTAGATGGCCACATTGACAATTTGAACTGTTTCTCACATTCCTCTTGGAGGAGCAAATGGCAACTTATCTCAATAAATAAAACATTCAAGGTTAAAACAAAAAGTATATTTCAGTGGCTAAGAGCAGAGCAGGTAATGAATTTAAAAACTCATCTGGCAAAATCATCAAAGTCTGAGGTTGTCCTAACAGAGTTCAATATCTCATGTAAAAGAATATCTAAAGGAACCAGTACTGCAACATCACAGACAATGGAATGTGGAGTTAGAGAGTCACAAAGTTATTTAGTACAGAAACAGGCCGTGCAGTACAAACAATCCATGCCGATCATAATCCCAAACTAAACTAGTCCCACCTGCCTGCGCTTGGCCAATATCCCTCCAAATACTTCTTATTCATGTACTTATCTAAATGTCTTTTAAACGCTGTTATTGTACCCACATCCACTACTTCCTCTGGAAGGTCATTCCAAACGCAAACCACTCTCTGTAATAAAAGTGCCCCTCGTGTCTTTCTCCACAGCCTTTTTTAAATGTTTCTTCTCTCATTTTAAAAATATGCCACCTCGTCTTGAAATCTCAAGATCTGTTAAACTCTTCTGAACTATCTTCAGTTTAATAATACAATATTCTTCATATTACAGGGACACCAGAATTGGTCGCAGTATTCCAGCAGAGGCTTCACCAATGTCTTGTACAACCTAAATCTAATGTCCCAATTCCTATACTCAAGAGTCTGTGCAAGGAAGGCAAGTATGCCTTTTTAACCAGTCTATCTATTTGTGATGCAAACTTCAAAGAATTATGTACCTGAATTTCAATATCTCTCTCAAACACTGCCCAAGATCCTACGACCAATTGTACAAGTCTTGCCTTTGTTTATTTTACCAAAATGCAATACCTCACATTTATCTAAAGTAAACTCCATTTGCCACTCTTCAGCCCCTGGACCCAACTGCTCAAGATCTCTTTGTAATCTGAAATAACCTTCTTCACTGTCCATTTTACTGCCAATCTTGTTGTCATCTGCAAACTTACTAATCATGCTTTCTATATTCTTATCTAAATCATTTATATAAATGACAAACAAAAGTGGACTCAGCACTGATACCTGTGGATCACAACCCTCCACCATCACTGTCTACTGCCATTAAGCCAATTTTGTATCCAATTGGCAAGTTCACCTTGAATCCAGTGTGATCTAACTTTACTTACTAGTACACCATGTGAAAATCTGTCAAAGGCTTTACTAAAATCCAAATAAACAAAGTCAGCCACTCTGCCCTTGTCAATCTTTTTGGTTACTTTCTCAAAAACCTCAATCAAGTTTGTGAGACACAATTTCCCTCTCACCAAACCATGCTGACTATCCCTAATCATTCCTGGTCTCTTGAAATACATGTAAATCCTACCTTTCAGAATCACTTCCAACAACTTTACCACAACCGAAGTCAGACTCACAGGTCGATAGTTCCAAGACTTCTCTTTACATCCCTTCTTAAACAAAGGCATATTATTAGTTATTTGGCCACCTCACCTATATTTATAGATGACACAAATTTTTCTTCAAAAGGCCCTACAATTTCTTCCCTAACTTCCCACAACCACCTGGGATACATTAAATCAAGTCCCATAGATTTATCCATTTTTATGTTTTCTAAATCCTCCAGTACTTCCTCTTCAGTAATGTGAACTGTTTTCAAAACATCAATATTTATTTCCCTGAATTCTCTAGCCTCCATTTCTTTCTCCAATGTAAAAACTGATGTGAAACATACACTTGATATTGGTCCAATCTTGTGAGGTTCAACATAAAGGTGACCTCTTTGATTTTTAAGGGCCCTAATTTCTCTCTAGTTGTTCTCTTGCTCTTAAATGTATTGTAGAATCTCTTTGGATTATCTATAACCTTATCTGAAATTTGTGGTGCTGAAAAAGCACAGCCAGTCAGGCAGCATCTGAGGAGCAAGAGAGTCAACATTTCATCTCCTGATGAAGAACTTATGCTTGAAACATTGACTGTTCTGCTCCTTGGATGCTGCCTGACTGGCTGTGCTTTTCCAGCTCCACATTTTTCGACTCTGGTCTCCAGCATCGGGGGTCCTCACTTTCTCCTATAACCTTATATGGATTGGCTATATCATATCCTCTCTGTTTTCCTGATCTCCATCTTAAGAATGCCCCTAAACTCTTTAAAGTGTTTAAAAAATTCATTAGAACCCAGTTGTTTATATCTGATACAAGATTCTTTTTCAATTCTTAACTAGAACCTCAATATCTTTATTCATTCATCGTTCTCTAATCCTACAAGCCTAACCTTTCCCTCTAGCAGAAACATGACTCTGAACTCTCATTATCACACTTCTGAAAGCCTCCCGCTTATCAGACATCCCTTTATCTGCAAATAGTCTACTCCAATCAATTTTTGAAAGTTCTTGTCTCATACCATTAAAATTTATCTGACTCCAATTAAAAAAACTTTAATTTTTATGGAAGGCTTATCCTTTCTCATTATTATTTTAAAACAAATAGAATTATGATCACTTGACCCAAAATGTTCCCCTAATATCACTTCAGTCACTTGCCCTGTTTTATTACCCAAGTGAAGGTCAAATTTTGCTCCTTCTCTAGTAGGAATATTTCGAGAATAGAACATTACAGTGCAGTTAAGGCCCTTTGGCCCTTGATGTTGTGCCAACCTGTGGAACCAATCTGAAGCCCATCTAACCTACACTATTCCATTCACATCCATATACCTATCCAATGACTATTTAAATGCCCTTAAAGTTGGCGAGTCTACTACTGTTGCAGGCAGTGCATTCCACACCCCTACTACTCTCTGAGTAAAGACATTACATCTGACATCTGTCCTATATGGATCAGCTCTCAATTTGAAGCTATGTCCCCTCATGCTAGCCATTGCCATCAGAGGAAAAAGCCTCCCACTGTCCAACCTATCTAACCCTCTGATTATCTTATATGTCTAAATTAAGTCACCTCTCAACCTTCTTCTCTCTAACGAAAACAGCCTCAATTCCCTCAACCTTTCCTCAGAAGATTTTCCCTCCATACCAGACATCATCCTGGTAAATCTCCTCTGAACACTTTCCAAAGCTTCTACATCCTTCCTATAATGCGGTGACCAGAACTTAATGCAATACTCCAAAAATGGCCGCACCAGAGTTTTGTACAGCTGCAGATGATCTCATGGTTCCTAAACTCGATCCCTCTACCAATAAAAGCTAACGCACCATATGCATTCTTAACAACCCTATCAACCTGGGGGGCAACTTCCAAGGATCTACGTACCTGGACACCGAGATCTCTCTGCTCATCTACACTACCAAGATTCTTATCATTTGCCCAGTACTCTGCATTCCTGTTACTCCTTCCAAAGTGAATCAACTCACCTTTTCTGCACTAAATTCCATGTGTCACCTCTCAGCCCAGCTCTGCAGCTTATCTATGTCTCTCTGTAACCTGTAACATCCTTCATCACTATCCACAACTCCACCGACCTTAGTATCATCTGCAAATTTATTAACCCATCCTTCTATGCCCTCATCAGGTCATTTATAAGAATGACAAACAACTGTGGACCCAAAACAGATCTTTGCGGTACCCCACTAATGACTGAACGCCAGGATGAATATTTTCCATCAATCATCACCCTCTGTTTTCTTTCAGCTCGCCAATTTCTACCCAAACTGCTAAATCACCGTCAATCCCATGCCTTCATATTTTGTGCAATAGCCTACTGTGGGGAACCTTACCAAACACCTTACTGAAATCCATATACACATCAACTGCTTTGCCATCATCCACTTCTTTGGTCACCTTCTCAAAGAACTCAATAAGGTTTGTGAGGGACAAAACAATGTTGACTATCCCTAATCAACTTATTCTGTTCTAGATGATTATAAATCCTATTTCTTATAACCCTTTCCAACACTTTACCCACAACCGAAATAAGGTTCACAGGTCTATAATTTCCAGGGTTGTCTCTGTTACCCTTCTTGAACAAAGGTCTAACATTTGCCATCCTCCAGTTTTCTGGCACTAGTCCTGTAGACAATGACAACATAAAGATCAAAGCCAAAGCCTCAGCAATCTCCTCCCTGACTTCTCAGAGAATCCTAGGATAAATCTCATCTGGCATACAGGACTTCTCCATTTTTACACTTTCCAGAATTGCTAACACTTCTTCCTTAAGCACTCAATCACAGCTAGTCTAGTCGCCTGTATCTCAGAATTCGCCTCAACCACATTCTCTTTTTTCCAGTGTGAATACTGATGAAAAGTATGCATTTAGCACTTCCCCTATCTCCTCTGACATCACGCACAACTTCTCACTCCTATGCTTGATTGGTCCTAATCTTACTTTAGTCAGTTTTTTATTCCTGATCTACCTATAGAAAGGCTGAGGGATTTCCTTGATCCAATCTGCCGCCGACTTCTCATGTCCCCTCCTGGCTCTTTGCTCTCTGTTTTGGTCTCTCCTGGCTAACTTGTAACTTTCAAGCAAGCACCCTGAGCCATCGCATCTCATCCTAACATAAGCCGCCTTCTTCCTCTTGACAAAGATTCAACTTCCTTAGTAAACCACGGCTCCCGCACTCGACAGGTTCTCCCTGCTTGACTGGTACTCACTTATCAAGGACCCGCGGTAGCTGTTCCTTGAATAAGCTCCACATTTCAATTGTGCTCATCCCCTGCAGTTTCCTTCCCCATCCTATGCATCCTAAATCTTGCCTAATCACATCGTAATTACCTTTCTCCCAACTCTTGCCCTGCGGTATATACTTATCCCTTTCCATCACTAAAGTAAACATAACCGAATTGTGGTCACTATCACCAAATAGCTCACCTACCTCCAAATCTAACACCTGGCCAGGTTCATTAGCCAATCCCAAATCTAATCAAATTCACAGAATGATAAATAAATTTTTGTTGAACGTGTTGAACAAATTCTTCATCATATAAACATTTAACACTATGGTAGTCACAGTCAATGTTTGGAAAATTAAAATCACCTACCATTATAACCTTATTACTCTTAAATATATAAGATCCCTCTACATATGTGTTCCTTGATTTCTTTCTGACTATTGAGAGGTCTGTAGTACAATCCCTTCAAGATGATCATTCCCTTTTTATTTCTCATTTCAACCCACATATTTTCACTGGACAATTTTTCAGAGATAGAGTAGAATAGAAATATCTTCTCTAGTTACAGCAATAATGTTTTCCTCAGCCAAAAACGCCACTCCCCTTACTCTTTTGCTTCTTTTTCTACTCTTCCTACAGCAGCTGAAACCTGTAACACTGAACTGCCAATCCTGTCCATCCCTCAGCCAAGTTTCTGCAATAGCTATGATGTTCCAATCCAATGTTCCCAAACATGCCCTGGGTTCACCAGCCTTACCTGTAAGACCCCTTGCATTGAAATAAATGCAGTTTAATTCTTCAGTGTCACTTTGTTTTCCGAATTGCTCATGGCTATATTTTCTAATTAACTTTTTGGATTCCAAACCATTCTTACCTACCTTTCTATTTACTGCACTACTTAAGATCCCTCCAACCCTCTCTCTAACAGTTTACAGTCTCCCTTAATAGAATTAGCAAATCTTCCCACTAGGATATTGGTTCCTTTCAATTACAGGTGAAATCCATTCTTTTTGAAGAGGTCTTTTCTGCCCTAGAAGAGATCCCAATGAACCAAGAACCTGAATTCCTGAACATTACACCATTTCTTCAAAGTTAAAAATCACACAACACCAGGTTATAGTCCAACAGGTTTAATTGGAAGCACACTAGCTTTCGGAGAGCCAGTCCAATATCGGCATCTCAAAATCATGACCATTTCTTCAGCCATTGATTTATCTCCTTCATCCTTTTATTTTTTCCCATATTTGAACTTAAATTCAGATCCAAAATGGCAGCAGAGTAGGACACTTCAGATGGAACCCGTCTGCTCCGTCCATTTATTTTTCTTATATTGTGTATTATCTTGTGTATTTTCTTCCCTTCACATCTCTTCTTTCTTCTCCCTGCTACGGACTCCTGACCTCAGGGTCAGTACAGGCTCGGCGAGGAAGTCTCCCAACCTGGTGGGGTGATCTCCTGGCCTGTCATGACACATTCTTGGCCTAGCATAGTGGTCTTTCAGCCCGGTGAGATGATCTCTCAGCTTAACATGGCGATCTCTCAGTGCCCAAGCATGGCAGTCTCCTGGCCTGGCATGGAGGACTTTCAGTGGTACATAGCAGTCTCTCAGCTCAACATGGATTTCCAGTCTCAAAGTGACTCCTGGAAGTGTAGTGCCACCGTGGCTAAGCCCATAAGAAAGAGTGTAATGTTTGACTTTCAGCTTTATTTCTTTATTTCCTACCTAAAACTAAAAAGGTGTCACTGTTCAATAATTACTGTAATGCTTAACTTTTTACTTAGTTCTTTCATTCTAACTTGTACTGAAGATTGTGTACCTAGCTACTTGTACATAAGATGGCACCTTGTGTGACGATATTATACACTTTTCACTATACTCCTGTACGTCTATACTTCAGTACACGTGACAATAAAATCAAAATCAGCTTGGCACCAAGAATTAATCAGATTACTACTTTTGAGGTTATGCTTTTAATCTTCTGCCTAATCTCATATTCATTTGTAAAGCCTTCATCTTTTCCCTGACTATGTCATTCATACGAATGTGTACAATAAGTTCCAGTTTCTCACTCTCCCCTTAAAGAACATGCTTTAAACATTTCCTGGCGCCAAGAAAGCAACACAATATCCTAGATTCAGGCTCACTGCCACAGAATCTCCTGCCATTGACAGGTTGAGTTCCCTATAACAGTTATTCTTTGAAATTGTGTCAAATCCCATAAGATTCATTCTTAGTGCACAGGATCTGACTGTCTTTTCTATTTTCCTCCGAATGGCTATCCCATTCAACAGTACACAAAAATAAGTATCTGTTTGAGAGGAAAAGCCACTGGAGGCTTCTGAACTACCTTCTTAGCTATCCTGACAGTCATCCATCTATCTGACTGATCCTGCAATTCAAATAATAATGTTAATAGTATAAGGACCAATTAACAGAAAACAAGCATCTGAAGCACTATTAACTGTATGAAGTATTGGAGAATAACTTTATTTTAAAACATTTGGCTTTGTATCTTAGGTGTTTCAGAAGTGAACTTTTCCAAGTCAATATCCAAGCATTTCTTACTATACTCACAATCTTTGGTTCAGAATAGACGCAAGGATAAAATTTCTTCTAAACTACTTATCCATTCAATTGGCAATCCCATCAAGAGTGTTTATTATTTTGCTGGTAATCAAAACTTGCTTGTGAATTTGAGCTACATTTTGTCTTGGTCCTCAATTCATTTCATCTCACCCCGGAGGTCCATTGTTCACAAATGAAGAATGCAAAACCAACCTTACTATGAATTCCAAGGCTTTATTTCAACCGTCTGTTGTAATTGTGGAACTCCTCAGAATTAAATAAATGTCTTGAAATGCTTCACAGCATGTCTGCAATGCTTGGCTTTGTAGTATAGAATGACTGAAGTATTGCAGCACAGTTGGAGGGAAATCTATTATTTCTGCTCTGGTTCTCTATATAATCATTAAATAAATGGACATAGTGCCTTTCTTCTACCTTTTCCCTATACCCTGCATGTCGTTGAACTTTATCTTCTATTTTCTCACTATCCCCCACCCTACTTCTGCATTCCTCTCGGCTCTCAGTTGTATTTTCTTTCTGACATTTGTCATAACGAGACTGTTTCAGTTTATTTGTCATCATCAGCAGTTTCTCACAGATAAGGATGACTCTCTTCCACTCTCAGGTGAGTCCGTAAGTGGCTGTACAGACCAATGCAGCTACGACAGGCTCAGTTACACTTGGTGGTCATGGGAAGGGCTGGGTGGGACATTGGTGTGGTAGCACACTCCTTTCACTGCTTTCGCCTAGCTTCCATTTTTCCTGAAGGCAAGTCTGGAGGTGTTTCCCACATGCTCCTCCCCCACTTTGGATAGTCTTGGACCACGGATTCCCAGGTGCCTGAGGGAATGCCACACTTTGTCAGTGAGGCCTTGAGGGTATAACTGAAGCACTTCCTCGTTGGATTTGGGGTTCACCTGCCATTTCAAAGCTGGGTGCAGAGAGCCTGCTTGTGGGATCTCATGTTGGTCATGTGGTGGACATACCCAGCCCATCGTAGCAGATCAAGGATGGTCAGTGCCTTGATCCTGGGATGTTGGCCTGACCAATGACATTGGTGTTAGTGCATCTTTCTTCCTAGAGTTTTATCATTTATCATTGAGCTTGGGTGACTGAAAGGTGATCGTATAGAGGTCCATAAAATCATGAGAGGCACAGATAGGGTAGATAGCCCACAGCTTTTCCTCATGGTAGGTGAGTCTAATACTTGAGGGCATAGGTTTAAGGTGAAGGGGAGAGATAAAAAAAAGGTTCAGAGGGAAGGCTGTTTTACACAGAAGATAGTGAGTGTCTGGAACGGGCTGCTAGGGTATAGTGGATATGAGTACAATGTTATCATTTAAGTGGACAGATACATGGATGGGATAGGTATGGAGGCATGTGTACCAAACACAGGCAAATGGGACTAAATAAACTGTGTGAAAACTGGGCCACATGGACAAATTGGGCCAAAGGGCCTGTTTCCGTGCTGTAAACCTCTATAATTCTGTACTGTCTGTAATCCCCTTTTTGATCCAGTAGCTCTAGAGTCATTTGTACTACCTTTTTCTTTTTGAGGGAATAAACTTTGATTGTACAAGTACCATTTCTCATTGAAAGGTGGCCCATTGTTTAATAATAGTTATTTTCTCACTCCAACAACTTCTATATGTCCTACCTAGTCCTTCACTATCTTCCTAAAATTTCAATGCTTGCAAGTTTCACATAATCTGCAATATTTGAAAGCGTTCCCTGCATACAAAGATCTAAATCATTTATACATATCTGGAAAAGCACAGGCACCAATACTAACCTCTGACGAGCCTTCCTCCAACCTGAAAAATATCCATTATTCTGTTTCCTATTACTCAGCCAATTTTGTATTCGTTATGCTATTGTCCCTCTTATTCCATTATTTGTAACTTTTCTCACAGATTTGTTGTGTGACACACCACATCCGCAGCATTATTCTCAGTGACCTTTTCTGTTCCTTCTTCAAAAACAAACTCCATATTAGTTAAACTTGATTTTCTCTTTCGAAATCAAAATATTTTTCATGTGACTACTAATTCAATCTTAAATTCTAGTTTCTAGAACCTTATTCACCACTGAATTTAAACTGTTTTGTCTATTATTGCTAGGCTTAGGGCTATTTTAAATAAGGGCATAATGTTTGAAATTCTCCAGGACTCTGGGGTTTAGAACCTGAAAGGTTATAGCCTGTGCCCCTGCAATTTCCACTCTCACTTCCTTTGTGCATGTCATTCAACTTGCTTTATCAACTTCCACGTGTATATCGACCACGATTCCCCTATCAATTTTAAACATTTCTGGTATAAGAGTTACCTCCTTTGTCACCATGGCCTGTGGTAAGGAGAGATATAAAATATTAATTTAATACCTCAGTCATTCCCTATGCTTCCCATTGTGTTTCCTAATCAGCCCTACACCTCTAACTACCAAACTTTTTATTATCCATATGCCTCTGGCAGACCTTGGGATTCTTATGTTGTCCATCAGTCTTTTCTCATCATCCCTCTTCACTTGCCTGATAGAGGGGTTAGGAAAGGGTAAAGAATACAAGAATTCGATAGGAGCCTGTGACAGTTAGGAGAGATTGAATGACAAAAGAAAAGCTGATGCAACCCACAAGACAGTAATTGTTCAAGTAAAGAAATGGAGCCAGAAGAGGGGAAAATGGAGACTACAGAATCACTGTTAAACTCCACCATCTAAAACAAAATTAAACAGAAAACTGGGAGGGGGGGGCATCACTACACTCAAATTTTTGAATTTAATGTTAAACCTAGCAGGTTACAAAGTGGCAGCTGAAAGATAGATGTACATTGAGTTTCATTGGAAAAATTTCATAAGTCAACCACAGCAAAAAAAAATCAGAAATCGGATGAAGAATTAAACAAGAATCTCATACCACCCCTTTCCATCTCGCCCTTTAAGAATATTCCTATCTATATTTCTTTTTATTCAATCACATGATGTGGACATTTATTGGTAGGTCAGCATTTATGGAACAGCCCTAATTTACCAGAGGGCAGTTAAGTGTCAACCACATTGCTGTGTCTGGAGTTACATGTAGGCCAGACTAGGTAAGGATGGCAGATTTTCTTCCTTTAGGAACATTATTGAACCAGATATTTTTATGACTTTCAACAGTGGTTAGACTGACTCAGTGTATATTTCCCACTGCCTCAGGAAAGCAGCCAGCATAATCAAATATCCTTCCCACCCCAACTATATATTCTTCTATTGGGCAGAAGATATAAAAGTTTGAAAATATGAATAAACAGTTTTAAGAAGTTACTTCCCAATTGTTATTAGACTCATGAGCTGATATTAGAGTTGTGCTCTTTCTGCACCTTCTCTGTAGCTGTAACACTATATTCTGCATTCTGTTCTACTACCCTGACATACTTAGGTATGAGTTGTCTGGTGAGCACACGGTACAATACTTTTCACCGTATCTCAGCACATGTGACAATAATAAAATCGAAATTGTTGTATTATGCTAGCTTTTAATGAATTTTTTTATTGAATGCAAGATTACAATTTTCAGACGTAAGATTTCAACCCATGTGCTCAGAACATTGTGTCAGTAGAATAGTAATCCAGACCAAGACGCAAACTTCTTTTTAAAAATTCAATCAAAGGATGTAACCACCACAATCCAAGCCAACATTAACTACTCATCCCTAGTTACCCTTGAGAAGGTGGTGGTGAGCTGCTTTCTTCAACTGCAGCAATCGGTGTACGTAAATCCACAATACCTGAGAGAAAGAGACAGTTGCAGAATGTTGTTTCAGCAAGACTGAAGGAACAAAAATGTAATTCCTAGTCAAGATGGAGAGTGACTGTTTGGTGAACTTGCACCACTGCATGTTCGCCTAGTTACCTTCTTTTAAAAAAAAAGTAAGATGATCCATAACTTGGTTACTATTTCCCTCCCCACCCCTTTCTGTCTTCCGCAAAGACCGTTCCCTCCGTGACAACCTGGTCAGGTCCATGCCCCCCCTACAACCCATCCTCCCATCCTGGCACTTTCCCCTGCCACCTGTAAAACCTGTGCCCACACCTCCTCCCTCACCTCTATCCAAGGCCCTAAAGGAGCTTTCCACATCCATCAAAGTTTTACCTGCACATCCACTAATATCATTTATTGTATCCGTTGCTCCCGATGCGGTCTCCTCTACACTGGGGAGACTGGGCGCCTCCTAGCAGAGCGCTTTAGGGAACATCTCCAGGACACCCGCACCAATCAACCACACCGCCCCGTAGCCCAACATTTCAACTCCCTCTCCCACTCTGCCGAGGACATGGAGGTCCTGGGCCTCCTTCACCGCCGCTCCGTCACACCTAGAGGAAGAACGCCTCATCTTCCGCCTCGGAACACTTCAACCCCAGGGCATCAATGTGGACTTCAACAGTTTCCTCATTTCCCCTTCCCCCACCTCACCCTAGTTCCAAACTTCCAGCTCAGCACTGTCCCATGACTTATCCTACCTGCCTATCTCCTTCTCCACCTATCCACTCCACCCTCTCTTCCCTGACCTATCACCTTCATCCCCTCCCCCACTCACCCATTGTACTCTATGCTACTTTCTCCCCACCCCCACCCTCCTCTAGCTTATCTCTCCACGCTTCAGGCTCACTGCCTTTATTCCTGATGAAGGGCTTTTGCCCGAAACATCGATGTCGCTGCACTTTGAATGCTGCCTGAACTGCTGTGCTCTTCCAGCACCACTGATCCAGAATCCATTAACTACTCATCCCTAGTTACCATTGAGAAGGTGGTGGTGAGCTGCTTTCTTAAACTACAGCAATCGGTGTACGTAAATCCACAATACCTGAGAGAAAGAGACAGTTGCAGAATGTTGTTTCAGCAAGACTTTGAGGGTGGCACGGTGGCACAGTGGTTAGCACTGCTGCCTCACAGCGCCAGGGACCTGGGTTCAATTCCCGCCTCAGGCGACTGACTGTGTGGAGTTTGCACGTTCTCCCCGTGTCTGCATGGGTTTCCTCTGGGTGCTCCGGTTTCCTCCCACAGTCCAAAGATGTGCGGGTCAGGTGAATTGGCCATGCTAAATTGCCCGTAGTGTTAGGTAAGGGGTATGGGTGGGTTGCGCTTCGGCGGGTCGGTGTGGACTTGTTGGGCCGAAGGGCCTGTTTCCACACTGTAAGTAATCTAAAAAAAATGTAATTCCTAGTCAAGATGGAGAGTGACTGTTTGGGGAACTTGCACCACTGCATGTTCGTCTGGTTACCTTCTTTAAAAAAAGGTAAGATGATCCATAACTTGGTTACAAGTTCCACATTCTCACCACTCTCGAAGTGAGAAACTTCAATGGATCGATTAGCAAATCACCTCATATTTAAAATCACTAGTCTGTTCTGCTTCTAGAGTGGAAACATTCTCGTTGTTTTTTCCCCCAAATCTTGATTAGGCTAACTTTCAGCCTTCTCTTTTCCCCAAGAGGAAAATAAAATAATTCATGCTTTGTCCAATTTTCCTGAACCGTTACAATTAACATGAAGGCTTTTTTTTGCATTTTACCCAATTCCTCTTTTCTCAATAAATAGAAAGCAAAAGGCCTCAAACTCACGTGAAAAAATATTTAACGAGCAGCGAAATTGACATTTCGGGCAAAAGCCCTTCATGCAGAATCTTCTCCAATGAAGGTGGCGGGTGAAAGGAGTGGGATTCCTGGCCATCAATGGCAGGATGTCAATTACTGGCCGGCACGGTGGCACAGTGGTTAGCACTGCTGCCTCACAGCGCCTGAGGCCCGGGTTCAATTCCCGACTCAGGCAACTGACGTTTGCACGTTCTCCCCGTGTCTGCGTGGGTTTCCTCCGGGTGCACGTTCACAAAGATGTGTGGGTCACAAAGATGAATTGGGTAAAAAATGAGGTCTGCTGATGCTGGAGATCAGAGCTGAAAATGTGTTGCTGGTTAAAGCACAGCAGGTTAGGCAGCATCCAAGGAACAGGAAATCCGACGTTTCGGGCATAAGCCCTTCATCAGGCACTGCTGCCTCACAGCGCCAGAGACCCGGATACAACTCCCGACTCAGGCGACTGACTGTGTGGAGTTTGCACGTTCTCCCCATGTCTGCGTGGGTTTCCTCCGGGTGCTCCGGTTTCCTCCCACAGTCACAAAGGTGTGCGGGTCAGGTGAATTGGCCATGCTAAATTGCCCGTAGTGTTAGGTAAGGGGTAAATGTGGGGGTATGGGTTGGTTGCGCTTCGGCGGGTCGGTGTGGACTTGTTGGGCTGAAGGGCCTGTTTCCACACTGTAAGTAATCTAATCTAATCTTAAAATCTTCGAGTAAAAAATGAGGTCTGCAGATGCTGGAGATCACAGCTGCAAATGTGTTGCTGGTCAAAGCACAGCAGGCCAGGCAGCATCTCAGGAATAGAAAGATGCTGCCTGGCCTGCTGTGCTTTGACCAGCAACACATTTGCAGCTGTAATCTTAAAATCCATCACTCTTGATTTCACGTGTAATTACAGCACAGTGCTCCTCCAGGATAGGGGGCAGCAGCGATACTGAAGCCACCTACGAGGTCTGCTCTTGGTGTATTTAATCCTCGGTGACCGTTGGACCGCCTCATGATAGTGTTTATGGCGTTGAGGAGAAAGTGTTGTCCAGTTGATTCGACCAATCTTTTGTCAATTAATAAGATTGACATCGGCCTGCGACACTAGTCACAGCATCAATGCGGTAAACTGGAGAATTCGTGTCTAAAATATCACAAACAGGTATCTCTGATTTCCATCCTTTAAGTCTCCAATTCCCCTGAAGAGAGGATGAACCTCCCTCGAATTTCTTGCTATTTCCAACTAAAGTTGCCAAAGCACGATGTTATTGAATGTAAAAGACAAATGCAGGAGGGTTTGAATGATCAAAAATAAACAGAAATCTTTGGAGAACTGTAAGTGCCGAGTGCAGTGACCCTTCAGGAAAATTGCTGCACAAGATGTTGGGGGGAGGGCTTTAGCAATCTGGATTTATTTGTTTCACAGCTGGATTTTGTGAACAGAGTGGGGGGGGGTTAAAATAAAGGCTCTAAGGTTTTTTTTCATTTCGAAAATATACTTTATTCATAAAACCATCTGATGGTCTGTACAGTTGGTCATGTCATACATAGGAGGAGAAAGTGAGGTCTGCAGATGCTGGAGATCAGAGCTGAAAATGTGTTGCTGGAAAAGCGCAGCAGGTCAGGCAGCATCCGAGGAGCAGGAGATTCGACGTTTCGGGCATAAGCCCTTCCTGATGAAGGGCTTATGCCCGAAACGTCGAATTTCCTGTTCCTTGGATGCTGCCTGACCTGCTGCGCTTTTCCAGCAACACATTTTCAGCTCATGCCATACATATGTAAACATTTACATACAGAGATCAGAATTTATCATTTTTATACAGGTCTGTACATTTTTCAATCATATGCCCATATGTTTAGGCGTCAGCAGAGCCCACGTGACTGCGTGGGCCCCCTGTTCTTTAGGCAGGCAGATGTTACACGGTGGTCTTTCCCCACCGCGCCTTGGCGGCAGCAGCCCCAAGCTTCAGCGCGTCCCTCAAGAGGTAGTCCTGGACCTTGGGATGTGCCAGTCTGCAACACTCAGTCGGGGTCAACTCCTTCAGCTGGAAGATCAACTGGTTTCAGACCAGTCATAGAGCGTCCTTCACCGAGTTGATGATCCTCCAGGCACAGTTGATGTTCGTCTCAGTGTGCGTCCCGGGGAACAGGCCATAGAGCACGGAGACCTGCGTCACGGCGCTGCTCGGGACGAACCTCAACAAACACCACTGCATTCCTCTCCAGACTTCCTCTGCATAGGCACATTCCAGAAGCAGGTGTGTGACAGTCTCATCCCCCCCTCAGCCGCTTCGAGGGCAGCGTGCGGTGCGGCTGAGAGTCTGGGCGTGCATAAAGGATCTCACAGGCAGAGCCCTTCTCACTACCAGCCAAGCCATGTCTTGGTGCTTGTTGGAAAGTTCTGGAGATGAGGCATTCTGCCAAATGGCTTTGATAGTCTGCTCAGGGAACCGCTCAATAGGATCCGCCCTCTCCTTTTCCTGAAGGGTCTCGAGGACACTACGTGCTGACCACTTCCTGATGGACTTGTGGTCAAAGGTGTTTTTCTTCATAAACTTCTCCACGAAGGACAGGTGATACAGAACGGTCCAACTACTCGGAGCGTTCCGCAGCAGCGAGGCCAGGCCCATCCTTCGCAACACTAGGGACAGGTAGAACATCAGTACATAGTGACACTTGGTGTTTGCGTACCGGGGATCCACGCACAGCTTGATGCAACCACACACAAAGGTGGCCATCAGGGTGAGGGTGGCATTGGGTGTATTTTTCCCCCGTTTCCCAGATCTTTGTACAGCAAGCCCCTTCGGACCCAGTCCATCTTTGAACTCCATATAAACTAGAAGAAGGCCCAGGTGACTGCAGCGGCACAGGTTCTGGGAATAGGCCAGACCTGTGCCACGTACAATAGCAATGACAGTGCCTCACACCTGATGACCAGGTTTTTTCCCGCGATCGAGAGCGACTGTAGCTTCCATCTGCCCAGTTTCTGCCTCACTTTGCTGATACGCTCCTCCCAAGACTTGGCGCACGCCCCAGCCCCCCCGAACCAAATACCCAGCACCTTCAGGTGGTTGGTCCTGACGGTGAAAGGGATCGAGGATTAGTCGGCCCAGTTCCTGAAGAGCATAGCCTCGCTCTTGTCTTGGTTTACCTTGGCCCCAAGGCCCGTTTGAACTGGTCACATATGCGCATGAGTCTGCGCACAGACAGCGGATCCGAGCAGAAATTGGCTACATCATCCATGTACAGGGAGGCCTTAACCTGCAGGCCCCCGCTGCCAGGAATAGTCACCCCTCTCAGGCTCGCATCCTTCCTGATGGACTTGGCAAATGGCTCTATACTTTGCAATACTCCAACAGTGGCCTAACCAATGGCCTGTACAGCCGCAACATGACCTCCCAACTCCTGTACTCAATACTCTGACCAATAAAGGAAAGCATACCAAACACCTTCACTATCCTATCTACCTGTGACTCTACTCTCAAGAAGCTATGAACCTGCACTCCAAGGTCTCTTTGATCAGCAACACTCCCTAGGACCTTACCATTAAGTGTATAAGTCCTGCTAAGATTTGTTCTCCTGAAATGCAGATAAATACCTAACATTTATCTAAATTAAACTCCATCTGCCACTTCTCAGCCCATTGGCCCATCTGATCAAGATCCCATTGTAATTTGCTGTCCACGACACCTACAAATTTTGTATCATCAGCAAACTTACTAACTATACGTCTTATGCTCACATCCAAATCATTTATATAAATGATGAAAAGTAGTGGACCCAGCACCGATCCTTGTGGCACTCGCACCCGAAGTCCGATGTGGTTTTAAAATTAGACAGTGACCACCGACATTGCGAAAGATGTGAGATGCACGGAGAAAATGGGTCAGTTTAAATTTGAAAATGGAAAATATCGGAGCGTATCTGCTCCGGTTGTCAAGCATCTATCTATTCCGATCTCATTTTCTATCATGGGATTAGAATGAGTAGGTACTAAATGAAGTGATTTTTAACTGAACATCAAATAGAGCAAAAACAGAAATTGCTGCAAAAGCTCAGCAGGTCTGACAGCATCTGTTGACACACATCGAGAGTTTGCATTACCCTTGCTCATAGCTGATGGTAGCTAAGAACATTTTTTTTGCAGAAGACAGGGGCACGATGCAGAAGATAGAGATAACTTGACATCTCTGTCACTATTTCGGGAGTAGACTGTAGTAATATTCACTACAAACCCACCGACCCACAGTTATTTTGACTACATATCCTCACACCCTGTACCATTCTCTCAATTATTCCCATCTCCATCACATCTTTGAAAAAGGGGCTTCTAAAATGTCCACTTTCTTCCTCAAACAAGGATTCCCCAGCACCATAGTTTACAGGGCCCTCAGCCATCTCCCACATTTCAGCCCTCAGCCCCTTTCTTCCCTCAACAATGATTGAGCCCCTGGCACTTCACCTATCATTCCACCTGCAATAACATCCAGAGTTGGTCATTTCGCTGGAGCACTGCAGCAACCACGAGACAGAGATTTTGGCCAGGGAACTAGGTGGTGTGTCGAAGTGTCTGGCAACTGGAAGTTCAAGGTCCTTTTTGCAGACAGAACATAGGTATTCTGTGAAATGGACACTCAGTCAGTGCTTAGTTTTCGCAATGTAAAGACCACGTTGTGAACAGCAAATGTAGTGGACTAGTTTAAGTGCCGTACCGCTTCACCAGCAGGATGACAGAACTAGACACATATTTCACTCCCCTCCCTTGTCAGCCTTCTGGAAGGAATTTACTCTCTGGCACACCCTGGTCCACTCCTCCTTCTCTCCCAACATCCCCCACAACTTCATGGCATCTTCCTCTGCCAACACAGAAGGCGTAACACCTGCCTGTTTATTTGCTTCCTCATCAGTATCCAAGAGACCAAACACACATTCCAGGTGAAGCAGTTCTTTATGTGCACTTCACTCAAACTACATTTGCTGTTCACAACATGGCCTCTACATTGTGGAAACGAAATATAGGCTGAGTGTCCATTCCACAGAATACCTATGTTCTGTCTGCAAAAAGAACCCTGAGCTTCCACATATTTCCGTTGCCAAAATCTCTGTTCCATGCTTGCTGCAGTGAATTTGGAAGAACAGCACCTCATATTCCACTTGGGAACTCTACAGCCCTGTGGACTCAATATCAAGTTCAATGATTTTAGAGCTTTGAGGTAGCTTCTCCCGTGCCCTTACCCCAAACTCCACACACCAGGCCTTGTTATCACATAGACTGCTATTACTCATAACCCATTGTTAAGCCAGTTATAGTTCCCAATAGTTGCTATTCATTCTCCTAGGCTGATCGTTATCCACTCTTTTGTCAGTCCAGCTATTAAGTTAAAAAATCACACAGTGCAGTTATAGTCCCAACAGGTTTATTTGGAAGTACGAGTTTTCGGAGAGCTGCTCTTTCAGGTGTAGTAGGATCATAGGATACAGAATTTATAGCAAAAGATCAATGTCATACATTGAATACTGAACAAACCTAAATTGCTGTTAAGTCTTTCATCTTTTAGAATGGGTTACAGGTTTAGATTCATTAATATGTAAATCCCAAAACTTCTTTCAAGTCACATTCCAGAGATAACGTAAGATTTTATTAAAAAAAGGTGACATCTCAGCTAAGACAATGTATTAAAAGTGAGGTTAGAGTCTGTATGTATTCCAATCTTGAGTCAGTCTAGTTCTATTTCCAAAGTAGGAATTTATAAAATGTCACATGGATTATAAAAAATATTGACTGCCTACAGATTGTGTGCTTTTTGAACAAAATAGGTATCAATAGGTAACAAAATACATGATATACCGTATCAGTGTATGACACTATGATCTTTTGCTATAAATTCTGTGTCCTATGATCCTACACCAGTAGCTACCTGACGAAGGAGCAAAAGCTTTTACGCCCAAATAAACTATTGGACTATAACCTGGTGTTGTGTGATTTTTAACTTTGTCCATCCCACATCCACATCAGTCCAACTATTCTTCTCTCTCTTTGGCCCTACGTCCACCCATTGTTTACTCCTTAAACCCTCCCACCACCCTACCTTCTGCATAAAAATCAACTTTTTCTTAGCTACTGTCAATTCTGACAAAGGGTCATTGGACCCAAAAGGTTAACTCTAATTTATTTCCACAGATGCTGCCATACCTGTTGAGCTTAACAAGCTGTTTTTGTTAATGATTTCCAGCATCTGCAGTTCTTTCAATTTTTACCAAATAAAACAAACTAGAAAGACACCTGATAATTTCTTCACTTGTGATATTTTTGGCAGAAGCTGCCTCAAGAATTGATATTTTCAGTCATCAGTATAGTGTACCTTATGAAGCTGCCTCATCCCAGAATAATTTGATTAGCTACATGTCCATCATTTCATGATGCTAGAAGATTAACAGAAACAATAAAATAATATTTGAGAAAATTGGGATAAACATGCCTTTTTGTGTCTCCAATCATCATGAGCAAAAGAAGGATTTTTAAAAATTGAGTAAGTAATGTCTGGGGAGGTCTGTGTTTGCACACAAGTGACAAAGTGAGTCCAGAAAAAGAAATTTCATTTCTTTGGTGATTACTGAAACTAAGTCGTTGACATGCAGCATAGAAGTAATCAGTCTGCCTAGTGTATATTTGCCAGTTCATTTGATCTATTTACCCTGGCCTTTTAAATATTTGTTTTGATTATTTATTTATTTTTTGCTATCTGCTATGTATTCTGCTTGTCATTTTTGATGGGACATTCCATATGCTGACAAAACTTTGCTTAAAAATGCTCCCAATTATCCCATTGTTAATTATCTTAGTTTTATGTGTTCTGGTTACTAAGCCAGCAATTTCATTTTTCTTACTTGCTTTATAAAAAGTCTGGATAATCATGTAACATGATAGACTATTCATTTCTCATAATCTTCTTTGCTGTAATTGAAAGAAACCTAGTTTTTCTATCTGTCCTTTTATATAATCCCCAACTGATTCAGAATTAATTACCTTAGTGCAGTCCAGGGATTTAAATGGAGACTCCTAAATAAATTATAGGTGTTTATCCTTGATTTGTGCTTCAGTGTTCCATCTCCTTTCAGCTAATTCACAGAGTTGAGTCAGAGGAGTTCTGGGGCGGCACAGTGACTCAGTGGTTAGCACTGCTGCCTCACGGCACCAGGGTCCCAGATTCGATTCCAGCCTTGGACAACTGTCTGTGTAGAGTTTGCACATTGTCTGTGTGGGTTTCCTCTGGGTGCTCTGGTTTCTTCCCACACACCAGAGATGTGTAGGTCAGGTGAATTGGCTGTGCTAAATTGCCCATAGTGTTAGGTGCATTAGTCAGAGGGAAATGGGACTGGATGGTATACTCTTTGGAGGGCCGGTGTGGGCTTGTTGGGCCGAAGGGCCTGTTTCCACACTGTAGGGAATCTAATCTAATCCAACCTTCATAATGAGACCAATGGCGGTTCTGCTTGGAGTACATTATACAGATTTTAAGAGTGTACACAGTGGACAAATGGGCAATAAATATTCTGTATTGGTCCTGCAAGCATTCTTGATTTTGTGTGTTGAAATTAGAACATGTTCTAAATATGTTTATTTGGTTCCTAATTTCACCTTCCGTTCTTATGAAGTTACAGTGCAGCTATCCATGATCTTAACCATGACTCAACCACAGCAGAAGATGTTAACTTCACTGGTTTGAACCCATAATGGATGCTCAAAATCATAGGCCGTGTGAACTAGAGCCTTATTACGTGGATCAGGTTAGTGCATTGTGTGGAATATGTGAATGTGGGGTCTGTTGGCTCAGTGGGCTGGATGGCTGGTTTACATTGCCAGAGTAACACTAACCACGTGAGATTACTTCCAATACCAGCTGAGGTTACCATGATAGAGCCTCCTTCTCAATCTTTCCCCTCTTTTGACTTTTTATATGGATGGGGAGGAGGGTTCACTCATTACCTTGACACTTGCTGGTCTTAACAGATTTACTATCTTTAAGTTCATGATCTGTCTGCTTTCTAATTGAATAGGCTGAGGTTGAGTGTTTTTCCCGCTCCCTTGTGACATGGCAAAATAGTAAGGGAATGGTAGTAGAGGCAAGGTTCTGCCAACTTTCATTTAACAATTGGACAAATCTGTATCTTTTCCTCGTTTTTCACTGGAATGTGTGGGATCTCCACTTGGCAACATGCTGTAGTAAGCGATTGGTGTGTTTCAAAGAAAAATATTAAAATCACTGTCATAGAGTCATACACATGGAAATAAACCCTCCAGTCCAGCCATTCCATGCCAAAAGTAATCCCAAACTAAACTAGTCCCACCTGCCTGCTGCTGGCCATATTCTCTCCAAAACTTTCCTATTCATTTGTCTATCCAAACGTTTTTAAAACATTGTAATTCTACATGCATCCACCATTTCCTCAGCAAGTTCATTCCACATGTGAACTACTCTCTGTTAAAAAAAATGCCTGATATGTCTTTTTGAAATCTCTGTCCTCTCACCTTCGAAATATGTCCCGTGGTCTTGAACTTCCCCATCTTAGGGAAAAGACAACTGCTTTCAACTCTATCTAAACCTCTCTTGTATTTTATAAACTTCTATCAGGTCGCCACTCAACTTCCTATGCCACAGTGAAGAAAGTCCCAGCCTTTCTTTAAAACCTTCCATACCTGGCAATATCCTGGTAGATCTCTTCTGAACCTTCTCCAGCTTGATAATATCCTTCCTGTAACTGGGTGACCAGAACTAGACACAGTATTCCAAAAGAGGCCTGACCAATGTTCTGTATAATCTCAACATAATGTCCCAACTCCAATACTCAAAGGACTGAGCAATGAAGGCAAGTGTGCCAAACACCTTTTTAACCACACTGTCTATATGTGACACAAACTTTAAAGAATTACATACCTGCACCCCTAGGGCCTTCTGTTCTACAACATTATCCAAGGCCATACCATTAATTGTATAAGCCTTACCCTTGTTTCTTATACCAAAGTGCAGTACTTCACATTTATCCAGATTGAACTCTGTCTGCCATTTGTTAGCCTTTGGATCGTAGTGGTTCTAGAAAAATGCCCATCACTATGTTCGCAAACATCTGCAACCTTCAGTATCACCCACATCCTGTGAAAAAGATTCAAAAAGCGTATTCTGATTAAATCACTACCCATTATGAGTTATGCTAACAGTAGCAAAATTGAAATACAGATCCATTGAGGCAAATAGGGACAATATTTAAATTCAAGTTTCCATTATGTTATATTTAATACTTTTCTATTGTATACTACATATATTGGTCCAGAAATGTATGTGCAAGGGAAAATATATCTTTGAGAGGTTTGCATGTTACTCAATTCACTTAAGGTAATTTTATGGCAAACTTTGTGCTATGATAATTATAGTTCTTCTGAAGTATTATTTTACATTGCCTTTAGGCCCCAGCCACTGTGTATTACATCCCCAACTTTATCACTGCTACAGAAGAAGACTATCTGCTACAGCAGGTATGTTACTGCATTTTGATTCTCTAACTATGACAAACAAAATTAAACTTAATAAAATTAACTGATACTGATGAATGCAAAGAGACATCTGTATAATCTGTCTTATTTCACATTGTTGACAAAACCCATGATTTCCTCCGGCACCAAGCCTCAGTAGAGTTGGCAGGGTGGTTAACCTTTTAAGGACTGTTCTCACTTAGTGTCATACTTGCGCTTACCAGGAGGTTCCTGAGAATAAAAATATGATCCCCTTAAGTATACTGAGGCTGTTGTCATTTCCTTACTGCCATAGTGTTTGAGAACAAGCAAAAATTTGCAAAATCCACAAATTTATCTTGTTAACTTTCATATTTCATCAAAATAAAATTAATTGATGCAGAGAGAAAATGTAAGACAGTGTGTTGATAATATTTGTCCTAGTACTGATTTTTTTCTATGGTTTCTCTTTCTGGATTTTATTATTTTTGCCCTGTGGTAAATGACAAACAAAAAAAAACTTACTTGAACTAGCAAATGACCTGTATTCCTGATTCTTGTTCTGACGCTGTATGATGAGTTAGCGAAAGGAAAAGGCCTCTGAATAGTTCCAGAGATTTAGGGGAAAGGATAGCAAAGATGATTCTCGATAGGAGTGAGAGTGACAGGGTAGTTGTCATGGGGACTTCAACTTTCCAAATATTGACTGGGAATACTTTAGTTCAAGTACTTTACACGGGTCAATTTTTGTCCATTGTGTGCAGGAGAGTTTTCTGACACAGTATATAGACATGCCAATTCTGGAAAGTGTGAAATAGATAAATCCCCTGGGTCGGATCGAATTTATCTTAGAATTCTCTGGGAAGCTAGGGAGGAGTTTGTCAAACTTTTGGCTTTGATCTTTATGTCATCATTGTCTACAGGAATAGTGCCAGAAGACTGGAGGATAGCAAATGTTGTTCCCTTGTTCAAGAAGAGGAGTAGAGACTACCCTGGTAATTATAGACTAGTGAGCCTTGCTTTGGTTCTGGGTAAAGTGTTGGAAAAATTAATAAGAGATAGGATTTATAATCATCTTGTTAGGAATAGGTTGATTAAGGATAGTCGACATGGTTTTGTGATGGATAGGTCGTACCTCACAAACCTTATTGAGTTCTTTGAGAAGGTGACCAAACAGTTGAATGAGGATAAAGTGGTTGATGTGGGTGAATATGGATTTCTGTAAAGTGTTTGATAAGGTTCCCCATGGTAGGCTACTGCACAAAATACAGAGGCATGGGATTGAGGGAGATTTAGCAGTTTGGATTAGAAATTGGCCAGCTGAAAGAAGTCAGAGAGTGGTGATTGATGGCAAACGTTCATCCTGGAGTTCAGTTACTAGTGGTGTACCGTAAGGATCTGTTTTGGGTCCACTGCTGTTTTTCATTTTTATAAATGGCCTGAAGGAGGGCATAGAAGGATAGGTTAGTAAATTTGCAGATGACACTAAGGTCGGTACAGTCATGGATAGAGCTGAAGGATGTTGTAGGTTACAGAGGGACATAAATAAACTGCAGAGCTGGACTGAGAGTTGGCAAATGGCGTTTAATGCAGAAAAGTATGAAGTGATTCACTTTGGAAGGAGTAACAGGAATTCAGAGTACTGGGCGAATGGTAAAATTCTTGGTAGAGTAGATGAGCAGAGAGATCTCGGTATCCATGTACATAGATCCTTCAAAGTTGCCAGCCAGGTTGATAGGGTTGTTAAGAAGGTATACAGTGTGTTAGCTTTTATTAATAGAGGGGTCAAGTTTCAGAACCATGAGGTCATGCTGCAGCTACAAAACTCTGCTGCACCTGCACTTGGAGTATTGTGTGCAGTTCTGGTCATCGCATTATAGGAAGGATGTGAAAGCTTTGGAAAAAGTTCAGAGGAGAATTACTAGGATGTTGCCTGGTATGGAGGGAAGGTCTTACGAGGAAAGGTTGAGGCTGTTTTCATTAGAGACTTAATTGAAACATATAAGATAATCAGAGGGTTAGATCGGGTGGACAGTGAGAGCCTTTTTCCTTGGATGGTGATGGCTAGCACAAGGGGGCATAGCTTCAAATTGAGGGGTGATAGGTATAGGTCAGATGTCACAGGTAGTTTCTTTTCTCAGAGAGGGGCGTGGAACGGACTGCCTCCAATACTTGTAAACCTGCCAACTGTACGGGCGTTTAAATGATTAGAGTAGATTAGATTACTTACAGTGTGGAAACAGGCCCTTCGGCCCAACAAGTCCACACTGACCCACCGAAGCGCAACCCACCCATACCCCCACGTTTACCCCTTACCTAACACTACGGGCAATTTAGCATGGCTAATTCACCTGACCCGCACATCTTTGGACTGTGGGAGGAAACCGGAGCACCTGGAGGAAACCCACGCAGACACGGGGAGGACGTGCAAACTCCACACAGTCTGTCGCCTGAGTCGGGAATTGAACCCGGGTCTCAGGCGCTGTGAGGCAGCAGTGCTAACCACTGTGCCACCGTGCCGCCCACAAATGGTCATTGGATAGACGTATGGATGAGAATGGAACAGTGTAGATTAGATGGGTTTCAGATTGGTTTCACAGATCGGCCTATACTGCATTGTAATGTTCTATGCTCTATTAACCTCAACTGGTTTGAAATAACCTGTAGCTGTGGGAAAAAAAAACTGACCACCTAAGAAGAAAGACAGCATGGAATCTTTTTACACAGTTTTGATTAATGTAGAGAATAGGTGCATTATATAAACAAACATTTTGTATTGTGAGATTGTCACTCCCAAATTATTTGGATGACGTGATAAGTTGAAAACCTTGCACTTTTCACTATCTTCATCTGTGACTTTCAGGTTTACAATTCACCGAAACCCAAATGGACTCAGTTATCAGGAAGGAGGCTGCAGAACTGGGGTGAGTATAGACCTGTGTGACGTGAGCAAGTGTGCATAAAATCCTCCTTTATTATGTATGGAAGTGGGAGTAATATCAAAAGGTGTGGAAGCATGATGGAATTTGATATATTAATCCTTTTTCGACATAACAAGATGCATTATGCCCTTTGCATTGGAATTTATGAAAATAAATGTAACATAGGTGCGCACATTGACTGTTGGGTGCAATTCAAATGAAGAGGACTATGCTTACAGGTGACTTTAGCTGTTACTGTAAAACCTGATTAATGTACTTACCCCTTGAAGGGTGTCACTTGATTCACAAATAGAGCTCACATGCTTAGACAGGAATAAACACTTACATTGTTAAGCCCACATGTAATTGGAGCCATTTTCCATTGATAATTCACATGAATTTGGAAAACAACGCAGGTTGCACTTGGAACAATGAGTAGCAAGCTCAGCCCGAAAATTAAATTCCCCTTGAACCTCCATGTTTGCTTCTTCCTTGCACTCCGTGGCAAGCCCATCACACACCTTTGAATTTCAGCTTTACCTTCTAAGGATATCTCCTGATTCACAGCCCCACAACCTAATCGTGCCAAACATAAGACCATAAGACTATAAGACATAGGAGTGGAAGTAAGGCCATTCGGCCCATCGAGTCCACTCCGCCATTCAATCATGGCTGATGGGCATTTCAACTCCACTTACCAGCGTTCTCCCCGTAGCCCTTAATTCCTCGAGACAACAAGAATCTATCAATCTCGGCCTTGAAGACATTTAGCGTCCCGGCCTCCACTGCACTCCGTGGCAATGAATTCCACAGGCCCACCACCCTCTGGCTGAAGAAATGTCTCCGCATTTCTGTTCTGAATTGACCCCCTCTAATTCTAAGGCTGTGTCCACGGGTCCTAGTCTCCTCACCTAACGGAAACAATTTCCTAGTGTCCACCTTTTCCAAGCCATGTATTATCTTGTACGTCTCTATTAAGTCTCCCCTCAATCTTCTAAACTCCAACGAATACAATCCCAGTATCCTCAGCCGTTCCTCATATGTTAGACCTGCCATTCCAGGGATCATCCGCGTGAATCTCCGCTGGACACGTTCCAGTGCCAGTATGTCCTTCCTGAGGTGTGGGGACCAAAACTGGACACAGTACTCCAAATGGAGCCTAACCAGAGCTTTATAGAGTCTCAGTAGCACATCTCTGCTTTTATATTGCACTGCATTGTCCCACTGTTAATACCGGGGTGGTTGTGACCATCAATAACCCAACCCCATGAAATAACTGCACAAAGCTGGTATCCCATCACCAGGTCAACCTTTATTTATTTGTGCACAAAGCACTGGCTGTAACTAACCAGCTAGGAGTCAGTCCCCTGAACTGAGGAGATTCTAAATCTCCTGGTTATGTTGGTCAGCCAGGGCTCTCTTGACTGGGGTTGTTAACCTGAGCCCAGGTTAACAAGGATCTTGTTGTCAACAAGATCCAGCTGATTCCAATCACTACATCCCTCCCCCACTAAGTCTGGGGATGTAGACCTGGTCTTTCTCTTGTAGCCTTTCTTGCGATATTTTCATCCCAGATTTGGTTCTTCTGACTCGGACTCTGACTCAGGCGGTGTGTACTACCATAGCCTGTCTCTTGTGTCAGGAGTGCCTTGGAGAGTTTCCTCTTCTTCTTCCAGCAGTAATGCTATCGAGGCTGCATCCATCTCAGTCATGGGACCTGACCTTGCATCAGCTTTCCTTTGTGCCCATACAGGGCCATTTTCATGTTTCCATCACCAAACTTCTTTCCCTGAATTAAGTTGTTTCTCTCACTTGGAGGAGGCATGTAGCCGACATTGACGTTCCTGTTGCCGTAACCCCCCTACAAGGTCTGGAAATATCAGGTTTAACCTGGTACAAAGTCTTCTTTCCATTGGCAACTCTGTTGGAGCTATCCCTGTTGTTGCGTGTGGAGTGGTCATATAATCAAACAGGAACTGGGACAGTTTGGTATCAAGTGACACTGTAGGCTGCTTATTTAAACCTGCCTTCAACATTTGGACAGTTCTTTACACCACACCACTGGACAGTGGATACTATGGAGCTGTCCTTATGTGCAGATTGCCATTTGACTTTAGGAAGTATTCGAATTCTGTGCTGGTAAATGATGTCCCATTGTCTGTGACTAATACTTGCGGGAGACCATGTAGTCGGATGACCCAGAGCTATAAAGAAAATCCAGGTATGACTTCTACAAAGCCATCAGTGATGTCAAGAGGCAGTACCAGACAAATATAAAGTCCTTGATCAACCATACTACTCCTGCCACCCCTACTACTCCCTTCCTGAAGAAAGGCTCATGCCCGAAACATCGACTCTCCTGTTCCTTGGATGCTGCCTGACCTGCTGCACTTTTCCAGCAACACATTTTCAGCTCTGATCTCCAGCATCTGCAGTCCTCACTTTCTCCACCTGTGGCAAGGCCTAAACAACATTATGGGATGCAAAATGAAGCAGAGCAAGATAGCGAACAAGGACACATCCCTCCCTGATGCGTTCAATGCTTTCTATGCTCAGTTCAAGTAGAATGCCTGCAGTGTGGTGCAACCTGCCCCGACAGCCCTGGATGCACCTGTGCCAACAGTCACTGCTGCAAATGTCAGATTGGTCTTCTTGGGAGTCAACCCAAGGAAAGCGATGGACCAGATGGAGTCCCCAGCCAAGCATTCATATCTTGTGTGGACCAACTAGCGGAGGTATTCACCAACATCTTTGACCTCTTACTCCAACAAGCTGAAGTCCCCATTTACTTCAAGAACACCACCATCATCCCAGTACCTAAGAAAGCATATGCATCGTGCCTTAATGACTACTGTCCTGTACACACATGATCGTTGCCGAATTCCAAACAATTGCCATCTACAAGCTTGCTGATGATACCGCTGTGATAGGATGGGTATCAAACAATGATGGGTCAGAATGCATAAAGGAGATAGAGGGCTTGGTGACATGGTGCTATGAGAACAACCTCCTTCTCAACATCAGCAAAACTAAAGAACTGATTGTTAACTTCGGAAAGAAGGGAGAACATGCCCCCATCTGCATCAATAGAGCTGAGGTTGAGAGGGTGGAGAATGTCAAGTTCCTAGGAGTGACAATAACCAACAACCTGTCCTGGACTTTCCACGTAGATGCAACGATCAAGAAGGCACAACAACACCTCTTCATCCTTAGCTCAGGAAATTTGGCATGTCCACAAGCGCCCTCACCAACTTTTGCAGCTGCAACATTGAAAGCATATTGTCCAAGTACATAATGGCCTGTTATGGCAACTGCTGTGCCCAGCACTGTAAAAAGCTACAGAAGGTTATGTGAACAGCCCAGACCATCATGGAAGCCAACCTTCTATCCATGGACTCCATTTACACAGCCCGTTGCCCTGGAAAGGCTGTCAACATCCTCTAAGACCCAACACACCCCAGCAATGCTCTCCTACAACCTCTTCTGTCAGACAGAAGTTGCAGAAACCTGAACACACACACACACACACACACACACTTCAAAAAACAGCTTCTTCCCTGCCATTATTAGACTGACGAAAGGATTCTAAATAATACTGATCTTACTAGGCACTAGGCAAGATCAAATCAGTAAGATCAGTGCAATGTTATGCCTGTATACCTCTATCCAAGTATTTTGTTCATCCCATGATCTGTGTGTCCTCGCTTACTATGAGCTGCGTGTACTGCTCGTAAACCAAGCTTTTCACTGTACTTAAGTACATGTGACAATAAATCAATCAATCAAAGTGTAATGCTGCTGCCAGGACAATGAAAGGTATTAGTGCCTTCTAGAATGCAGGATTGAAATGCAGAACTGTATTGCAAGTGGGGTTGTGATGTGTCATGAAGATGTAGTGATGGTAGTGCATGTCCGGTGCCACCCTCACAGACAGGGTGTGCAGGCGGTCACTGCCCAAGGAGCATTGCCATGAAATGTGGTGATTGCTGTCCAAGATGAAGCTCCAGAGGAACAAGCAGTGAGCTGAGGTCACCAGGTACCCGTTCTGACGCCCATGTCATGAATTCTGATTGTCTAGTTTATCTCTGGCATGTGGGAGAATTGGAAATTGTACGTCAGTTTAGTGAGATTGGGTAGTAATGGCAAGCTAATGCATGCATACAGACTTCTTGGCACTCACCAGCAGGATTCTCATCTTGCTGTTCAAATTTTAATAGCAGTATCAGTTTTGCCTTTCTCAACATTGAGAAACAAATTTCTGCCAACCTTGCCATATTTTCCCAACTGATTCACCAATATCTACATCATTCAGGGGCTAGGAAGATTCCATCTTATGTTTAAGCTATGATGGTGAGAGTTATAGAATTTAGATGATGCAATGTTGTTATAGAATTTGATCTGTAAGTCATGAGTAAGTGCCTTTGGAGAATGAGGAAGAAAATAATATATGAAAATTGAGTTGAGTTTTTCCAGCAATTTTTGGTTTTGTTTCTGATTTCCAGCATCCACAGTTCTTTCCATTTTTATATGAAAATTGAATTTTGTACAGTTGTAGTTATTGTTAGTCAGTTTTCCTGATCTCTTGCAGGTGGTTTACCTCACTCAAGGGGAATGCTTGCTGAAAAGCTGCCCGACTGGCTGGCTAAATATGCACAGAAAATTTCATCCCTGGGACCTTTTGCAGGACAAGTTGCTAATCATGTGTTGGTTAATGAGTACAATCCTGGTGAAGGAATAATGGTACTGGTATAACACAATAATAATTGGCTTTTGTTGAACAATGATAATAATTATAGTTTGTCTGAATCCCTTAAGTTTAATTATTATAAATAGACCAGTAACACTGTTCAATAAAACAATTCAGGGAATGCAGATGATGCTGGAAAGTATCTGCCATCTATCTTTTTCCACTCTTATACTCTTGTCCTTGCTTTCTCTTTTACACTCTGTGTTTCTCTCTGGCTCTCTTCTTCCATCCTCTATCATTTCATGCTCATTTTGCTCTTTTATTTTTAATTTATTTCTGTTATCTCTGCTGGTTTATTTCTTCCTTAATATCTCTCATACTGACTCATTTTCTTTGTTTATTTAATTGTGAAACTTCTTGGAAGAATTTACTTTGAAAATGCTGTATAAATGCAAACTGCTGGCAAATTACTCTTCATTCTCTTGTTCTCTCCAGTCTCCACCTATCTCATTCTCCTCCCCTTCACGCTGCTGTTCACACCATTATAGATACTGGGTAAAAATTTAAGATGTAATCTAAATATTGGACAAAATATTAAATTTAGTTTTAAGAAAAGCACTGATTAACATTAGCTATTTTACCTGACAGCACCTTTGGCATATTCTCCTATATTAAAGGTGTGACACAAATGCAAAGTTTTATCATGACAAGTAATCATAACAATCCTTGTTAAAATTATCAAGCTGTCGATTGAAATCAGACTCTTGTCTTTATAGCCTCATGAGGATGGGCCTTTATACTTTCCAACAGTTACCACTATCAGCCTTGGCTCTCAAACTCTGTTAGATTTCTATCATCCCATTGAAAGAGAGGATGAAGAGGTGAAGGTTAGTAATCTTAATTCTGATTTATACAGTATTGACATGTTTTTAATTAATTTTGTTTTTTTCAAATTCCATTTCCCATTGATTGGAGTTCATGACAAGAGTGTTGTTGGGGGAATTGTGCAACATGACTCAATGAATGGAAAAGGAGTACAAAGCTTCTTCTAGAAAAATGTATCTGCTGGTTACCTCTGGTGGTATAATTAATGATGGATTGCACTGATGTTGTAGCCATCATCTTGGCTGTAAATAGGAGAATTCTCAAGCCCATTTCTACTGGGCAGCTATCATTTCCATCATTGCTGGCCTGAGCAGATGCTGCCCTGGGGAAGCCCTGGCTGAAAGTGAAAGCAAAACATATATGAAAATTCCATGGATGAAGTCAATCTTCTGTTCAGTCTAGCTGTGACAATAAAGTGATTAATGTATTTTACGTAAAGGTAGGATATCAGCATAATCAGATACATGCAACAGAGATATAATAAGGGCTAAATCACTTGCTTCTTGAATTACCCAAGATAACCCACAGAAGTACCAGTCTGAACTTTTATTTAAATATAAAATGGATGTCAAAGAAGCATTACTTAGCCAATCATGTCAGTACTGGTTCCAATGCTTCCTCTGGAGCTTGGAAATTTATTTCTCAGCTCTTTCTGAATTCTTTTCCAGTCTTTAAAATACTTATTCAGTTTTGTTTTAAATGGTGCTTATCATTTTCCCTGTACAGCCAGTTGTGAAACATGACATGTTCTATTAACTTTCAACATGTAAAATATTTTTCAAACACCCAATTTTTTTTTACAATTGCTTGAGTAAAGCAGAAAGTAGATTGTTTGCTGAAGAGATATTGCTGTCCCATTTAAAGAGAGACCTGAGTTGTTCAACTCTTGCCTCCGCATCTCTCTTTGACAGCTTTGACTCTTTTTGACTGTCATGTGTGATATCATGAGCTGCCTTCTTGAATGTTCCATCAAGTTGCATCCCTTTGAGTGAATGTCATCAATTCTTTTCATTCATTTTTTATTGAGGGCTGTTACACTACCTAGCATCTTTCTTGAGGACCATTAGACAAAGCTTTCAGCAGTAGATGGACTGCATTAGGAACATAGTTGGGAAATGTATTGAAGTGTAAGCAAACGGTTTTGGTGATAAGGCAAATGTGAGATTGGAAGCTCAAGTCAGCATGAAGGATGCCAAAGTTCTGAACAGTCTGATTCATCTTTACTGTGGCCAGAGAAACCCACGCAGACACAGGGAGAATGTGCAAACTCCACATGGGCAGTCGCCCGAGGCTGGAATCGAACCTGGGACCCTGGTGCTGTGAGGCAGCAGTGCTAACCACTGAGCCACCGTGCCGCCCCTTACCCTCTTTCTTCTAATATATGTGTAAAATACCTTGGGATTCTCCTTAACACAGCTGGCCAAGAACATTTCATAGCCCCATTTAACCCTCCTAACTCCCCATTTGAGCTCCTTTCTACTTCTTCTGTCTTCTTTAAGGACTTTATTTTTAGTTGTAAGGACCTTAGGTATGCTTCCTTTTTTAAATTCAGTTGATAATTACCCCAATCATCCGTGGTTCCCAAATCCTGCACTCTAATCAACCGGTCCTTAAAAGACTCCCAAATGTCAGATGTGGATTTACTCTCAAACAACTGCTCCCAATCCACATTCTCAATTCTTGCCTAATTTGCTTATAGTTAGCTTTCCAACAATTTAATACCTTCATACAAGGTCCAGCCTTGTCCTTATGTGTAAATTTCCAAAAATGTGATCACTATTCCCAAAATGCATTCCTACCACCCCCCCCCCCCGAAACTTTGATCGCCTGGCTGGGTTAATTTCCCAATACCAGTGGCAGTTTGGCCCCTCTCTCATTCGACTATCTACATGTGGTTTCAAAAAAGCCCTCCTGGGCACACTTAACAAATTGCTCCCCGTCCAAACCCCTGGCACTAAGAGTCGCAGACAATGTGGGGGAAGTAAAAATCACCTACCACAACAATCCTCTTTCTACTTGTCATAGTTCAGCCATTGGTTCAGGTGAATTTATTAAATGAAAGGCCAAGTCAATCTCAGATTTCATTGTTCACTCAGTTGGGATTTCTATCTGGATTCTCTGGAATTTTGTACCTTTGAAGAGAATAAAGTTCTGATGAGTTAGAATGTTGCTGCTCACGATACTGCCTCATATATGAATTTATCAGTTTGATGAAACACTGATTCCAGTAGAACCAGATATGTATCCAAAAGAAAGTCAGTCCATTAGCAGAGGTAGGAGAACGTCAGGACTGCAGATGCAGGACATTCCCGATGAAGAGGTTATGCTCGAAACATCGACTCTCCTGCTCCTCGGATGCTGCCTGACCAGCTGTGCTTTTCCAGCACTACACTTTTGACTCATTGGGAGAAGTAGGAGAAGATTGCAGGGGGAAAAAGAATTAGATAATAAGTTTCCTTCACATTGCATCTTACATTATTCCTCCACCATCTTTTTACAGGTTTATTCTCCACAGACCGAAGAAAACCGTTATCTTCTGTCTCTTTTTCTTGAACCACGTAGCCTTCTGGTGCTGCAAGATGACATGTATGTGAAGTATCTGCATGGCATCAGGCCAGTGAGAGAGGACATTGTCACAGAGAAGGTAGCCAACCTAAAATCATGTAATGCAAAACTTGGAACGGTTTTAAAAAGAACTACAAGGATATCCCTGACTATTCGTTATGTGCCAAAGGTTTTAAAAACCAAGATATTGCTGGGGAGAAAGTAACGACATTTTTTTTAGTTTAAATAGATTGTAGTACCATTTTATTTGTCTCCTTCCTGAAAATCTCGCTTATTTCAGAGAGTAAATTTGGAGATGTACCTCTGTATTGGTGCCTCTTTCAATGGATTTTCCTCACAATAAAAAAAATCCTGTCAGTTTGTTCTGTTATGAAAAGAATTAATATAGTGTGATATTGCTCTTACTGTGTCCTGACATCAGTTGCAACATCAGTCCCTGAGTAGTGGCGAGGAGCAAGAATTTTTCCCCCACCTCTTCCGATCTCTATTGCCCCATCCTACCACCAGTGAAGCCAGTATTAATAACTTTACTGTTAAAATAACTTAGCTCTTCACAGGCTTTTGTTGATTTCTATATTTAAGTTCCATGTCTGTGAGAAGATTTGTAGCTCGGGTGCTCGTTGTTGTGGTTCTGTTCACCGAGCTGGGAATTTGTATTGCAGATGTTTCGTCCCCTGTCTAGGTGACATCCTCAGTGCTTGGGAGCCTCCTGTGAAGCGCTCCTGTGATTTTTTTCTTTCTCCGGCATTTGTAGTGGTTTGAATCTGTCGCTTCCGGTTGTCAGTTCCAGCTGTCTGCTGCAGTGGTCGGTATATTGGGTCCAGATTGATGTGCTTATTGATTGAATCTGTGTCCAATACCAAGCAAGTCTGTGTCTCAGGCACTGTTAGAAATTGGTAAAGGAAAAGCTACATGCAACTTTCACAATCTCCTGAGTTTTAAAATCAGTAAAAGAATGTGTGTGTATTTTAATGAAATTGCTTTAGCTACTGCTGTACACAGTGCTTGCTTTCTACATTACAAATTAGGACCTGTTTATTGCATTATGCCATTCAGTAATCAGTTGAAATGAATAAATTCTACATTATTTATTCTGGAAAATATCAGTAGTGTTTGAGCTGTGATTACGAACATGGAGTGAATAAATGTAATTTAGTTTAAACTGATTAAATACACATCATTACTTTATTTAAATTTTAAGGTGTTTTGCCCCACCAGCCAATAAACCACTTCTAATTAGTGAGATATGAATTTCCTTTCAGTTGATAACAGGGTTGAAGAAAAAGTTCTGCAGCAGAATGGTCAAAAAAAGGAGTTCCATTCAAGCAAGAGACTCTCCTGGATAGATTCTCTTTCCTGGAAGACTTATCAAAAAAAATTTGAAATTTGTTTGCTGCATTGTGTTAAAACTGGAATTCGGTGTGTTCATTTCAAGTTGGCATTAAGTTTTCGATTTTCTTTGAAATCCTAACATTCCTGCTTATCTTATGGTGCCATCTTTAATATACAGAGAAGTGAGCAGATATCTGGGTCATAGGGACACAGGAAGGTACAAAGTTCTGTCATTGGACTGTCCATATCAGGTAGTCTTAGTCTACGTGATCGGAACACTACCAAAAATCTCAGTGCCTCCAGGACAAGAAAGAAAATTAATTCAACCAATCTTTATTTCTGAACACTGAAACAAAAACGTGTTTGGATATTGGTTAAAGATAATGTTTGGTTTGGCTGTGAGTCTCCTTTCAGTAGATTACTGACACTAAAAGCTTCAGAATAGGTTTTTGTATGAGAATCCCACAGCATCCAGACACCATGAGTTTGTACTTCAGGCTGAGTTAAGGCTCTTACAGGAGGGCAAAACGTTGAAAAGTAGACATTTTACAGTATTTAGCAAATGAAAAAGAATGATGCATACCTTATCTTATGAGAAACTTGTGAGATGCTTTCCTATCCATTTGGAACATATTACCAAGAATTGGGAGCCTGCCTTTCTCTGGTTGTCTGTTTTTAAGAAACCACATAATGAGCAGACCATCTAAAAGACTATAAAGTAGGGTTATTTCTGGGTTATTTAAATCCATGGTGATGGAATGCAGAAAAAATCCAGTTGGAATAATAAAGACTGTAATCTGGTATCAATACACAGACAGCTGTGTGCTGGTGATGAAGGAAAAAAAAATTTTCACCAAGTTAAAGCAGAGTTCACTTTAGAAATAGCAATGCTTGGCACTACTAAAGATCCACCAGAACAACTGAGCCTTTACTTTGCTTAAATCAGAAGAATTAACAACTCAATTGAAGAAGCAACAAAGCCGTTCAGTGAAACAAGTCCATGATTGTTGGAGGGAGTTGCTGTTCAGACTATTTGTACAGATCAGAAATATAGGGAAACTCTGAGCCAGGAAATGAGTCACCTTGTGGTGCTTGTGCGCCTGTTTTGTTCCATTTCGGGAAATGCATGTGGCAACTTAGAAAACTTGCAAAACGTAAGCTGGAAAAAATATCTGACAACCCAGACAAAGGCCTGATTGTCATCATGTGACTTTGTAACTCAAGCTGCTGATGAACCCAACATTCCGACATAAAAATGTGAAAAGCTGGGTGGATCTAAAAGTTGAAGCTGTGTCCTAGGTCGCAAATATCTAGAGGATCGGAGGATTTTCAGTCTTCTAGTGATACTTAAAGAGACCAACCAGATGGTCATACCAGAGGAATCTAAATATTCACTCTTCACAGTTTACAGGAACTTCATAGTTTATAATAACTAAATAGAAAAATTATGTTCAATGTAAATGGGAGTACAGGATTCTTACCACAGCTAATTTTATTCCACTATTTCATTTCTTTCCACAAAAGCCACAAATCAGCAATTAAAACAAATGATTTTTGAAAGCAGGACCAAAGACAGTATGGCCTCGTCCTTGAAATACTGAACCCTCCTTTTGAATAATATTCCATGATAGTGATTTTTGTGGCATTTTAAAAGTGGCAAAATTTATTTTTCAGAAAATAGCTAGGAAAAAAAAGTGTCAAGTTATCATTTCTGAGTGACTAAAGTCTCTTATTTTGAGCAAAGGTAAAGTCACCCAGACCATAGGGCTGCTCTTTCATTAGAGAGAGAGAGACATCTGGTGGTGATTTAACCTGAGGGTCACCGTGCCTCAGGTGAGAGCAGAGGCTGAGAAGAAGAACTGAACTACAAAGATATTTTTGATGAAAAAAGTATAGTTTTGAAATTTTTAAAGTGCTTGATGGTAACCTCATCCAGTGCGGGAATTGAACCCACACTTTTGGTGTCATTCTGCATTGCAAACCAGCTGTCCAGCCAACTAAAAGGTACTGAAGATTTGGACTCATTCAATGTTTAAGGAAGATTGAGGATGAGATGCAGGTGGGAATGATATTAGAAAAATTAACTCAAGATTAAATAAATATGAATTCTGAATTCAGTTGCGCTAGGAGCAAAATTCAAAAGGTGATTGAAAAAGAATTAAAAGGAACACAATAACAAAACCACTTCTCATTTATTTTTATTTACAGGCTGCTTAAAAACAATATTCACCATTACAAGGTACTGATCTTTGGCACTCAAAAATATTCATTAACACAAAATATACTGCTCTTGTGATTCTAAAATTAGGTTTGTGAATCATCTTTTCCTGGTGTCATCTGTTAAAATGATTTATCAAGATCCTAGTTTATTTAACGAGAAATGGCACAGAATTTGTACACATGGGGTTTAACCAGGATCCCACTAGTAGCTGGTGATATGTCAATATCCTTGTGATCAGTAATAGAGTTGAAGACAAAGTTCTGCAACAGAGTGGTCAAAAAAAGAAAGAGCTCCATCCGAGCCAAGGATGCTCCTAGACACATTCTCTTTCCTGCAAAACACAGAGTTGGTATTGAAAAAAAACTTTAAATTCTGCTTGCAGCATTCCACTATCGATCAGTTACAATCATGAAAATTGTGTGGGATTTACTTCTTCGATTTCTCCACTTGAGATTTTGTACTCAACAAAGTGAGATCAATAGTATTAGCATCAAACATTTCAGTTAGCAACAATAAGTTGCTTGACAATAGTTATGTAGGAACATAAAAAATAGGAGCTGGATATGGACATTTTGTCCTGGCTTGTTCCACCTGTCAGCAAGGTTATAGCTGATCTCCTTTCTGAACTCTACCTTTTTGCATTACACTCACATCTTTGACTATTGCAAACAAAATTGTTAGATTTTCATCTCATGCTCATCAGGACAATATGTAAGAATTACCAAAGTGAACAGAAAACAATACTTATACTTTGAGAGAAGATTGCTGATTGTTTGCCAAGGAGACTGCTGATTGGTTGCCATGTTGACTGAGATTGGTAGATGCTTTGCTTAAAAAAAAGTATGGTTTAATAATGATTGATAGTTAATTGCCAAGCTTTGTTAAATTTTAAACCAAGCAAATTGACTGCTTAGTCAAGGCAGAAATTTATCCAGAAAATGGCTGTCAACTACTTTATTGAGCTACAGGGCCCTTGTGTATTAACGTATGTAGTTTCCATTAGATGCAAGTGCGCCACACTGTTAGCCCACCTGGCAATCATAAATTTGTTGTCAGCATAATTCTTTGTGCATAAATGAATGTTTAATAAATAAAAGCAGAAAGTGTTGAGAAATTCAGCAGGTCTGGCAGCATCTGTGAATTGAGAAACAAAGTTAATGGGCAAATATTCCCCTGAAAAACATGGGCATTGATAAGTCAGTTGGAAAAATAGAGGGATAGGCAGAAATGAGATTCTTGATGTTGAGAAATAAAAGATTCTCCAAACAAGTTTTCAGTGAGATAAGAACCTCACCAGTGAGTGACAAGATGCCTACTTGGATATATTCATATTATTACTGAATCTCATTGATTTCAGGTGCAGTTTCCCATTCTGCCACCTAACAAATAGAAACTAGGTGGAGACAATTTCTGACATTAAAGTCAAAATGGGTACGTGATGACTCCAGGTCTTCACTTTGGATAGCAGTTACCAACATCTTTGGGCGTTCTTCATGGGCAATGACCACATGCACCCCATCCATAGAAATTGGCATGGGACATATACTCGGAGGAGAAAGTGAGGACTGCAGATGCTGGAGATCAGAGCTTAAAATGTGTTGCTGGAAAAGCGCAGCAGGTCAGGCAGCATCCAAGGAACAGGAAATTCGACGTTTCGGGCATAAGCCCGAATTCCTGATGAAGGGCTTATGCCCGAAACGTCGAATTTCCTGTTCCTTGGATGCTGCCTGACATGGGACATATACTTACCTCACTGTACCACCATGTCTCATTTCTGACTCACAGTGTGGATCTGCACCTCCTTGCTTCTTTTTAAGGCATTTTGGCACCTTTTATTGAAATGCTGCTGGCAGGACACTTTAAGCAGGGACAGACACCAACCCTGCAAAATGGACCAAGGTGGATCTCATTTTTCACCTACTTGTATGAACCGAACATTGCCTTAGCTTGCCTTTTTGCACTTTGACCCCCTCAGCCAGAGCTTAGAGGTTCATATTTCTGTGTAGCCGTGCCACTTTTGTGCGGATGCAAAGCTAGGCAGCTTGTCATGGTTGCCAGCAGTCATCAGTAACTGCTTGGAGATGTTACTGTTTAGTTTATGTTGTACCAATCTCATTGGTGCATGATGTGCCAGCAGTGTACAACAGCAAACACTTTGCACATGCTTCAGCCAAATGGCCATGTCTCAAAGTCTAAGCAGGGGGGAATCCCAAAGTTTCACACAACCAAGGAAGCCTTCAGTCAGGAAAACCAACAAAGTAAGCAAAGGGCATTGTCCAAAATCATCGAGTAAAAAATGAGGTCTGCAGATGCTGGAGATCACAGCTGCAAATGTGTTGCTGGTCAAAGCACAGCAGGCCAGGCAGCATCAAAATCAGTCCAGTGGTTTGAACATGATGTTGTCCTGTAGGGGCAGTCAAGGTCAAAAGTTTGTTGCACTACAGTCCACGCCACAGTCATTCCTGCAAGGAGTAATGGGAAGTCAGTCAGGGAACAGCACAGACATCAGTCTGCAAAAGACAGGAGACTGTACCTGCAGAGAATGCCATAAAACTTTCACTTTGTTTGAAGCATCCATTTTCATCAAGGAAGTGATTTGGATTAAAGGAGTCTGGAGTCTCCCACTGGCTGGTGGCTTTCAGAGCGGAGGAAAGGACAGTAATCACAAAAGTGCCCTAAAATGGAATCATTATAAGATCAGACAATACAACAAGAATTTACATCAATATTCAGTTTAAGCCCCATATAGAATGATATTTTAAAGTGCTAATGATGATGAGAATTTCAACCATCGTCAAATGGATCACTTTGTTGTTATCAATGGTTCATTTCAACCTCAGGCAATGAAAACAGAGGAACGAGTCACTCACCTTGTGTGGTTTTGTGAGGCTGCTGCAGAATGATGTGCACATTGTCACTAAATTTCTGAAGTAATTTCTTATATGATGGTTTAACAGCCAAAGGTATATATGTCATTATATGGGTTTGATTCTGACCTTAGGAATCAGGTATCCTCTGAATTCTACATCTTTTGTCGCCATATGTGGAATATTCATAGGAACAAGGTCGATGTATCGCTGAACCTCATGAATGACAGCATCTGTGTAAGGCATTTTTGCTCGATCTTCAATACCAGGTCTTCGATAGGATCCAATCACCTCACAAATCTCTTGATAGATTTTCTCTGTGCAGGAATGTAATTTAACAATCCATTTTAGAAAAATGTATTTAGCTTACAAGCACCTCCAATTTCAGTCTTCTGTAACACTTCATAGATTGGTCTAAATTGCAGTATTTCACTCCGATTTCATAGAATAGTCTCATCCAATCACAAATATTGATTGTTTGCAAGCTATATTGCTTTTCTTTATGTAAAAAGAAAACTATGGGTTTGGCCATTGACTTCAGTCCAAGACTAAGTCCACTAAGCTTTTCTTTTCAAAGTTTTTACAAGAAGGGAGGATCAAAAGGCTAAGTAACTGAGCTGATTTAAGGTGAAATATGATGAAGATTTATAATATTTCATTATTGTTTGAAAATTTGGTTTGAGGGAACAGCTGGAAGAGTTTCTGGAGATTTAACATCAGAAGTTTGGGGCGGCATGATGGCACAGTGGTTAGCACTGCTGCCTCACAGCACCAGAGACCTGGGTTCAATTCCCGACTCAGGCGACTGACTGTGTGGAGTTTGCACATTCTCCCCGTGTCTGCGTGGGTTTCCTCCGGGTGCTCCGGTTTCCTCCCACAGTCCAAAGATGTGCAGGTCAGGTGAATTGGCCATGCTAAATTGCCCTTAGTGTTAGGTGAAGGGGTAAATGTAGGGGTATGGGTGGGTTACGCTTCGGCGGGTCGGTGTGGACTTGTTGGGCCGAAGGGCCTGTTTCCACACTGTAAGTAATCTAAAAAAAAAGTCTCATCCAACTTGAAACTTTGTGGCATGATTCTCTGAAAGGCAACAGAAGATCCTGATAGACGGGGTGATCCTGATGTTCTGGACCAGACTAAACCCCCTTCAAAGATATCACGGAGATGGTCAAGATCCTAACTTTTATTTAAAGACAAGTGTAAGGTGTTCTGTTCCAGATGTAATTTGATTGGTGACATAGTCAGCTTTAAGCAAAACACACTTTATTCTCACCTAACAGTTAAAATACAAACAAAAGAAGGAATAATTGGTATAACTTTAACTCTATTGGAAAACTTGACAAAATAATAGATTATCTAACTTCTAAACAGCAACTGTTCCAATATAGCAACATCCCACAAACACACCCTTGGTAAAGTCAGCAAAATAGATCGTCTCAAAACCCCAACAACTGAAAGCTAAACTAAAAACCCTGGTTCTGTGGGAGCCTGACTCCACCCATTCATTCTGCTTCTCGCGTTCCAACTTTTAAAGAAGTCCCAAGGCCTTACAAGCTGTTTATTGTATAGCCATAGACCAGGAAGTTCTGTACCTCTGTCTCAAACCTCTCAAAACAAAAACACGAGAGAATACATCTGAGAAGGGGTGTCCTCTTCCCAGAGGACTGGAAGAGGATGCCACAATACCAGACCCTGACAGTCTGGACTGAGGTCAGGACCTGAGTTGTGAGGACTCTAAGGTCTGGAGGAGTGGCCAGCAGTATCACATGAAGGTCAGTAACCTATTCCCCTCTGTCAGAGTGTCACATTCTTCTCTCTGTCACTTCATTTTCTCTCTATCTCTGTTATTGTACCATCTCTCACTAAGGCAAATGCTTTGACTTTAACATGTTCCCTCATTTGTTGTTGCTTCCTTTCTCCTCCTCCTCCCCCCCCACCCAAAAATAAATCTTACCCTGCATGGTAGCTCCAATGCCTACTCAGTATCCAGGATACCTTAGAGGTTTTTTTTGACTACCTGCATAAGTACCTAACAGCCATGCCACCCACTTGCTCTCATTCCAGGAGAAGACAGAGGCCAGACAGGCGGAGGAGTGCATGACATTAGGTTCCTCACTCACTGTGGAGAGATTTCTATCTCTCAGAGAAGTCCAGATCACTCCAGCATGGATCCTAAATCAGCAATGTCCCACCAACCAAAAAAGTACCATTCTTATAACACAGGAATGCTCATGATAACCCCACTGTCTCCTTCATTGTACACCATTTCTACTGGCTTTTTCAATCTTGAGTCAAGCAGGTACCAGTAGAAGGTGCAACCTCAATGAAGAAATAGCTGATTCTATCAGAAGCCACCTCCTTGATCTCTGAGGAAGACAACACCGAGGTCTCAGAAGAAACATCAAGTAAGGCTGTAGCCTGCAACCCTCACCAGCTCAAATATGATACCTTGATGGAAATTTTATGCTGAGCAGGTTTGGGAGCACAAGCTGGTGAGCACCTAACTGCAACAGCTCTGCAGCTGGTCCAAGGAAGAAATGCCCCAGGATGCTTACACTTGAGGATTACACACCTAGGCAGAGGATTTTGTGGTGTTAGCAATCAAAGATTTCAGTGATATGTACAGGAAAGAACAGGAGTGGCAGATAGGTATGTGAGAGGCAATGGCCTTCATAACCCAGAGTCAGCAGGAATGATGCTATGCCATTGACATCTCGCAGTCTCTGGTATGCAATTGTATGAATCCCTTGAAGTAGGGGGCTGCCTTGGCCACCCTGAAAATCTATTGCAAAAGTGCACAAACTTGCATTCAATCACCTTGGCCTTTGGTCCTCAAGACAGGAAACATTGAGATAGGAGGACAGAGACCCTGATGTGCACTTCAGTGGTTCTTCCTCACAAGGACTGAGAAGTGCAAGAAGGCACTCATGCTAGAGGAAGAATCACACACAAACTTCTCAGAACTCTCCTCTCAGACACTCCAGAGGTGGCCAGGCTGTATACCACTCTGCTTGTCCCTCTCCAACTCTTGAAAGTAGAAGATGGGGAGCATCCATCTGCACCTCCTCAGCATGTATGGGGAGACCTAACACAAAGGTTAGTACGGTGGCACAGTGGTTAGTACTGCTGCCTCACAGCACCAAAGACCCGGGTACAACTCCCGCCTCAGGCAACTGACTGTGTGGAGTTTGCACATTCTCCCTGTGTCTGCGTGGGTTTCCTCCGGGTGCTCAGTTTCTTCCCACAGTCACAAAGATGTGCAGGTCAGGTGAATTGGCCATGCTAAATTGCCCGTAGTGTCAGGTAAGGGGCAAATGTAGGGGTATGGGTGGGTTTTGCTTCGGTGGGTCGGTGTGGACTTGTTGGGCCGAAGGGCCTGTTTCCACACTGTAAGTAATCTAAAAAAAAACCTATGGAGTTGCCCGACAAAATCTCCCAAGGTGAACAGGCTCAACTGCTGAGCAGAGCTGCATCCATCCCAGCTACAGAACATGGGTCAACAGCAAGACATAATGGGAGGGAAAAGAACAAGCAAACCTTTTCAGAGCACTTTGGTAACAGCGTACTTTTACATAAGGTATCACTTGGAGTTAAAGAGTCATAGAAATGTACAGAACAGAAACAGACCCTTTGGTCCAATCATCCATGCCAACCACATATCCTAAATTAATCTAGTCCCATTTGCCAGCATTTGACCCATTATTCCTCTAAGCCCTTCCTATTCATATATCCATCCAGATGCCTTTAAATGTTGTAATTGTACAAGCGTCCACAACTTCCAGTGGCAGCTCATGCCACACACACACCACCTTCTGTACGAAAAGGTTTCCCTTAGGTCCCTTTTAAATCTTTCCCCTCACACCTTTAACCTATACCCTCTAGTTTTGGTCTCTTGCCTTCCTGGGGAAAGGGCCTTGTCTATTCATTTTGTCTATGCCCCTCATGATTTTATAAACTTAGAGAAGGTCACCCCTCCACTCAGAGAAACTAGGCCCAGTTTATTCAACCTCTTCCTATATCTCAAGTCGCCCAACCCTGGCAAAATCCTTTTAAATCTTTTCTGAACCTTTCAAGTTTCACAACACCCTTCCTACAGTAGGGAGACCAGAATTGCATGCAGTATTCCAATAGTGCCTTCACCAATTTCCTGTACAACCACAACATGACCTCCCATCTCCTATACCCAACGCTCTGACCAATAAAGGCCAATAAACATACCAAATGCCTTCTTCACTATCCTATCTACCTACAACTCCACTTTTAAGGAACTATGAACCTGCACTCCAAGCACTCTTTGTTTAGCAACACTCCCCAGGCCCTTACCATTAAGTATATAAGTCCTGCTCTGATTTGCCTTTCCAAAATGCAGTGCCTCACACTTATCTAAATTAAACTCCATCTGCCACTCCTTAGCCCATTGGCCCATCTGATCAAAGAATGCAAAGTACCCTGAGGTACTTCACTGTCTGTTATGCCTCCAATTTTAGTGTCATCTGCAAACTTACTAACCATATCTCCTAAGTTCACATCCAAATCATTTATATAAATGACAAAAAACAGTGGACTCAGCACTTATCCTTATGGCACACCTCTGGGCAAAGGCCTCCAGTCTGAAAAGCAACCCTCCACCACCACCCTCTGTCTTCTACCTTAGAACCAGTCCTGTATCCACATAGCAAGTTCTCTCTGTATTCCATGTGATCTAACTTTGCTAACCAGTCTACCATGAGGAACCTGTCAAACACATTATGGAAGTCCATCAAGATCACACCCATCATTCTGCCCTCATCAATCCTCTTTGTTATTTCTTCAAAAAAATTAAGTTAGTGAGACACAATTTCCCACACACAAAGCTGTGTTGACTATCCCTAATCAGTCCATGCCCTTTCAAATACATGTAAATGCTGACCCTTCCGATTTCCCTCCAATAACTTGCCCACCACCGACGTCAGGCTCACCGGTCTATAGTTCTCTGGCTCTTTCTTACCACCTTTCTTGAACTGTGGTACCATGTTAGCCAACCTTACCTGCGGCTATCGAAGATACAAATATCTCAGCAAGGGGCCCAGCAAACACTTTCCTAGCTTCCCACAGGGTATTAGGGTACACCTGATCAGGTCCTGGGGCTTTATCCACCTTTATGCGTTATAAGATACCCAGCACCACCTCTTCTGTAATGTGGACAGTTTTCAAGATGTCACTATTTTTTTCACCACATTCTATTTCTTCCATATCATCCCCTTCTCCTGCGGTTTTACATATACGTGGCCTTGTTGATTTTTGAGGGTCCCTATTCTTTCCTTTTGTCCTTAATGTATTTATAAATCCCTTTGGATTCTCCTTAACCCTATTTGCTAAAGCTATCTCATGTCTCCTTTTTGCCCTCCTGATTCCCCTCTTACGTATACTTAGAGTCATAGAGATGTACAGCATGGAAACAGACCCTTCGGTCCAACCCGTCCATACCGACCAGATATCCCAACCCAATCTAGTCCCACCTACCAGCACCCAGCCCATATCCCTCCAAACCCTTCCTATTCATATATCCATCCAAATCCCTTTTAAATGTTGCAACTGTACCAGCCTCCACCACATCCTCTGACAGCTCATTCCATACACGTACCACCCTCTGCGTGAAAAGTTGCCCCTTAGGTCTCTTTTAAATCTTTCCCCTCTCACCCTAAACCTATGCCCTCTAGTTCTGGAGTCCCCTACCCCAGGGAAAAGACTTTGTCTATTTATCCTATCCATGCCCCTCATAATTTTGCAAACCTCTATAATGTCACCCCTCAGCCTCCGACACTCCAGGGAAAACAACCCCAGCCTGTTCAGCCTCTCCCTTTCCAATCGGAAGGAGACCAGAATTGCACGCAATATTCCAAAAGTGGCCTAACCAATGTCCTGTACAGCCGCAACATGACCTCCCAACTCCTATACTCAATACTCTGACCAATAAAGGAAAGCATACCAATGCCTTCTTCACTATCCTATCTACCTGCAACTCCACTTTGAAGGAGCTATGAACCTGCACTCCAAGGTCTCTTTGTTCAGCAACACTCTCTAGGACCTTACCATTAAGTGTATAAGTCCTGCTAAGATGCAGCACCTCGCATTTACCTGAATTAAACTCCATCGGCCACTTCTCAGCCCATTGGCCCATCTGGTCAAGATCCTGTGGTAATCTGAGGTAACCCTCTTCGCTGTCCACTTTTGGTGTCATCTGCAAACTTAATAGCTGTACCTCTTATGCTCGCAACCAAATCATTTATGTAAATCACAAAAAGTAGAGGGCCCAGCACCGATCCTTGTGGCACTCCACTGGTCACAGGCCTCCAGTCTGAAAAACAAACCTCCACCACCACCCTCTGTCTTCTACCTTTGAGCCAGTTCTGTATCCAAATGGCTAGTTCTCTCTGTATTCCATGAGATCTAACCTTGCTAATCAGTCTCCCATGGGGAACCTTGTCGAATGCCTTACTGAAGTCCATATAGATCACATCTACTGCTCTGCCCTCATCAATCTTCTTTGTTACTTCTTCAAAAAAACTCAACTCTTCTAAGGATTCACTCACTCTCTGCTGTCTAAACCTGACATATGCTTCCTTCTTTTTCTTGACCAAAGCCTCAATTTCTCTAATCATCAGTAATCCCTACACCTACCAGCCTGGCCATTTACCCTAACAGGAACATACTGTCTCTGGACTCTAACTCATTTTTGAAGGCTTCCCATTTTCCAGCCATCCCTTTACCTGTGAACATCTGTACACCCCCCCCCCCCTCCCCACTTCTGAAAGTCCTTGCCTAATGTCATCAAAATTGGCCTTCCTCCAATTTAGAACTTTAACTCTTAGATCATGTCTATCCTTTTCCATTAAAGTTTTAAAACTAATAGAATAATGGTCACTAGCCCCAACTGGCACCTCAGTCACCTGTCCTGCCTTATTTCCCAAGAACAGATATCCCTGCAACTTCATCCGCAGATGCCTAGCAGACAAACAATGCAACAAGAACATGCCACAACCCAACACACTAGCCACACTACCTTATATAAAAAAAATCTCCGAACTAACAGCCACACTTCTCCATCTTGACAGCCCATAAACCGACACCCACGCTCAGACAGTAACTCACCAGAACAAAAGACTCTATAGCCTATATGTAATTTACAAGATTCCATGCAAAGTCTGCACAAAATACTATATAGAACAAACAGGCAGACAGCTAGCAGTCTACATCCACGAACACCAGCTAGCCACTAAACGCCATGACCACAATCTCTAGTAGCCACACACATACATGACAAGGACCACAAATTCAACTGGGACAACATAACGATCAGAAGGACAAGCTAAACAGAGAACAGCCAGAGAATTTGTAGAGGCATGGCATGCATCCATGGATTCCCATCAACAAACACACAGACCAAGACCTAATATACTGGCCACTACAATGAACTACCAGAACCAGCAACTGGAAGCAGCAGGAACAGAACCAAATGAATTCCAGAAGACACAGTACAGCACCACTTCACAGGAGACTCAAAAGCACTGAAGGTGTCACTTAGACAGGGGACGTGACATTTGTAAATCAACTTCTCAGCTTGGCAAACGTATCCACAACTATGGCAACCAGCACCCAGGATGGAAATCTTTACGCGAACTTAATTCCTACCCCCTCTGATGGACTGACCTCCTTGAACAAACTGACCTGACAGCCTCAGTCAAGAAGCATTCAAACTCGTGACATGTCCCAAACTGTATTGGCCATACCCTGTGGTCTAGCTACTATGAAGCTATTGGACTGATGTGACCCACTCCTGGGCTGCTATATGTTTGTGTAGACACTGCTGGCACATGGTGTAGGTGTAAGATTTACATAGCAAGTTGTGGTACAGCAACATATTCCACCCCACCTCACCCCACCCCTGACCAAGAACTGCTGACCAGCAAGAAAACGTTGCCAGGTTGTTATTAATTGACACAGTAAAGAAAGCAAGACAATTCATGGATGGTGCAAGTACATAGGTAAATGCTAAGCAGGCAAGTGCTAGGTGGGCGAGCAAGCCAGCTGAGATAGTATCTAAAGAATGGCGATTCATGCATTGATGGATCTGGTGCAGGTGGCAGTGTGACGATGGAGGAGGGTGGAGGCACAGGTGTCATTAGCTGGCTGAGAACTCACAGCAGAGGCAGCAGAACAAAGATAGACTCTCAGTTATACCTTGTAATGCTTAAGCTGTTCAAAATGGTGCCAGATTGTGGTAACAGTTGAAGTTGCATGCTCCCTTTGTCCACATATATCGGCATCTCATACTTGCCAATTCTTCAGCATCCTCATAGTAGCTCTCTGATCCACTGTCAAGATGCTTCAGAAGCTCAGACCTGCATTGCAGGGTGCACCCAGCACTGAGATGCTGCAGGGAGGAAACTTTGAACACAGATACAGACACTGAACCTAAGAGTTTGGACCAGGCTGCATCCCAGGGCTGCTTGAATTAGACTGAATTGAATGATTGTCACTTGCATTTTACAATAAAATACAGTGAAAATCCATGAATTATTTTCAAATAATACTGCTTACCTTGAATATCTGGAAACTTCACCAGAATCTGAATAGCCCATTGCAGCGTTGTGCTGGTTGATTCAGTTCCAGCCAGAAATAAATTTATCACTGACATCAATAAATTCTCATCAATGAATTCTGAGTCAGGTTTGTGTTTTTCCTGAAGGAAAGCATATCAAATTTACTTCAAAAGCTTAAAAGGCCTTGTACAGACTTTAGTTACTGTTAATTTTTGTCAAAGACAAATTGTGCCTTCACGCAAATTGAACTTTTTTAGCTGCTTATATATAATGCCCCAGTGGAGTAATAATGACAAGTTTCCAAAATGTGGGCCTGTTTTGTTTAGCTGGTAATAACCTAAGTTTAAGCCTGTTGGATTCACCAGATCAGCGTCCAGGAAAATCATGTCTTACTGGCAGGAGACAAGACAAGTGGAAACATACAGATTCAGATTTGAAAGTACTTTCAATACCTCATCCATCTTAATAAGGAAACTGTCGATATAATCCCTGGGGAAATCTTTCTGTAAACTTTCTCTGTGGCTTTGGATCATTTGATTCACAAAGGTTTTCAAGTCAGCCATGTTTTGGAGTATCTTGTGATGAGACCCAGGCAGGAAATCCATGATCTTTGGGAAATTATTGTACATCTGCAAAAACAAACAATATTTTCACTAATAAGTTAGTGCTTCTGGCAAGCAAGAGGCAAAAGGTTAGTGGTGAACAGTTAGTGGGATACTGTTTCAAAAACAGTTTTACTTCCTGGTCTGGTGATGATCAATTGGGATTCAGTCCTGATTGAAGATTGGGAAATTTAAGAAAGGTTTACTGGCTCATCTTCTTCACATTGGTTAAAATAAAGGTGTGATATGAGACTACATTATAATAAAAAATAGATGGGATTTCAGCAAGCAATCTCTTGGCACAGAGGATAGAGGATACCAATGTATCCAACACATCTGGCTAAAGTTAGTTAGGAATGCTCAAACTTGCGTTTTGCATTTACATGCTGTGTTTTTGCCATTGTCATGAATGTCATGATCTTTCATTAGTTATTTTAACAGCCACCACTATTGACAATTATATATAGCATGACTGCAGATCTTTAATTTGATCAAAATATTAAATCATCATTTAGCTATCTACAGAATGCTATTTAAGCTGTTTGATATGCATTTAGTTCAGCAGGTGGAACCCTTACTTTGGTATGCACGATGTTGCTTCATTGTAGAACCAGGGTTTGTTTGCTGGCTTTTCTTTATTTATTTGTGGGATGTAAGCATCGCTGGCCGGCCAGCATTTATTGCCTGTCCCTGGTTGCCCCTTGAGAAGGCGGTGGTGAGCTGCCTTCTTGAACTGCTGCAGTCTATATGCTGTTGATAACCCACAATGTCCTTCGGGAGTGAATTCCACGATCTTGACCAACGACAATGAAAGAACAGTGATATGTTTTCAAGTCAGGATGGTGAGTAGCTTGGAGGGAAACTTGCATGGGTTGGTGTTCCCATGTATCTGCTGTTCTTCTCCTTCTATATTGAAGTGGTTGTGGGTTTGGATGGTGGTGTCTGAGGATTTTTGGTGAATTTCTGCAGTGCATCTTGTAGATGGTACACAATGGTGCTACTGAGCGTCGGTAGTGGAGGGAGTGGATGCTTGTGGCTATAGAGCCAATCAAGCAGGCTCACTTGGTCCTGGATGGTGTCAAGATTCTTAAGTGTTGCTGAAGCTGCACACATCCAGGCAAGTAGGGAATATTCCACCACACTCCTGACTTGCGTCTTGTAGATGAGGGACAGGCTTTGGGGAGTCAGGAGGCAAGTTACTCACCACAGTATTCTCAACCTCTGACCTGCTTTTTTGGCCATGGTGTTTATGTGGTGAGTCCAGTTAAGTTTCTGGTCAATGATAACCCCCCAGGGTGTTGGTAGTGGGTGATTTAGTGATGACAACAGCATTGAATGTCATTGGACAGTAGTTAGGTTGTCTCACATTGGTGATGGTCATAGCCTGGCACTTGGTGTGAATGCTACTTGTGATTTGTTAGCTCAAGTCTGGACATTGTCCAGATCTTGCTGCACTTGAACATGGACTGCTTCAATATTGGAGGAGTTGCAAACAGTGATGAACATTGAGTAATCATTGGTAAATATCTTAATTTCTGACCTTGTGTTGCAAGGATAGTCTTCTTAGACATGTTAGAGTCATACAGTTCGGTCTAACTAGTCCATGCTGACCATGTTCCCAAGCTAAACTAGTCCCACCCACCTGCTCCTGGCCCATATCCCTCCAAACCTTTCCTATTCATGTATGTATCAAATGGCTTTGATAAAGCAAGTGAAGGTGGTTGGGCATAGGGCACTATCCTGAGGAATTCCTGCAGAGATGTCCTGGAGCTGAGATGACTGACCTCCAACAATCATGACCATCTTCCTATGTGCCAACTATGACTCTAACCAGTGGAGAGTTTGCCCCCGCTACCCAATGATTCCAGTTTTGATAGGACTCCTTTATGTTATACTCACACAAATGCAGCTTTGCTGTCAAGGGCTGTATCTCTGACCTCACCTCTGGAATTCAGCTCTTTTGTCCATGTTTGAACCAAGGCTGTAATGAGGTCAGGAGCTGAGTGGCCCTGGTGAAACCGAAACTGGGCGTCACTAAGCAGGTTATTGCTGAGCAAGTGCTGCTTGATAGCACTATTGATGACACCTTCGATTACTTTACTGATGACCATGGCCAAGGCAGAGCACTCACTGAAGATGCAGTTCCATTGTTTGGACTAGTCTGGGAGCCCTGCAGCTATATTCTGGACAGTGTGTTATTGGGTCTTCCTAGCATGTTATGCCCTGCACCAGTGCAGCAAAAACCAGGGTGATGTGTTGACTGCTGAGGAAATTGGGGGAACAGAAGCAATCTTCCAAGAAGGATGATGAGGACATTGGAAGGTTGTAGCTCTCCTTGGGCATGACAGTGCTCAGCTACATCAGGTATTACAAATCAGATGGGACTTGATTCACACTGGATGCAGTAGATGAGAGCTGAGTACAGCAGCCACAGAGGAGAGTAAAATAAGGATTGGTCATCATGCTCGCATTTGGTATGTATGTGGGGCCGAACTGATCCTCCATTCGTTTTGTTTGTATTTGTTTTTGCTGGCTATAAGTAAAAGCTCATGTTTGTAATTGTCCAATCGTTGCATTTCTGTAATGATCCCATACTGGACAACGATAAGATGCAGGTCGAGAGTGTGGTGTTGGAAAAGCACAGCATTACAGGCAGCATCCGAGGAGCAGGAGAATTGACATTTTGGGCAAAAGCCTTTCATCAGGAACAATAAGATGTGGATCTACATTAGGGATAGAATATAGGTGACTCAGGGTGGCAGGATGGGATGTGGCTTGGGACAGGTACACTGTGTGGTCTGGTGGATAAACACAACTATGATGAGAGATTGGGGTTGGATGTGCAAGGGAATGTCAATCATGGCTATGTGCCATGAACAGTACAGTTTGATGGCTGTTGTTCCATTACCAGTAATAAGTATTGCCAGATTGCCAACATTTGGCTGGGTGTACGGCAGCCTTTCAAAGATGGCATGAATGAAAGAGATATCAGTCTCTTGGTGGATATCTCGTAAGTGGCAAGTTCTTCCAGTAACAGCGTTTGGCAGAATGGGGCTCCAATCAGGGAAGAAGGACAGCATAGGGTAAGTAGTTCATGAAGTGTGTTTGGTAAGATGCGGTTAGAGATCTTGCTAAGCCTCACGAAATGAAATCCTCCATGCAAGTTCCATTTATCTCCCATATATGTCTTCACAATTTCTTTATTGAATCAATGTTGTGGTTCTGTTTGCCGAGCTGGGAGTTTTTGTTGCAAATGTTTCGTCCCCTTTCTAGGTGACATCTTCAGTGCTTGGGAGCCTCCTGTGAAGCGCTTCTGTGCCGATTCCTCTGGCATTTATACTGGTTTGAATCTGCCGCTTCCGGTTGTCAGTTGCTGTCTGCTGCAGTGGCACACAAACCAACAGCCACTCTCAGACAACAACTCACCAGGACAAAGGACCCGATACCCAGCATGAGCAAAACCAACGTAGTGTACAAAATCCCATGCAAGGACTGCACAAAACACTACATAGGACAAACAGGAAGACAGCTAACGATCCGCATCCATGAACACCAACTAGCCACGAAACGACACGACCAGCTATCCCTAGTAGCCATACACTCAGATGACAAACAACATGAATTCGATTGGGACAACACCACAATTATAGGGCAGGCCAAACAGAGAACAGCCAGGGAGTTCCTACAGGCATGGCACTCATCCACAAATTCTATCAACAGACACATCGACCTAGACCCTATACCGGCCACTGCAGCGGACAGCAACTGACAACCAGAAGTGGCAGATTCAAACCACTATAAATGCCGGAGGAAAGATCAGAGAAGCGCTTCACAGGAGGCTCCCAAGCACTGAGGATGTCACCTAGACAGGGGACGAAACGTCTGCAACACAAATTCCCAGCTCGGCGAACAGAACCACAACAACGAGCACCCGAGCTACAAATCTTCTCACAAATTATTGAATCAATATTTGAATGTAGTCTGGAAATGTATCTAGTTTGGAAATAGTTTCAATAACATTACAATTGCAAAAGAGTTAAAGTACCTGCACTCCGGGTTTGCTGAGAGCATTGCTAATTCCGTCAGTTCTTTCCATCAATGTTAGAAACCTTTCATCTTCATATTCAAACCGTTCTCCAAAGACAATGGAACAGATGATATTTGACACTGTGCATCTCAGCAGAAAATCTGGGTTAAATGGGAGCTCTGATATCATTGACAGAGAAGGCAAGTTAGAGAGTTATATAGTGATATACAAGCAACTCAGAGGCAGATATTAACAATTAATAGTTATTAAAAATAAGACGACCCTGTGTTTTAAAAAAAATGTCAACAAGCTGTTTGATAATGGGGATATCACTAATTAATGTGATTCTGTTCTCATTCAATTGCCATTTACGCGCCCTCTCAGTGGGTGAGGGGGTGAGGTAACTCATTGCAGTTGGGGAAAAAGTGATTTATTCACCTCCGCAGTCCAAGAGCTAAGCATATGGTAGTGACCTCATCGTTCATGCTGAAAGCATCTAATTCAATGAATTAAGCCTCAGATATTCTTGATCCTTGTGGTTCATTTACTTACTGTTATTGAGAAGCTGAACAGTGAGCAATCTCCGGTTAGCTAAGCAATGTATCTTCAGTGTATAGTTGCTTTTAAAATACACTTACATCTTTCTCTAAAGAATTCTGCATCCATATTTGCCTCTCACTGTCTCATTCAGTAAAGTACTCAATGCTTTCTTTACATAAGGAGTGCTAAATTAATACAATCTGTTCACATTCAGCCTCCAGCAGGTAATAACATAACCACAACTGAGGTGAAGTTTAATTTTAACCTTTGGAATGTTGTCTGAAATCTCCGATCTCTGCTAGTAGCAAAACAAATACAGTACTTACATCTTCACAAATCACTATTTTCACTAGCCATTATGTGTTTAAACAGATACTTGTCATCTTTGATCATCAGCATTTAATTCTTATTTGACTCCTTATGTGAGATATTGTGCAGAAGTGGTGCTTTGTTTAACAGTTCAAGACCACTGGCTGCAATTCAATGTACCTTGGTTTGTGTGATAGCACCCTATAAAATGTGTATCTTTACCATAAATTTACATTTCTAATGAAGATCCTATCTGTTTGAAAGCATATTGAGATATAGAGGAATCTGGGTGTATTTATGGATGGTTTGCAAAACATTAGTATACCGGTATAACAAGTAATTAGGAAAGCCAATATAATGTTATTACTTATTGCAAGGGAAATTTAATATCAAAGTAGCAAGGTATGATTCAGTTATACAGGGCACTGACGAGACTGCATCTGGATTACTGTGCACAGTACAGGTCATGTTATTTTAAGGAATTATGTTGGATGCAATTCAGAGAAGGTTAACTGGATCAATGCCTGGGTTTTGGAGTTTTATGAAGAAAAGTTACTCAAGGTTAAGCTTGAACTGCTGAAGTTTAGAAGAGTAAGATGTGACTTGATTGAAACATATAAAGACTCTAAAGGATAGACATAGAGAGATTGCTTCTTCTAGGAAAATCTAGAACTATTGGTCACTAGTGAAAACAAAAGTCAGGCAACCTTTGCTTTCTCTCAGGGGTTTGTCAGTCTTTGGAATTCTCTTCCTAAAAAAGTTGGTTGAAACAGATCCTTGAATATGTTTAAGGCACAGTTAGATATATTCTAGTTAAGCAAGGGTGGTTAAAGATGTAGATGTGCTACTTTAAGTGCTTGCCTGGAATTTGGAAAACTTAAATCAGTTTGTTTCCAGTTTCCGTTCATCTCTCGCCTTCACATGGTCCCTCTGATTTTTCCCTTCCTTCTTTGACTTTCTTTCTCTTTCCAAAAACAGTCTACCAATATCCATGACAAACCTAGCAACACCCACAGTTACCTCAACTATACTTCCTTACACCCTGCTTCCTGCACAGACTCTATTCAATTCTCACAGTTTCTCTGTCTCTGTTGCATCTGTTTCAATGTTGCCAGTTTCCACTTGCATGCCTCCAACCTCCCCCATCTCCTTTTTGCTCAACCAAGGATTCCTCATATTGGTAAGGACCTCTGCCATGCCTGACCCATCTCCTGCACTTCTGTCCTCACCACTTCTTCTCCTTCCCCGAACAGCAATACGGTTTCCCTTCTCATCACTTTTCACCTCACTAATCTCAAGCTCAAAGTATCATCCTCGACTATTTCTGCCACCTCAGTGGAGTATGACCACCAAACAGATCTTCCCCCTCACCCCCACTGTTAACCTTCCACAGAGGTGCTGCCTCAACGATACTCTGGTGTATCCTCCATTACTCCAAGCAGGATTTATGACTACTTGGAAAACCATAGTTTGATTAGAGATAGTCAGCATGCCTTGGTTAGGGGCAAGTTATGCCTCAAAACCTTTATTGAATTCTTTGAGGATGTGACAAAATACATTGATGAAGGTAGAGCAGTGGATGTGGTGTACATGGATTTTAGCAAGGCGTTTGACAAGGTTCCACACGGTAGGCTCATTCAGAAATGATACAGGGAAATCTGGCTGTCTGGATACAGAATTGACTAGCCCATGGAAGACAGAGTGGTGGTAGATGGGAAGTATTCAACCTGGAGCTCGGTGACCAGTGGTGTTCCCCAGGGATTGGTTCTTGGACCTCTTCTCTTTGTGAATTTTATAAATGACTTTGATGAGGAAGTGGAAAGGTGGCTTAGTAAGTTTGCCAAGGACACAAAGGTTGATGGAATTCTGGATATTGTGGAGGGCTGTTGTAGGTTGCAACGGGACATTGACAGAATGCAGATTTGAGCTGAGAAGTGGCAGATGTAGTTCAACCTGGAAAAGTGAATAGGAAGGGTTTGGAGGGATATGGGCCGGGTGCTGGCAAGTGGGACTAGATTAGGTTGGGATATTTGGTTGGTTGGCATGGACGAGTAGGAGCGAAAGGTCTGTTTCTGTGCTGTACGTCTCTATGACTCGATGAGAATGCAGATTTGAGATTACAGTCAGATCAGCCATGATATTAGTGAATGATGGAGCAGGCTGAAGCAATTGAAAGGCCTAACCCTACTCCTAGTTCATATGCTCATACATTGGTTCGAAGTTTTGAAAGGCAGTATTTAAATGCAAGTCTTTTTGTAAACTTAAGAGTTACAAAATGACAGGGTTTTTTTGTTTTTAAAAAGGATGAAAGTATATACAGACCACAAGCAAAACTAATGTCATTTACAAAATATCTTGCAAGAACTGTAACAAATACTACATCGGACAAACAGGCAGAAAACTAGCCACCAGGGTACATGAACATCAATTAGCCACAAAAAGGTATGACCCACTCTCACTAATATCCTTACATACAGACGAGGGAGGACACCACTTTGACTGGGACAACACATCCATCCTAGGACAAGCCAAACAAAGACATGCACGATAATTCCTCGAAGCATAGCATTCCAACCGGAACTCTATTGACAAACGTATTGACTTGGATCCCAATTACCACCCCCTGAGAATAAGAACAGGAAATGACACCACCAACCCAAGGAAACCTAAACACATAAATAAAAAGCAGGCCATACCACCAGTACTTCAACTGGAAGCTCACTGACGATGTTATCTAGTATCATGACAAAACGTCTGAAAGTGAACCTTCCAGCTCAGCGAGCAAACCTACATCCAGTTTAAAAGACATTTCAACAAGTTCATCAATAGGAAAGGTTTGGGGGGATAGGGGCCAAGTGCAGGCAGGTGGGACTAGTTTAGTTTGGGAACATGGTCGGTGTGGACTGGTTGGACCGAAAGATCGGGTTCCATGCTATGTAACTCTAAGACAAATTTGTTTCTGAATATTATTTTACTTTAGTCAGAAACCTTGTTTGTTCCTGATAGCTGTAACCAGGCACTGTGCTTCTTCTTGAATCCGCTCTTCAATACTTCTTTTTCCCAGTCCAAAATTCTTCAAGGTGCTGAGAGAAAATCTCCGAAGTTGTTTCCATCTCTCACCATTACTGAAGGCAATCCCTACATGAAAGATATTAATATTAGTGAAAATTACCTGAGACAAAATTTTCAGTTCAATGGGTGAAAAAAAATTCTCCTCAAATCCCATCTAAGCCTCTTGACTTTCACTTTACAATTAGGGTCCCTTGTTATTGACCCTTCAAATAAAGGGAAAAGCTTTTTATTCATCTACCCTTTTCTTGCTCCTCATAACCTTATATACTTCAATCAGATTCTCTTTTGGCTTTCCATGCTCCAAAGAAAACACCCGAGCTTATCCAGCCTCATTTCATAGCTGCAGTACAGATACTGCTGTAATTAGCCAACATCCCCGCTTTCTGATGGAAGAATGGTCATCGATGATGCAGCTGAATTATGAGGAACTACTGCAGTGATGTCCTGAGATGATTGACCTTCAATAACCACAACCATATACCTTTCTGCTAGATATTGCTCCAATGAATGGAGTGATTCTTTCTAATTCCCATTGATTCAACTCCTTTGATAGTACCCAGTGATCTCATACTCAATCAAATGCTGCCTTGTTATCTAAAGAAGTCACTCTCATCTTACCTCTGGAATTCAGTTCTTTTGTTCATGCTTGAACCAAGGTTGTAATAACGTCAGGAGCTGAGTGGCTGTGGTGGAACCCAAACTGACCAGCAAAGAGCAGGTTAATGTTGAGCAATGTCACTTCAATGCACAGTTGATGTGTCTTCTATTACTTTTCTGATGGCCTGAAGTAGACCGATACAGGTATTTGGTAGAGTTAGATTTTTCCTGTATTTTAAGGACAGGCCATAGCTGGACAATTTTTCACATTGTTGTGTAGATGCAAGTTGATGCCTTGTTCTGCTCCTGGCATGGCTTTCTCCATTCTTCATTGAACCATGGTTGGTCATGCAGTTTGGTAATAATGATAGAGCAGGAAATTTACCAAGTCATGAAGTTTCTAATTATGGTTAGAGTTGTAGAGATGTAAAGCATGGAAACAGACCCTTCGGTCCAACTCATCCATGCTGACCAGATATCCCAACCCAATCTAATCCCACCTGCCATCACCCGGCCCATATCCCTCCAAACCCTTCCTATTCAGATACCCATCCAGATGCCTTTTAAATGTTGCAATTGTACCAGCCTCCAACACTTCCTCTGGCAGCTCATTCCATACACATACCACCCTCTGCATGAAAAAGTTACCCCTTAGATCTCTTTTATATCTTTCCCCTCTCACCCTAAACCTATGCCCTCTAGTTCTGGACTCACCCCACCCATGGAAAAGACTTTGTCTATTTATCCTATCCATGTCCTTCATGATTTTATAAATCTCTATAAGGTTGCACCTCAGCCTCCGATGCTCATGGGAAAACAGCCCTAGCCTATTCAACCTCTCCCTATAACTCAAAATCCTCCAACTCTGGCAACATCCTTGTAAATCTTTTCTGAACCCTTTCAAGTTTCACAACATTATTCCAATAGGAAGGAGACCAGAATTATATACAGTATTCCAAAAGTGGCCTAACCAATGTCCTGTACAGCCGCAACATGACCTCCCAACTCCTGTACTCAATACTCTGACCAATAAAGGAAAGCATACCAAACACATTCTTCACTATCCTATCTACCTGCAACTCCACTTTCAAGAAGCTATGAAGCTGCACTCCAAGGTATTTTTGTTCAGCAACACTCCCAAGAACCTATCCATTATGTGTATAAGTCCTGCTAAGACTTGCTTTCCTAAAATGGAGCACCTTGCATTTATCCAAATTAAGCTCCATCTGCCACTTCTCAGCCCATTGGCCCATCTGATCAAGATCCCATTGTAATCTGAGATAACCTTCTTCGCTCTCCACTACACCTCCAATTTTGGTGTCATCTGCAAACTTAATAGCGTTATCTATTATGGTCACATCCAAATTATTTGTATAAATGACGAAAAGTAGTGGACCCAGCACCAATCCTTGTGGCACTCCACTGGTGATATGCCTCCAGTCTTGAAAAGAAACCTCTAACACCACCCTCTGTCTTCTACCTTTGAGCCAGTTCTGTATCCAAATGGCTAGTTCTTTCTGTATTCCATGAGATATAACCTTGCTAACCAGTCTGTCATGGGGAACCTCACTGAACGCCTTACTAAAGTCCATATAGATCACATCCACCACTCTGTCCTAATCAATCGTCTTTGTTATTTCTTCAAAAAACTCAATCAAGTTTGTGAGACATGATTTCCCCATGCACGAAGCCATGTTCACAATCCCTAATCAGTCCTTGCCTTTCCAAATACATGTACATCCTGTCTCTCAGGATACCCTTCAACAACTTGCCTACCACTGATGTCAGGCTCACCGGTCTATAGTTCCCTGACTTGTCCTTACCACCTTTCTTAAATAGTGGCACCACATTAGCCAACCTCCAGTCTTTTGACACCTCACCTGTGACTATCCATGACTCAAATATCTCAGTAAGGGCCCAGCAATCACTTCCCTAACTTCCCACAGAGTTTGGGGGTACACCTGATCAGATCCTGGGGATTTATCCACTTTTGTGCATTTTAAGACATCCAGCACTTCCTCCTCTGTAATATGACAGTTTTCAAGATGTCACCATCTATTTCCCTGCATTCTACATCTTCCATGTCCTTTTCCACAGTAAACACTGATGCAAAATACTCGTTCAGTATCTCCCCCAACTCCTGCGGCTCCACACAAAGGCCGCCTTGCTGATCTTTGAAGGGCCCTATTCTCTCCCTAGTTACCCTTTTGCCCTTAATATAATTGTAAAAACCCTTTGGAGTCTCCTTAATTCTATTTGCCAAAGCTATCTCATGTCCCCTTTTTGCCCTTCTGATTTCCCTCTTAAATATACTCTTTATTCTCTAAGGATTCACTCGGTCTATCTTGTCTGCATCTGACATATGTTTCCTTCTTTTTCATAACCAAACCCTTAATTTCTTTAGTTATCCAGCATTCACTACACCTACCAGCCTTTTCTTTCACCCTGACAGGAATATGCTGTCTCTGGATTCTTGTTATCTTATTTCTGCAGGCTTCCCATTTTCTAGCTGTCCCTTTACCTGTGAACATCTGCCCCATATCAGCTTTTGGAAGTTCTTGCCTAATACAGTCAAAATTTGCCTTTCTCTAATTTAGAACTTCAACATTTAAGTCATTCCTTTTCCATCACTATTTTAAAATTAATAGAATGATGGTCACTGGCCCCAAAATGCTCCCCCACTGACACCTCAGTCACTTGCCCTGCCTTATTTCTCAACAGTAGGTCAAGTTTTGCACCTTCTCTAGTAGGTACATCCACATACTGAATCAGAAAATTTTCTTGTACACAGTTAAATTCCTCTCCATCTAAATCCTTAACACTATGGTAGCTGCAGTCTATGTTTGGAAAGTTAAAATCTTCTACAATAACCACTATATTATTCTTACAGATAACAGAGATCTCCTTACAAATTTGCTTTTCAATTTTCCACTGACTATTAGAGATCTATAATGTAATTACAATAAGGTGATCATCCCTTTCTCATTTCAACCCAAATAACTTCCCTGGATGTATTTCCAGGAAAATCCTCACTGTAATACTATCCCTTATCAAAAATGTCACTCCCCCTCCCCTCTTGCCTCCCTTGACCTACTCCCTTTCTGTCCTTCCTGTAGCATTTGTATCCTGGAACACTAAGCTGCCAGTCCTGTCCATCCCTGAGCCACATTTCTGGAATTGCTATGATATCCCAGTCCCATGTTCCTAACCATGCCCTGGGTTCATCTGCCTTCCCTGTTAGGCTTCTTGCAATGAAATAAATGCAGTTTAATTTATCAGTCCTACCTTGTTCTCTGCTTTGTCCTTGCCTGCCTTGGCTGTTTGACTTTTGTCAACTGTACCAGTCTCAGATTGATCTCTTTCCTCACTACCTCCGTGGGTCCTCCCGTTACTTAACTAGTTTAAATCCTTCCGAGCAGCTCCCTGCAGTGTATTAGACCCCTTCCAATTCAGGTGCAATCTGTCCTTGTACAGGTCACTTCTACCGCAGAAGAGATTCCAATGATCCAAAAAAGTGAATCCTTCTCCCATAGCTCCTCAGTTATGCATTCATCTGATCTATCCTCCTATCCCTACCCTCACTAGCTTGCAGCACAAGGAGTATTCCAGATATTACTACTCTCGAGGACCTGCCTAACTCCTATATTGTCCTTTCTAAATCTCATCCTTTTCCCTTCCTGTGTCATTGGTTCTAATGTGTACAATGACCTCCTGCTGGGCCCTCTCCTCCTTGAGAACATTCTGCACCCTCTCTGAGACATCCTTGATCCTGGCACCAGGGAGGCAATACACGCTCTGAGTTTTCACTGCTGGCCACAGAAACGTCTGTCTGTACCTTGGACTAGACAGTCCTCTAACACAATTGATCTCTTGGAACTCGACGTACCCCTCATTGCATTTGAGCCAGTCTCGAAACCAAAAACTTAGCTGTTCGTGCTGTTGTAAATTCCTCATTTCCTCAAACTGTCACTCCAATCAATCCATTCGATCCGATAGAATTCGCAACCAATGGCATTCATTGCAGATATAATCCTCAATAACACGTAAACTCTCCCTAAACTCCCATATCCGACAAGGAGAACGTATCACTCTACTGAAAACTATTTTTGCTTCTTTCAGTCTACAGACCCAGAAATTAGCACTGTCTTATTCCTCTATAAAACGCTGCTACAGGCTAACTTAATGCTTATGGCTTTAATTTTTAAGTTTAATCATGAGACATATCTCAATAAAACACATAATCAAGAAAGAATTCTATTGAAGTTGATTACCCACAGTGACTTATGGGTGCCCAGTTTTGAAGTGCTATATCTGTTCGAAATTTCTCTCATTTGGTATGGCCATATGCCACAAAATTCAATGGAGCGGATCTTCAATGTGTAGATGGGACTTCATCTCCACAAGGACTAAGCCAAGATCATTCCTTCCAAACCCTCTTGGTAGTTCCCTCGCTATTTGCTGCAGACCCAGTCTAACAGTTATTTCCTTTAGGACTCAGTTCAGTCAGTAGTGGTGCAACTACTCTTGGGGGACATCAAAATCCATTCCCCACCAAAGTGCATTCTGTAGCTTTACCAACAACAGTGCTTCTACTTGATGTTTAACGTAAAGGAATACTGATTCACCAACTCAGGGGAGAGCACTGCAGCAGGGTGCACTAAATGATAATAAACAGGAAGTTGTCTTGCCCATGATAATCTGATGAATAAGATTCTTGAGTTCTGGATTCTGGATCAGTGACGCTGGAAGAGCACAGCAGTTCAGGCAGCATCCAAAGTGCAGCAAAATCGACGTTTCGGGCAAAAGCCCTTCATCAGGAATAAAGGCAGTGAAGCGTGGAGAGATCAGCTAGAGGAGGGTGGGGGTGGGGAGAGAGTATCATAGAGTACAGTGGGTGAGTGGGAGAGGGGATGACGGTGATAGGTCAGGGAGGAGAGGGTGGAGTGGATAGGTGGAAAGGGAGATAGGCAGGTAGGACAAGTCATGGGGACAGTGTTGAGCTGGAAGTTTGGAACTAGGGTGGGGGATATGAGGAAACTGTTGAAGGCCACATTGATGCCCTAGGGTTGAAATGTTCCGAGGCGGAAGATGAGGTGTTCTGCCTCCAGGCGTCTGGTGGTGAGGGAGCGGCGGTGAAGGAGGCCCAGGACCTCCATGTCCTCAGCAGAGTGGGAGGGGGAGTTGAAATGTTGGGCCACGCGGCGGTGTGGTTGATTGGTGTGGGTGTCTCGGAGATGTTCCCTAAAGCGCTTTGCGAGGAGGCACCCAGTCTCCCCAATGTAGAGGAGACCGCATCGGGAGCAACGGATACAATAAATGATATTAGTAGATGTGCAAGTAAAACTTTGATGGATGTGGAAGGCTCCTTTAGGGCCTTGGATAGAGTTGAGGGAGGAAGTGTGGGCACAGGTTTTACAGTTCCTGCGGTGGCAGGGGAAAGTGCCAGGATGGGAGGGTGGTTTGTAGGGGGGGGCGTGGACCTGACCAGGTAGTCACGGAGGGAACGGTCTTTGCGGAAGGCGGAAAGGGGTGGGGAGGGAAATATATCCCTGGTGGTGGGGTCTTTTTGGAGGTGGCGGAAATGTTGGCGGATGATTTGGTTTATGCGAAGGTTGGTAGGGTGGAAGGTGAGCACCAGGGGCGTTCTGTCCTTGTTACGGTTGGAGGGGTGGGGTCTGAGGGAGGAGGTGCGGGATGTGGACAAGATGCGTTGGAGGGCATCTTTAACCATGTGGGAAGGGAAATTGCAGTCTCTAAAGAAGGAGGCCATCTGGTGTGTTCTATGGTGGAACTGGTCCTCCTGGGAGCAGATACAGCAGAGGTGGAGGAATTGGGAATATGGGATGGCATTTTTGCAAGAGGTAGGGTGGGAAGAGGTGTAATCCAGGTAGCTGTGGGAGTCGGTGGGTTTGTAAAAAATGTCAGTGTCAAGTCGGTCGTCATTACTGGAGATGGAGAGGTCCAGGAAGGGGAGGGAGGTGTCAGAGATGGTCCAGGTAAATTTAAGGTCAGGGTGGAATGTGTTGGTGAAGTTGATGAATTGCTCAACCTCCTCGCGGGAGCACGAGGTGGCACCAATGCAGTCATCAATATAGCGGAGGAAGAGGTGGGGAGTGGTGCCGGTGTAATTACAGAAGATCAACTGTTCTACGTAGCCAACAAAGTACCTGCCTAGCTCCTTTTCCACCTATTCACTCCACCCTCTCCTCCCTGGCCTATCACCTTCATCCCCTCCCCCACTCACCCATTGTACTCTATGCTACTTTCTCTCCACCCCCACCCTCCTCTAGCTTATCTCTCCACTCTTCAGGCTCACTGCCTTTATTCCTGATGAAGGGTTTTTGCCCGAAACATCGATTTCGCTGCACTTTGGATGCTGCCTGAACTGCTGTGCTCTTCCAGCACCACTAATCCAGAATCTGGTTTCCAGCATCTGCAGTCATTGTTTTTACCTGTTGAGTTCTGGAGCCAATGTTGAGGACTCCCAGGACAAATCCTTCCCTCACCAGTGAAATACTGAGGGAATTTGGCAATATCTTTAAGACAAAGATATTGAATCAAGTTTCATCCAATGCATGTGGTTTTGAAAAAAACAGGAAGTTAAATTGTGGGTTCAACTTCCACTGCAGGATTTGAGTAGACAATCAACTGACACTTTTTAATGCAATAATGAGGAAGTAATGTCCCTTTGGTGCCATGTTAAACCCAGAGTTTTGTGAAAAATCCAAATGTTTTCTTGTGGTTTAGCCAATATTTATCTCTTAACCAACATCACCAAAAACAGTTCTTAACTTATCACTGAAGTTATTAATTATTAGCTGCCACATTATTCTGCATAATGGTAGTAAATATAGTTCCATAAGCGCACAGTTCAGTGGTTATTAAATATTTGATATAACATGATAATAGAAAAGTTGCTTTGTAAAAGCATGTTCCACAAAAATGAAAGTAAACAACTGAATATCCCTTTTATTTTCACTTTTTAAAATTAACAACAAAGCACCATAAATTTAGCATTATCACTGTGAAAATGAGGGAGAAGTCAAAAGAAAGGCATTTGATAAGTCCCCATGGCTGCTGCAGTGGAGGCACATTTGGGTTCCTCACGGCATCTGCATCCAGCACAAACTCATGGAGGAAGCAGCAGAGGCGAGGTCGAGCCCAATACGAGACATGGCAGCATCAATGGTGGCTGCATCGGTGAAGTATGCCCAGAGCGGACTCTTAGCAGCAGAATCCAGTTTGGGTCGGTGCAGCATTGGTGATGGCTGTGTTGGTGAGGTGCAGTGAGGACTCCTGGTGGCAGTAGTGTTGGTTGAGATCAGGTGGCCCCAGAGAGTGACAACTCTTGTTCCAACAGGTCAGCAAGGGGATTCTTGGCTGGCTACTCCAAGCCCATGGCTGAGTACTTAACAAGAAGGACTGTAAAGTTCAACTTTATTTCTCTATTTTTCTGTCTTTTATATTCTATGTTTTGGTTTATTTTTCTATATTTTAAGATGTGCTGGAGGGTGAAAACTCTCTACATCACTTTTCATTGTATTTTGTAACAAAATACATGTGGTAATAAATAAATCAAATGACCTAATAAACAAGCTCAATGGCCATTTGTGTTGAATGTTATTTAAGTAAATGCTGAAACCTTGTGGGGATACAAACAGAAACAGTAAATTGAACAGAGAGTAAACAGGTTTCTCACCGTAGCCATCTGAAATTTTTTTGAGGATCGGTAAAAGATACCTGCCGCTGAAATCATACCCTCTCTCAATCAAACCTTCTTTCAGAGTCTCAAAGCCACACAACACCACTACAGGAGTGCCACCAAACCAGAGAGTGAATACTGGACCATACTGCTTGCTCAGCTGTAGAGACACAATAAATAACAACTGTTAAAAAAAAATGCTGAACCATGGACAACACCACAATATCTACTAACCCAATTGTATTATCCAACATATTGAATGAGGGCGAGACCTACAAATCTGTTGTTCAGAAAACAGCTGGCCTTTTAAACTGTGGGGAGACACATGGTTAAATCTCATCTTGGTGTTGTCCAATGTCCAAACACATGCATTGCCAGCCAGACAAGCTAATTAACAATCCAGCAGCAAAAATCCTGTATCGTCCTTTTTCCCTCACCTTGTGTCTTGGAGACTGGTTATATAGAGTTCCACACAAACTCAGGGCATCACAGTTCAGGCATCTTTGATTTGTCCAGTTCTAATTTGCACAGATCAATTTACTTAGAAATTCAGGCACTTAGCAGAGTACCTAGTTTATATTTCTTTTTTGGCTCATTAGAATCAGGAATGTTAATATTAAAGAATGGAATATGTCATTTGATGTATCCAGTTCCAATTTTTGACATTGCCTGTTGAGGTATGTGATGATGCTGATCCTTTAACAAGATTATGTTGTCCTTGGCTGTTTTTCCCAGGGAGTTCATAAAAGCAGCAATTCCGAAAGGTCTGGCTTTCGATGGATTTTAAGGCCAATTTGATTATAGCTAACAGATACTGCCTCAGGCAAAAGGCTTTTAAGTTTTAAAAAAACATTTGTAAAATGAAAGGGGAGTGGCCAGTTCTCCCAGCTCAGCTTTTCTCTGGTTTGATTTGGTTTTTGGCAGTCTGGCTATTCACAAAAAGCAGTCAGGCAATTTTAAAGCTGTACCCAAAGAAGCAGGCCCACGCTGATCCTCTCTCTCTCTGCCATTTCTTCTAGAAGACCCTGTGTTTGATTTTACCTTTTGTGCCAAGGGGTGTTTATGGGGATTGTTGCAAGTATTGGGAACAGCACCATTAATTTGGGGTGATCTGTTGAGTTTTCAGATATGTTAAGTTATTCAGTATTCTGTTCTCTTTTGTTTGTGTTTCATTTGGTAATCTTGTAAATACATTCTGTTTTATTTAAAATTAAGTGGTTTGACCAGCTGCATCACTCCTGGAATATCCACTGTACACCTGCTTAAACAACTCACAAATATTTGAGAAGTTTTGTAACTCAGGTTGAGGTTCAGGTTGTAAGTTTGCTCAGTGAGCTGGTTGGTTTATTCTCAGACATTTCGTCATCATGCTAGGTAACATCATCAGTGAGCCTCTATTGAAGTACTGTGTTCTGTCCTGTTTTCTATTCATGTGCCTTCCTCTGTCAAGGTGGGTGATATCATTTCCAATTCCTTTTCTTAGAGGTTGGTAAATAGGATCCAAATTGATGTGTCTATTGATGGAGCATTGGTTTGAATGCCAGGCCTCTAGGAATTCCCATGCATGTCTCTGTTTAGCTTGTCCAAGGATGGAGGTGTTGTATCAGTGGAAGTGGTGTCCTCCTTTGTTTGTGTGTAAGGATACTAGTGATAGATGGTCACGTCTCTTGGTGACCACTTGCAAGATTTGCTTCTTGCTTTTGAAACGTAATGGGAAACATTGGACTGTTTTTCTCTATATCAAAAATCTTATTTTTCTCATTCTCTCCATATTCTTCAAACTTTCTCACTATTTAGGGAGACTTGATAGAAGTCTATAAAATTATGAGATGCATAAATTGGGGAAAAAAGATTCTGTCAACCTTGAGTTGAAATGTCTAATACTAAGGGGCACGCATTTAAGCTGAGGGGGGAGAAGTTCAAAGAAGACGTGAGAGGCAAGTTTTTCTTTTACATAGAAGGTGGTAGGTGTCTGGAATTCACTGTTGGGGGTATTGGTGGAGACTGATACTATAGGGGCATCTAAGGGGCTTTTAGATAAGCACATGAATATGCTGGGAATGGAGTGATATGGACCAAAGACAGGCAGAAGGGATTAGTTTGATTTGACATCATGTTGGGCATCTCCTGTGCTGTACTGTCCTATGTTCTATTTCCCATGTTCTTTATACTATGGAAAAATTATAAATCACACAACAACGAATAAACCTGTTGGACTATAGATTAGATTCTCTAGAGTGTGGTACAGGCCCTTTGGCCCAACATGTCCACACCGACCCTCCGAAGAGTAACCCACCCAGACCCATTTCCCTCTGACTAATGCGCCTAATACTATAGGCACTTTAGCATGGCCAATTTACCTGACCTGCACATCCTTGGTACTGTGGGAGGAAATCAGAACACCTGGAGGAAACCCATAGAGACACAGGGAAAATGTGCGAACTCCGCACAGACAGTCGCCCATGGCTGAAATCAAACCTGGGACCCTGGTGCTGTGAGGCATCAGTGCCAACCACTGAGCCACCGTGCCACCCATTGTGAGAGTTTTAACTATGTCCACCCCAGTCCAAACCAGCACCTCCACATTATGGAAAAATTAAGTTCACCATTTTCAGCACAATACTGTACTTCCCTGGGAGTGCTGCTGAATCCAATCAACCAGTCATTCCTGAACACTCTTCAGCAACCCTAATTAAGAAATAGACTATAGTAAATATTGAAACCATGAAAGGTGCTATGTAAATAGTATTCTTTTATCCATTAAAGACAATGATGGCTTTGGCTGTGCCACACTCTTAACAAGTCACTATTGTTCGCTATGCATACAGTTTTACTAGTCAAAAGTGTGGTGCTGCAGGAGAGTCGACGTTTCCAGTATAAGAGGTAAAAACAATGACTGCAGATGCTGGAAACCAGATTCTGGATCAGTGGTGCTGGAAGAGCACAGCGGTTCAGGCAGCATCCAAGGAGCAGCGAAATCGACGTTTCGGACAAAAGCCCTTCATCAGGAATAAAGACAGTGAGCCTGAAGCGTGGAGAGATAAGCTAGAGGAGGGTGGGGGTGGGGAGAAAGTAGCATAGAGTACAATGGGTGAGTGGGGGAGGGGATGAAAGTGATAGGTCAGGGAGGAGAGGGTGGAGTGGATAGGTGGAAAAGAAGATAGGCAGGTAGGACAAGTCCGGACAAGTCATGGACAAGTGCTGAGCTGGAAGTTTGAAACTAGGATGAGTTGGGGGAAGGGGAAATGAGGAAACTGTTGAAGTTCACATTAATGCCCTGGGGTTGAAGTGTTCCGTGGCAGAAGATGAGGCGTTCTTCCTCCAGGCGTCTGGTGGTGAGGGAGCGGCGGTGAAGGAGGCCCAGGACCTCCATGTCCTCAGCAGAGTGGGAGGGGGAGTTGAAATGTTGGCCCACGGGGCGGTGTGGTTGATTGGTGCGGGTGTCTCGGAGATGATCCCTAAAGCGCTCTGCTAGGAGGCGCCCAGTCTCCCCAATGTAGAGGAGACCGCATCGGGAGCAACGGATACAATAAACGATATTAGTGGATGTGCAGGTAAAACTTTGATGGATGTGGAAGGCTTCTTTAGGGCCTTGGATAGAGGTGAGGGAGGAGGTGTGGGCGCAGGTTTTACAGTTCCTGCGGTGGCAGGGGAAAGTGCCAGGATGGGAGGGTGGGTTGTGGGGGGGGCGTGGACCTGACCAGGTAGTCACGGAGGGAACGGTCTTTGCGGAAGGTGGAAAGGGGTGGGGAGGGAATATATCCCTGGTGGTGGAGTCTTTTTGGAGGTGGCGGAAATGTTGGCGGATGATTTGGTTTATGCGAAGGTTGGTAGGGTGGAAGGTGAGCACCAGGGGCGTTCAGTCCTTGTTACGGTTGGAGGGGTGGGGTCTGAGGGCGGAGGTGCGGGATGAGGACAAGTACCCTTCATCAGGAATGTACAGTTTGACTGGGGTCCCTTGGGGTGAGATCGCCATTATGGATTTCTACCTTAGTAAGGGTCAAGAGGGAAGAATCATTTGAATTATTCAATGGAACACAAATTCTCCTTACCTTGATGAGAGATTTGTGAGGAGCTTTTATGTCCATTTGGAACAAGTTGCCGACAATCGGGAGTGCAGGAGGTGCTGGAGGAAGTCTGCCGTACTGGGGCCGTTTGCTTTTCAGAAACCACATAACAAGCAGGATACTTAGCAAAGCTAACAGCAAGGTTGTAACTGGACTGCTGGAGTCCATGGTGATCGCGTAAGGAATGAAAATAAGTTCCTGGAGGAGCAAATAAAAGCTGTGTTCTGGTTCCGATATTCGGCGAACTATCTGCCAGAGAAGACTAAAACGTAATTAAATCATAGTGCGATTAATATCACAATCAGCAGTTTCAAGAATTAAAAACCCATCAGCACTGCAACCCTTCCTTCACTCTATTTGAGTGAAAATAACTAAAGTAAAACTCGGTTAAGACAGAAAGCTGTTAGTTCCAAGACACTCGTCGGTAATGTCGCTTTCGTTTTTTTTTGTACAGTTTAGAATTCAGCCAATAACTCTGCTAACCCTGCAGTGTGTCAATGCTTTTTTTTCTCTCCCTTACAGCCAATATGAGCATGCGTCGTCTCTGAAAAGTTGGCACACCCTAGAAAAAAAATGACCCCCCCCCAAAATAACACTGATTGTATAATGGTGCTTTTATATAACTTAAGCTCTCAGTAAATCCAACAACCTCGCCCTGTAGTGGAGGGGTGACTGCACAAAACAATTGAAAGTTTGCAAATGCATGCAAGATTGAAATGCATAAGTATAAACATTTTTAAAAATAGGTGTGGAGACAAGCCCACAAATTGGGAGGGACCCTCTACTCGAAGGCAGGTTGGGTTTTCTTACAAGGTTACATTGTTTTAATGTTTTTGCATTCACATGTGCAGGTAAAATGACAAATTTCAGTCTCAGCAGGCAGACCCAGCCTGGAATATCCACACTATATTTAAAAGCCAGATCGGAATAGATTAGATTATTTACAGTGTGGAAACAGGCCCTTCGGCCCAACAAGTCCACACCGACCCGCCGAAGCGCAACACACCCAGACCCCTACATTTACCCCTTCACCTAACACTACTTAACTCTCTGCAATCCAGGAACACCTTCCTTTTGCCTATCATCCCCATCCTCTGCATGACATATCAGAGAGCTTGCAAATGGCAGTCTCATGGTTCAGCAATGCTTCCTAAAGGTGCTGCTTTGAGGAGTTTGTAAATTAGGGATGACCTTGTGTCCAAGAGATGGAATAGGAATCTGCCCAGAGTCAGTAAGATGGCCTGGATAAAGCTATCTGCAGCAAACATTCCCTCTGGTGACCACTATAGCATTGACTGGACTGTCTACTCAATGTTTTGTGCCCCAATGAGAGTAAGTTAATATTACAAGTTTGCTAGTGCTCATGAATGCCACACACCAGATTGGCTTCCAGGCATCTCCATCATATGCCTCATTGCAGTCCATGTCTGTCAATTCATTGCACCTACCTGTGTTGTGTGGCTTACACTGGGGTAATACTACATCTGCCAAGGCTCACATTTGAAAACCAGTGTCTGCCCACACCTGGCACCACTTGCAACAGGGCACGGACACAAATCCAGAAGCTTGCATATCAAATACATGTATGTATAGTCAGGCACCACACCATGATGTAGAATTCCAATGTCACCCTACACAAATGAACTACAGATCTGCAAGACAGAAGTGCACAATTGAAATGGAATTCAGCAGGGGTAAGGGAGGGATTGAGGGAGAGGAGGATGAAGGGGATGTGATAATCCCTACAAAGCCCAGGGGGAATCACTGATCTACCTCCTTGTGGGTCTTTGAGTTCCCTTAGTAACAGGCAATGGCCTGCCCAGTTGGAACTTATCAGCTGAGCCCAAAATAAAGCAGACCCAGCAGTGCTTAGACCTGACATCGTGCACCAGTTGAAGGATGCTCAGGTATGTGATGGAATCTTGTCTGCATGTACCCCTGCTCAGACGAAATTTCACATTGGCCACAAAGTCCTGAACCTCATGTGGGAGCCTGCACCCCACAACCAGAGCCACCTCCTGAATGTATGTACTATGAGTATGAAAAAAAAAGTAAACCCAGAGGGGTCTTATGGCAGTGTAGCAGTGCCCCGACCTCTGAACCAGGAAGTCCAAGTTCAAGTATGTTACATCTCTCAGATGAGGTTGATTAGAAAATACATAAAGCTGACCCTGGTGTTGGATTTGCGGAACTGTCTGTGTTGGATTGGAACTAGCCTATGTATGCCACAAGTAGTGGCTCTATTTAGTTCAACAATAAAAAATATTTTAAAATATTTTGGTGATGCTGCACCATGGCTCTGTGGTTAGCACTGCTGCCTTACGATGCCAAGGACCTAGCTTGGGCCACTATCTGTGTGGAGTTTATATATTCTCCTCGTGTTTGCATGCAGTTCCATTACAGTCTAAAGATGTGCCAGTTAGGTGGATTGGTCATGCTAACTTGATCTGAGGTGTGCAGGGATATGCAGGCAATGTGGATTAGGCATGGTAAATGAGGCATAACGGGTACAGGGTAGGGGAGATGGGTCTGGATGAGATGTTCTTCAGAGGCTCAGTGCAGACTTGATGGGCTGAATGGCCCTTTCTGCACTGGAGAGATTCTATGATTCTGTAATGTCCCTTTCCATTGAGTTTACTGAGTTATTATAGGCATAAAGAGGGAGGATGGATGAGAAAGAAGGGCAAGGGAAATGATGGGGGGAAGCAGATGGGTGGTCAGTGAAAAGGCGAGGGGATGATAATGGGACCACTGTTTTCTTTGGGTAAAAAATGAGGTCTGCAGATGCTGGAGATCACAGCTGAAAATGTGTTGCTGGTTAAAGCACAGCAGGTTAGGCAGCATCCAAGGAATAGGAAATTCGACGTTTCGGGCATAAGCCCTTCATCAGGAATGAGATGAAGGGCTTATGCCCGAAACGTTGAATTTCCTATTCCTTGGATGCTGCCTAACCTGCTGTGCTTTAACCAGCAACACATTTTCCACTGTTTTCTTTCCCTTCCTATCACACTCCCATGTCCCCATCACAGCCTCTCCAATCCTTCTCATCAGCCCTCTCTCCACCATTTAGTCCACAGCCCTTCACTCTGCCATTACAGTTCACATCACGTATAAAACCATGCCAAGACTCAGGTGTCCTTTGTCTGCACTCATGCCTCCTTGTCTGATGCTGTTAATGAATGTAACTAATTAATCCCCACCATTTTTCATATTGGCAATAAACCTTCACTTAAATGTGTGTGTGCTGTTCCTAACCAGCACGTATCCACAAATTTTGAATTGGTGCAGAGTACACATGCATGTGGTGTCACTAGAATTGGCCCATTTTAAATGGTAAAGGAACTGCAACATTCAGCAGCTCAGGCATCACAAATTCCTTGACCTTTCTCCAGAACTAGGGAACCAACACACCACATCGCCAATCACCAAAAAGTTACGTGGAACAAGGACGACACGACACCACAAAGCTGGGTTCAAGATGAAGACCTCATATGGATTTCAGATATGCACATTATATAAAACTTGATAGATTCCCATCACCTCTAACTCCTTGACCACATTCAGTTGCCTTTCATTCAGAACCTGGAATTGAACCCAGGTCCCTAGCGCTGTGAGGCAGCAGTGCTAACAACTGTGCCACCGTGCCACCCGATGAGGAGGAACTTCTTTCAGAGGGTTGAGAGTCATTTCTCTGTAGAGGTGGTAAATGTACCAGTAGTACTTGCAAGGCAAAAGACAGAGATGGTTATGGTAGTGTTCAATGAAAGACATCAGTAAAAGGAACACTATGAGAAAGGAACACTACTACAGAGAGCTGTGAGGGCAGAGTCCTTGTGTATATTTAAGGTTGAGATAGAGTCTTGTTAATTCAGAGAATCAAGGGTTTACAAGGAAAATGCAAGAAAGTGGATGTGAGGAATGTTGGATCAGCCATGATCCTACTGAATGTTGGAGCAGGCTCGGGTAAACCAACCTACTGCTCTTCCTGTTTCTAAAACTATGTACAAATAATAAAACAATTAAGACAAGTACACTGATGTATTGCTCACACACATTTATTACATAGGCTGTTCTAAAACAACATTCACCAATCTTCATGAGAATTAAGAAGACAATAAAATCATTCAAAACTGCACATTATATACAATTTCAGAACAAGCAAAGGTTTTTTTTGGGACTGAACCTTACATTACACTAGGCATAGCCTAGTGAGATTATTTATCATATCTTACTAAACGTGCCTCATTAACTTTAGTACCCTGCCCTAACATCCAATTCTGTCCCCATCTTCCCATGCACCATTCCTGGAGCAAAGTGGCAGTCAGTGGATACCCACTGAAAGACCACGATCCCTGGCACTATCACCATTACTTAAAAGGCAGCTGTGTGCCTGGACAAGCACTGCTATTTTGAAGCTGCTCGACTTGGTTAAGGAAACAATCTGAACATGTCAGAGAAAGGAAAGATGGAGACCCAATTGAGGGGGTGGTGTGCAAAGCAGAGGCATCTTCTTCCTGGTGGGCCAACTGACCTTGTTAACCTGGTCTGAGATCACCATCCAGGTCCATGGAGCTTCCATGGTACAGCGAAACAGACAGCAGTGCCATAAGGAGGTAATGACCTTCCCTGCTTTACCAGGATAAGTACCACTCTCTTCACTTTGCTACCTTACATTCACTATCTCTACGACTGCAACCACCTCTGACCCAGGTTCATGCTCCACCACTTTCGTTATTGCCTTCAACAAATTTTCAGACGCACTCTCCCCATCCTCCCACACTATTCAGCCTGCATGGCCTCTGCACTGCTACCCACCCACCTGAGGTATGTCACTACCTTTTGATCACCTGCACGAGCACTAATGTCTGTGCTGTCCACTTTAACCTCACTCGATCCTTCCCATTCTCTCATTCCAGGAAAGACAGCCTTCAATAAGACAGAAAAAAGATCCAGACGGTGGTCGGAATGCCTAATATTAAAATCCTCAGCCACTATGAGAATAGAATTTCAACCAATCCAGGAGAAAACTGGGACTGCAGCTGTGGAAATGGCGACATATTCATGCCCCACCCCCCCAACCAAGTAAACACCATTCTGCTATAATAAAACAAAGAACTGCAGGAGCTGGAAATCTGAAACAAAAACAGAGATCGCTGGAGAAACTCAGCAGGCCTGGCAGCAGAGTTAACAATTTGGGTCCAATAATTCTTCTTCAGAATTCCATTCTGCACTCCAAGTCTCATAGTGTTCCTTTTACTGATGTCTTTCATTGAACACTACCATAACCATCTCTGTCTTTTGCCTTGCAAGTACTACTGGTACATTTACCACCTCTACAGAGAAATGGCCATCGCTACCAGAAACCAACTTCTCAACCTCTGAGGACTAGAGTACAGAGGCCTCAGAGAAAGCATCAGCAAGTTTACCTCCTGCACTGCTCCACAATTCAGTGGGAATATTAGGTTTAGAAAGTTTGGGAGCACCTCATTGCAACAACTCTGCATTTGGCCAAGGAATAAACATCCCAGACTGCTAGCACTCAGAGATCAGGCAGTCACTCACCCTGTGATATCAGCAATCAGGGACTATGGAGGAGGAACAGGAACAGAAGACAGGAATGTGGGATGGAAGGCCCTTATTACCCAGAAGCTGCAGCAGGGCAGTTACTCATGCAGTCACCTGGCTGTCTCCATGGGCAGGCTAGTGGCTTCTGTGGAGAGCCTGATCCAGCATCTCAGGATCTGCTGGACAGGTGCACACACTTACATTCCATCACTACAACCACTGGTCCTTATGGCTGAAGACATGGTGACAGACATCAGGGAGCCTTGCACCCACACACCAAGTGTCCCTTCCTCAAAATGAGACAGAGCTATTCCAGGAGGCACCAACTGGAGGAAGAACCATACACAAGCCACCTCAGAAATCTCCTCTCAGAACTCTCCAGAGATGGCCAGACCTTCCACTTTCACCCCATCTGCCCCACTTCACTTCTTGGAAGTCGTAACTGAGGGAGGTTTGCTTGCCTCTGGCAAGAAGATCCTCAATATTCCTAGGCTATCCAAAAGCAGGTAGGCAGATTATTATCTGAAAGGCAATACATTGAGAAAGAGGAGATGCGACAAGACCTGGATGTCTTTGTACATCAGTCGCTGAAAGTAAGTATGCAGGTACAGCAGGCAGTGAAGAAGGCAAATGGTATGCTGGCTGCATTGCTTGAGAATTTAAGTACAGGAGTAGGGATGTCTTGCTACAAATGATTAAGGCTTAGGTGAGACCATAACTGAAGTTGTATGCGCAGTTTTAGTGTTGCTATCTGAAGAAAGATGTTCTGGCCATGGAGGGAGGGCAACAAAAATTTACCAAACTGATTCCTGGAATGGAAGGACTTACATACGATGACAGACTGGATCAGTTATGGCGATACTGAGTGGAGTTTAGAAGAATGAGCATGAATCCTGTAGAAACCAAATTCTAACGTGGCTAGGCAATATACTTATAGAAAGGATGGGTTAGCAAGTTTGCAGACGACACAAAGGTTGGAGGTGTCATTGACAGTATAGAGGGCTGTTGTAGGCTGCAGTGTGACATTGACAGGATGCAGAGATGGCAGATGGAGTTCAACCTGGATAAATGATGCATTTTGGAAGGTCGAACTTGAAAGTTGAGTACAGGATTAAAGATAGGATTCTTGGCAGTGTGGAGGAACAGCGGGATCTTGATGTTCAGGTACATAGATCCCTTAAAATTGCCTCCCAAGTGGACAGGGTTGTTAAGAAAGCATATGGTGTTTTGGCTTTCATTAACAGGGGGATTGAGTTTAAGAGCCATGAGATCTTGTTGCAGCTCTATAAAACTTTGGTTAGACTGCACTTGGAATACTGCGTCCAGTTCTGGTCGCCATATTATAGGAAAGATGTGGATGCTTTGGAGAGGGTTCAGAGGAGGTTTACCAGGATCTGCCTGGAATGAAGGGCTTATCTTACGAAGAGAGGTTGACTGAGCTCAGACTTTTTTTATTCGAAAAAAGGAAGAGAGGGGACCTAATTGAGGTGTACAAGATAATGAGAGGCACAGATAGAGTTGATAGCCAGAGACTTTTTCCCAGGGCAGAAATTGTTAACACGGCGGGGTCATAGTTTTAAGCTGTTTGGTGGAAAGTATAGAGGGGATGTCAGAGGCAGGTTCTTTATGCAGAGAGTTGTGAGAGCATGGAATGCATTGCCAGCAGCAGTTGTGGAAGTGAGGTCATTGGGGATATTTAAGAGACTGATAGACATGCATATGGTCACAGAAATTTGAGGGTTCGTATGTTAGGTTTACCTTACATGCGGATCAATGTTCGGTACAACATCGTGGGCTGAAGCGCCTGTTCTGTGCTGTACTGTTCTATGTTCTGTGATATTCCCAATGAGCCGGGGAGGGGAGGGGGCACAGTCTAAGGATATGGAGTAGACCATCTAGGACTAAGATGAGAAATCTCTTCATCCAGAGAGTGATGAGCCTATGGAATCCTCTGCCACAGAATGTGGTTCAGGCCAAAATATTGAAGGAATTAAATTTGGTTCTTCGGACTAACGGGATCAAACAGTATGGGGGAGAAAGCGAGAATAGGGTAATGAGTTGGATGATCAGCCATGATCCTGCTGAAGGGTGAAGCAGGCTCAGAAGGCCTCCCTCTTTTTCTATATGCCATGATGGTCGTGAGGAGTTGACAAGTGGCAGATACTAATGTCTGTAGATCAGGGGTGCCTGTGGCTGGTGCCTGTGGATTCTCCCTGAAATGGTGTTTGGTGGCTACTTGCAGCCTGTGGTGAGCTGAAGTCACCAGGTGCCTGCTCTGATTCCATGTCTAGCTTGTTGGCACATTTGATAAGATAGGAAGCTGAATATTGATGAGTCAAGTTGCAGCATTAATAAGGTGCTTAACAACCTATAAACCTATTTAATTGACAACTCACTGCCAAGCAAGAAACTCCTCTTACCATAGAGTCATAGAGTCAGAGATGTACAGCATGGAAACAGACCCTCACTTGTCAAAAGCCTAAAAGATGCAGCAAGATGTTCCTGCCATCGAGATGGGCCTCAACAGCCTTCTCATCTAATCCTGTCACAGATCTTACTATAACCCACATCACTCAGCTCCTAAAGGATTCTGCCCATTATGTTCAAATTTGTGTTATATTCAGTCACTTCACATGGTCATCCTTCATTAATACAACATTTCACTGGCTTTAAGTATCTGTTATGATGCCAGTAGAAAAAAAAAATTTAACTATATTAAAAGCCTATTTTGACAAAGATCTGATAAACTTTTTAATTACACATTTCCATTACCACATGTGAATTATTGTGAATTCTAAACTACTTCATTGGATTTTTAAAAATTGAACACTTGACTTCATTACTATAACAAAATACTGCAGATACTGGAAGATTGAAATAAAACCAGAAATGCAGGTCTAAAAGCATGTACAGAGAGAGAAACAAAATTAATGTTACACATGGATCACCATTTACCTGTATTATATGAATTTAATTAAGCTATTCCATATTAAAATTAGTGTTTTTCACCAAATGCTGTTGTTGTAGGTCACATTCGTGGTAAGTTAGTAATTTCTATAAACAGTTGGTATTGTAACTGTGAGAAAGGTACTCATTCTGTGTGCTGAAGTTTGATCTACATTTAGATTGAGTGAATTTGTTAAAAGAGAACACAGAAAATGTATATTCAAGATTAATCTAGAATTTATAGAGAAACTACCGAAGCTCTAACATCATCTGCTAAAATTCAGTTGATACAACACAATGAGTGGCCTTCTTGAGTTAACGAGAAATAGCACAAAACTTGTACATGTGGGGTATGTGCAAGATTCCACTCAAAACTGATGAGATGTTAATATCTTTGCGGTCAATAACAGGGTTGAAGACAAAGTTCTGAAGCAGAGTTGTCAAAAATAGGAAAAGTTCCATGCGAGCCAAAGACTCTCCCAGACATTTCCTTTTCCCTGTAAAAACAGATGTTATTAAGCAAAAAACTCAAAGTATTTGACTGTTGATTGCTTTAACATATGTAGCATTATGAATAGGGGGCTGAATCTGTTTCTGTACTTTTTGTGTATGGGTCTAATTCTTATCAAACTGGGGGAAATAATGAAATATGCCCATGACCCACAAAGGGACAGTTCACACAATTGTTCCTCTGTCTAAACCATTAATTTTGATTGAAATGCCTGACCACACACACAATATAGATATGATTTGGAGGTGCCGGTGCTGGACTGAGGTGGACAAAGTTAAAAATCACACAACAACAAGTTATAGTCCAACGGGTTTATTTGGAAACACTAGCTGCTTCTTCACCAGGTGGTTGTGGAGCAGTTCTGCTTTAAATGAACACTTGCACACTCTGCACACTTCATCGATCAAGTTCACAATTTCCAACATTTCTACAGTAAGTAGTTCACTATAAATCCAAGTAACTATTGAGTCCAAATTGAGCAAGTTTGTAACTCAAACCTCTCTTCTCCCATGACTTCTTTGAATTTTTAATTTATACGTGCAATTCCATATCGTTTCTGAATTCTACTGTTGTCATGGGCCACCATTTCTATCAGTGGTATTATTACAATTATTGAATTGATATCAATTTAAAAGACATATTTATACCAATTTAAAGATTATTTCTAATGAAATCAGATCTTCAGCTAACTACTCACACTCGACCTGGTGTGGTTAACTTGACTACTAATATTTCAGTGGGCTTATGCCCGAAACGTCGAATTTCCTGTTCCTTGGATGCTGCCTGACCTGCTGTGCTTTTCCAGCAACATATTTTCAGTACTAATATTTCAGTACATTGCTCATTCCAAAGGACAGAAATGCTCTTTATAATAGTGGAGGTTTTATGTCATATAGCAGTCAAACTGCATGATAGTCACCCTGTCTGTGAAACGATAGGGATTAGTCTTGCTTCTTCATTTGTCTCTCAAAAGCATACTTACTACTGACCGGGAGGTAAGTAAAACTTCAATTAGACAGAAATGAGAAAGAGAGTCCATACCTGCAGAGAATGGCATGAAGCTTTCGCTATTTTTGAAACATCCATTTTTATCAAGGAAATGATTTGGGTCAAAAGAATCTGGTTTCTCCCACTGGCTGGGGGATTTCAGGACAGAGGAAAGGACAGGAATCACAAATGTGCCCTAAAACAAAATTACCGCAGTTCAGCAAGGAAAAAAAAGTAAAATTTACATTTGTAACAATGAACGCTCGAAAAACATGAGACAGTGAAGTGAAATTAGAAATCATCTATCTTGGTGATTTAGTGTAACATCATATTTGATATTGATGCAAGAGAGTAAATCTGATTCTTGAACTTAACTGAATTATTTGATCTTAACCAGAGTGGCAATGGACTTGTTACATTTGAACTCACTGTCGCTAAGAAAAAACTCAGCTAAATTTTCCCATTGGGTTAAATCAGCTTAGTGTCATCTTTCTCAAGTTTCATGGAGATGTTCCCTCTGTGAAGCATTATGAGTTTTCAAATGTTATCTCCCCAAATATCATCTCATTATCTATGCACCATGCCCCTATGACACACCATCATCAATTCTCCAACTCACTGTAGATAGACGTACTCACCATAGAACATAAAACATAGAACATTACAGCGCAGTACAGCCTCTTCGGCCCTCGATATTGCGCCGACCTGTCATACCAATCTGAAGCCCATCTAACCTGTACTATCCCATGTACGTCCATATGCCTGTCCAATGACAACTTAAATGTACTTAAAGTTGGCGAATCTACTACGGTTGCAGGCCAAGCGTTCCATACCCTTACTACTCTCTGAGTAAAGAAACTACCTCTGTCATCTGTCCTATATCTATCACCCCTCAATTTAAAGCTATCCCCCCTCGTGCTCGCTGTCACCCTACTTGGAAAAATGCTCTCACTGTTCACTCTGTCTAACCCTCTGATTATCTTGTATGTCTCTATTAAGTCAGCTCTCAACCTTCTTCTCTCTAACAAAAACAGCCTGAAGTCCCTCAGCCTTTCCTCATAAGACGTTCCCTCCATACCAGGCAACATCCTGGTAAATCTCCTCTGCACCCTTTGCAAAGCTTCCACATCCTTCTTATAATGCGGTGACCAGAACTGTACACAATACTCCAAGTGTGGCCGCACTAGAGTTTTGTACAGCTTTAGCATAACCTCATAGTTCTGGAACTCGATCCTTCTATTAATAAAAGCTAAAACACTGTATGCCTTCTTAACAACCCTGTCAACCTGGGTGGCAACTTTCAAGGATCTACGTACCTGGACACCAAGATCTCTCTGCTCATCTACACTACCAAGAATCTTACCATTAGCCCAGTACTTTGCATTCTGGTTACTCCGACCAAAGTGAATCACCTCACACTTGTCCGCATTAAACTCCATTTGACACCTTTCAGCCCAGCTCTGCAGCTTATCTATGTCTCTCTGTAACCTACAACATCCTTGGTTACTATTCACAATTCCACCGACCTTAGTGTCATCTGCAAATTTACTAACCCACCCGTCTACGCCTTCGTCCAGGTCGTTTATAAAAATGACGAACAGCAGTGGACCCAACACTGACCCTTGCGGTACACCACTGGTAACTGGACTCCAGGATGAATATTTCCCATCAACCACCACCACCCTCTGTTTTCTTTCAGCAAGCTAATTACTGATCCAAACTGCTATATATCCCATAATCCCATTCCTCCGCATTTCGTACAATAGCCTACTGTGGGGAACCTGATTGAACGCCTTACTGAAATCCATATACACCACATCAACCGGTTTACTCTCATCCACCTGTTTGATCACCTTCTCAAAGAACTCAATAAGGTTTATGAGGCATGACCTACTCTTCACAAAACTATGCTGACTATCCCTAATCAAATTATTATTTTCTAGATGATTATAAATCCTATCTCTTGTAATCTTTTCCAACACTTTACCAACAACTGAAGTAAGGCTCACTGGTCTATAATTACCAGGATTGTCTCTACTCCCTGTCTTGAACAGGGGAACCACATTTGTTATCCTCCAGTCTTCTTGCATTATTCCTGTAGACAATGGCGATTTTAAAGATCAATGCCAAAGGCTCGGCAATCTCCTCCCGGGCTTCCCAGAGGATCCCAGGATAAATCCCATCCGGCCCAGGGGACTTATCTATTTTCACACTCTGCAGGATTTCTAATACCTCCTCCTTGTGAACCTCAATCACACCTAGTCTAGTAGCCTGTATCTCAGTAATCTCCTCGACAACATTGTCATTTTCTAGAGTGAATACTGTTAAAAAATATTCATTTAGTGCTTCCTCTATCTCCTCTGACTCCTCACACAACTTCTCTCTACTATCCTTGTTTGGCCCTAATCTTTCTCTCATCATTCTTAAATTCCTTAAATACCTATAGAAAGCCTTAGGGTTTACCCTGATCCTATCCGCCAACAACTTCTCATGTCTCCTCCTGGCTCTTCTGAACTCTCTCTTTAGGTCTTTCCTGGCTACCTTGTAACCCTCAATCGCCCTAACTGAGCCATCACATCTCATTCTAACATAAGCCTTCTTCTTCCTCTTGACCAGAGATCCCATTTCCTTCATAAACCACGGCTCCCACGCTCTACAGCTTCCTCCCTGCCTGACAGGTACATACTTATCTAGGACACACAGTAGGTTTCCCTTGAATAAGCTCCGCATTTCTAATGTGCCTATCCCTTGCAATTTCCTTCTCCATTCTATGCTTCTTAAATCTTGCCTAATCACATCGCAATATCCTTTTTCCCAGCTGTAACTCTTGCCCAGTGGTGTACACCTATCCCTTTCTATCACTAAAGTAAATATAACAGAATTGTGCTCACCTACCTCCAAGTCTAACACCTGGCCGGGCTCATTACCCAGTACCAAATCTAATGTGGCTTCGCCCCTTGTTGTCTACATACTGTGTCAGGAAGCCCTCCTGCACACACTGGACAAAAACTGACCCATCTATAGTACTCGGACTATAGTGCTCCCAGTCAATATTTGGAAAGTTGAATTCCCCCATGACAACAACCCTGTCTCTCTCACTCATATCAAGAATCATCTTTGCCATCCTTTCCTCTACACCTCTGGAACTATTCAGAGGCTTATAGAAAACTCCCAACAGGGTGACCTCTCCTTTCCTGTTTCTAACTTCGGCCCATACTAGCTCAGTTGAGGAGTCCCCAAACATCCTTTCTGCAACTGTAATACTGTCCTTGACCAACAATGCCACACCTCCCCCTCTTTTACCATCTTCTCTGTTCTTACTGAAACATCTAGATCCCCCTGGAACCTGTAACAACCATTCCTGTCCCTGCTCTAACCATGTCTCCGAAATGGCCACAGCATCGAAGTCCCAGGTACCAACCCATGCTGCAAGTTCACCCACCTTATTCTGGATGCTCCTGGTATTGAAGTAGACACACTTCAAAGCAACTTCTTGCCTGCCGGTGCCATCTTGCGTCCCTGAAACTTGATTTTGGACCTCCTTACTCTCAACCTTTTCTATACTTGAACTACAACTTTGGTTCCCATGCCCCTGCTGGATTAGTTTAAACCCACCCCAATAGCTTTAGTGAATCCCCCCCCAGGATATCGTTATCCCTCTGGTTCAGATGAAGACCATCCTGCTTGTAAAGGCCCCACCTTCCCCAGAAAGAGCCCCAATTATCCAAGAATCCAAAACCCTCCCTCCTGCACCATCCCTGTAGCCACATGTTCAACTCCTCTCTCTCCCTATTCCTTGCCTCACTAGCACGTGGCACGGGCAACAAACCAGAGACAACAACTCCGTTCGTCCTAGCTCTAAGCTTCCATCCTAGCTCCCTGAATTTCTGCCTTAATCCCCATCTCTCTTCCTATCTATGTCGTTGGTGCCTAAAATATCCAGGCATTCATAGAGTGGTAGAGTCATACTGCACAGAAATAGACCCTTCAGTGCAGCCAGTCCATGCTGAAAATAATCCCAAAATAAACTCGTCCACCTGCCTGCTCCTGGCCCATATCCCTCCAAACCTTTCTGATTCATCTATCTATCCAAATGTTTTTCAAACGTTGTAATTGTAATCTTCAGGAAGTGCTTTCCACACACGAACCACCCTCTATGCAAAAAACTATACCTCTCCTATCTTTTTTAAATCTCTCTCCTCTCACCTTAAAAATGTGCTCCTTAGTCTTGAAATCCCCCATCCTTGGAAAAAGACAACTACCACTAATTCTATCTATACCTCTCATTATTTTATAAATTTCTATCAGGACGCCTCTCAACCTCCTAAGCTCCAGCGAAAACATCCCGGCCTATCCAACCTTTCTTTATAACTCAAACCTTCCATAGCTGGCAACATCCTGGTAAATCTCTTCCGAACCCTCACCAACTTGATAATATCTTTCCTATAACTGGGTGACCAGAACTGGATGCAGAACTCCAGAAGAGGCCTCACCAGTGTTCTGTACAACCTCAACATGACGTCCCAACTCTGATACTCAAAGGACTGACCAATGAAGGCAAGTGTGCCAAGTATCTTTTTAACCACCTGTCGATATGTGACGCAAACTTCAAAGAATTATGTACCTGCACACCTCGGTCCCTCTGTTCCACAACACTACCTAAGACCCTACCATGAATTGTGTAACCCTTTGTTGTACCAAAATGCAATATCTCACATTTATCCAGAATGAACTCCATCTGCCATCCTTCAACTCATTGATCCATTTGATCAAGATCAGTTTATAATATTAGAAAATCTCCTTCACCAATTTTGATATCGTTCGCAAACTTACTAACCATGCCTTCTATATTCTCATCCAAAGCATTTATATAAATGAAAAACAAAAGAGGACTCAGAATGGATCCTTTTGGAACACCGCTGGTCACAGGCCTCTGGTCTAAAAAGCAACCCTCCACTATTACTCTCTATCTCCTGCCATTAAGCCAATTATGTATCCAATTGGCAAGCTCACCCTGAATTTCATATGACATCCCTTCATTAATTAGGCTACCATGCAGAATCTTGTCAAAGGCCTTATTAAATCCAAATAAACAGCATCTACTGCACAGCCATCATAATCTTTTGGTAAGTTCTCAAAACTCAAATCAAGCTTAAGAGACATGATTTTCCTTGCACAAGACTGGAAACAGTCCAATTCGTCCATGTCAATCAGATATCTGAAATAAACCAGTCCCATTTGCCTGTATTTGGCCCATATCCCTCTAAACCCTTCCTATTAATATACCCATCCAGATGCCTCTTAAATGCTGTAATTGTACCAGCCTCTACCACTTCCTCGGAGAGCGCATTCCATACACGCACCACCCTCTGCATGGAAAATTTATCCCTTAGGTCCCTTTTAAATCATTCCTTTCTCATCTTAAACTTATGCCCTCAACTTTTGGACTTCCCCATCCCGTGGAAAAGACCTTGTCTATTTACTCTATCTGTGCCTCTCATGATTTTATAAACCTCTATACGGTCACCCCTCAACCTCCAATGCTCTAGTCCCGGACACTCTCAACAAATTTAAAGCACAGTTGTGCACAAGGTTAAACGCCATCAATCCAGAGCTGTCCTGCATGGTTCACCCCTCTTTCCTGCAGTAGACGTAGATTTGTGTGGTCTCTGTATCTTAGTGGTTGGCCTTGCAAGACATCTTTGATGCTGCCTGACCTGCTGCGCTTTTCCAGCAACACATTTTTAAGCTCTGATCTCCAGCATCTGCAGTCCTCACTTTCTCCTTGCAAGACATCTCATCTTCCACCTCGGAGAAAGGACACAGATCCCTCACAGCAAGCACAGACAAAGCTGCCTCCTGCATCCTTCACCAGCTCAGATACTGACACCTTGGCGGATTTGTTAGCTAGATTAATCTGGAGTACCTGTGGTGAGCACATTAAGCTGCATCTACACAGCTGGCTGAGGAAGGAATGCCCCAGGCTGCTGGAACTCAGGACTGCCAGAGAGCAGCTATTTAATCAGCTCCAGGCAAGAGAGAATTCCACAGTGTCCACAATGAAGGACACAATAGAAAAAAAAAGAGCTGATGCAGGAGCAGAAGGCAGATTTGTTGGAGGTACTGGGCAAATTAACACAAATAACAATTGTTATTTGTACAATGCTGTATCTAGTATGTGAGTGTTTGGTTGCTTCATGCAAGGGTTAGCATCTGCCATAGGAGTCAGGTTCAGAATCCTCAGCACATGCTACATCAATGCTCACTAATCATTGCTCCAACAATCGATTAGGGATAGTCAGCATGGCTTTGTATGTGGGAAATCGTGTCTCACAAACTTGATTGAGTTTTTTTGACCTAAAAGATCAAAGAGGGCAGAGAGGTTGGTGTTGTCGACATTGATTTTAGTAAAGCCTTTGACAAGGTTCTGGTTAGTAAAGCTTGCCAATTGGATACAAAATTGTTTTTATGGTAGGAGAGAGAGGGTGAAGGGTTGATTTTCTGAATGGAGGCCTGTGACCAGCGGTGTTCTGCAAGGATTAATGCCGGGTCCAGTGTTGTTTGTCATTGATATAAATGAATTTCGATGAGAATTTAGGGGGCATAGTCAGTAAGTTTGGGTCAATGGACCGAGGAGAGGCAGATGGAGTTTAATTTATAATAATGCGAAATATTTCATTTTGGTAAGTTGAACAAGGGCAGGACTCCCATTCCTGATGAAGGGCTTATGCCCGAAACGTCAAATTTCCTGTTCCTTGGATGCTGCCTGACCTGCTGCGCTTTTCCAGCAACACATTTTCAGCTCTGATACTCCAGCATCTGCAGACCTCACTTTCTCTTCAAGGGCAGGACTTACACAGTTAATTGTGGGACCCTGAGTAGTGTTATAAAATAGAGAGACCTAGTTTTCAGGTACATAGTTCTTTGAAAATTCCGTCATGGATAGACAGGATGGGTAAGAAGGCGCCTAGCATATTTGCCTTCATTGCTCAGACCATTGAATGTAGGAGTTGGGATATCATGTTGAGGTTGTACAGGATGTTGATTAGGCCACTTTTGGCGGCCTGTGTATGGTTCTGATCACCCATAAACTGGAGAGGGTTCAGAAAAGATTTACAAGGATGCTGTGAATATATAAGCTTGAGTCATAAGGACAGGCCAGATAGGCTCGGACTTTTTCATGAGGTCCTAACCTTATAGAGATTTATAAAATAATGAGGGGCACAGATAAAATGAATAGCAAAAGCTTTCCCTAAGGGTAGGGGAGTTTAAAACTTCTCCTGCATCAGCACATAACTGACTAAATTCATCCCTATGGCTCATTGCAAAAGAAATTGGCCTAACATCCAGATAGATGTGTTTTTAGCACCCTGACTGATGTACCGATATAACCCAGAGTGGTTGCATCTGGCCTGCAGGACTAACTGTTGCCAAACCCCTGGAATGGAATCAGATGAGCCCTTTAACTGATCATGGCATAACCCTCACTAGGCCCTCTTGATTTTCACACTTGGTCATTTCCTTGAAGCACATGCAGCGTGTTTGTCACATAAACTGCTGGCATATGCTGAAATTGACAAAGCATGATGCCATATATCAACATGTTCAGCCTGCCCGTGCCCCCTCCCCACACACACACACACACACACACACACACACACACACACACGACCAAAGAACACTGAACGTTACAGTGCAGTACAGGCCCTTTGGCCCTCAATGTTGCCCCGATCTGTGGAACCAATGTGAAGCCTATCTAACCTACGCTCTTCCATTTTCATCCATATGTTTATCCAATGGCCCTTTGAATGCCCTTAAAGCTGGCGAGTTTACTATTGTTGCAAGCAGGGTGTTCCACAGCCCCTGCTACTTGAGTAAAGAAACTACCTCTGACATCTGTCCTATATCTATCACCCCTCAGCTTAAAGCTATATTCCCTCGTGCTAGCCATCACTATCTGATGAAACAGGCTCTCACTATCCACCCTATCTAATCCTATGATTATCAAATATGTCTTCATTAAGTTACCTCTCAATCCTGTTGTCTCTGTAACAAAAACAGCCTCAAGTCCCTCAGCCTTTCCTCATAAGACCTCCCCTCCATACCAGGCAACATCCTAGTAAATCTCCTCTGAACACTTTCCAAAGCTTCCATATCCTTCCTATAATGCGGTGACCTGAACTGCACACAATACTCCAAGTGTGGCCGCACCAGAGTTTAATACATGACCTCATGGCTCCGAAACTCAATCCCTCTACCAATAAAAGCTAACACACCGTATGCCTTCTTAACAACCCTATCAACCTGGGTGACAACTTTCAGGCATCTATGTACATGGACACCGAGATCTCTCTGCTCACCTGCACTACCAAGAATCTTACCATTAGCCCAGTACTCTGAATTCCTGTTGCTCCTTCCAAAGTGAATCACCTCACACTTTTCTGCATTCAACTCCATTTGCCACCTCTCACCTATTCAGCGCTCCAAACTGTAACAAGCTGCCTACCTCACCCTCTGCACTAAAAAGCAGTGCAAGGCACAGAAACTGGCAGCATTCAAATAAACACAAAGTAAGCAAGTACTAAGAAAGTAGACTCAGAGCAATAAGATATACTTTGTGTAGGATACATGAAATTTGTGTGTTCCTGTAGGAAAAGCACCCTGCAGAGGCACACAACTCATAAATGTTCTCGAGCTGAAATAAAGTTCTAAAGTGGTGTGTTCATTGGTCTGAAAATGCAACAAAATTATGTTGGTGATTTGGCAATGCTCATTGGCATGTACAAACGGTGGGAAATGACAATATCCATAGGGCATGCAAGGACATTGAGGTGAAAACAGAGTTTGATGAAGACGTGAAGAACTAAATAGCAAGCTGCTGCTGCCAAGTAACCAGTCCTACTTTCATGTCAGGAATTAGCACCGTGTAGTTCTTTGTGGAAGTGGAGGTGAATTAGGAGGCCCATAGAAATGAGGCAAGTTTGATTAGATTAGATTAGATTCCCTACAGTGTGGAAACAGGCCCTACGGCCCAACTAGTCCACACCAACCCTCCAAAGAGTAACCCACCCAGACCCATTTCCCTCTGACTAATGCACCTAACACTACGGGCAATTTAGCATGGGCAATTCACCTGACCTGCATATCTTTGGACTGTGGGAGGAAACCAGAGCACCCAGAGGAAATCCACACAGACACAGGGAGAATGTGCAAACTCTACACAGACAGTCACCTGAGGCAGCAATTGAACCTGGGACACTGGTGCATGAGGCAGCAATGCTAACCACTGAGCCACCGTGCCGCCCCCAAATGGCTAATAAGATACAAATACATGGTCATCACTATTGATTCAAAACTCATCATTCAAATCCTAAGGGGAGATTTGGAAATAAATTTCTCAATGTTCAGAATCTGTTGCTTCCACTTTCGCTGTATTTTCCCAACTTTCTTGGTCCCATGCTTAAGAGTGTGGAAAATTTAGCCCTATAATTCTGACTCCAGATCATTAAGCTTTAAACTGCTTTTAAGAGTGAGCGCCTAGGTGTTAAGTGATGACCAGATCAGCCTTTGTTCTGATGCTTTTCACTGTGAAATAACTTATGGTGTTCAGATGTGAGGTACACAACGAGAGTCAACATCTTCAGAAGGCAATTGATAAAATTAAGAGCTTTTAAAAATAACTTTGAAACTCAGGATATCATCAATTATATTTAAAATCTGACTGTGTTGATTGGTAATTTGCCTTCTTTATTGAGAGAATGTTTGCAGTCTACTGGATATAATAACACCTTGACTCCATGACACAGAACACTTGGAAGCTATTTATACAAAATTTGAGCCAGTTAGCCAGACATCTCAGAAGAAGTTGGTTCAAGCTCAGTTCCAGAATACATTTTCAACCCTTTCTAAATTGACTTCTTACTCTATTTTACTGGAGCAAAGTGGCGGTCACATATGGTTATTAAATTTCAAAAGTAATGAATTATGCAATGGTTTGATATCCTAAGGTGCTGTATAAATAATGTTGGATGTAATAATAGGTTTCATTCTGACCTTAGGAATCAGATATCCTCTGAATTCTATATCGTTCGATGCCATGTGTGGAAGATTCATGGGAACAAGGTCAGCATATCGTTGGACCTCGTGAATGACAGCATCTGTGTATGGCATTTTTGATCGATCTTCAATAGACGGACATCGCGAGGATCCAATTACCTCGTCGATTTCTTGATGAATTTTCTCTGATGGGAGGGAAGACAATTTCACAATTATTCTATAACATATTTAGTTTACAAGCATGAACTCAACTTTTGTCATCTAACAGCTTATACGCATATCAGTTTTACATTATCAGTTCAAAAAGAAGTCTTATCTAATTGCTGAGCCAATGGAAAATTTAATGGTTTTAAAGCAGTTTTTCAACCATTGGCCTTCGTTCAATGTTCAGTGGAATAAACGTAGGTTTGTAAAGCCCACAGAAGGAAGGCAAGATTAAGGCGTCGTAAAAACATAGAATCATGAAGAGGCCCTTCGGCCCATCAAGACTGTACCACCAAATAGAGACACTAATTCCACACTAGTCCCACTTTCTAACACTAGGCCCGTACACTTGAATGTTATGACATTGCTAGTCTCATCCATGTACTTTTTAAAGTTTTTGAAATTACTACATCAACCATCCTCCCAGGTAGTGCATTCCAGACTGCCACCACCTTCTGGTTGAAAAACTGTGTCCTTGAATCCTCTCTAAACCTCCAGCCTTAAAATTATGTCCCCTTGTTATTGACTCTTCAACAGACGGGAATGGCTGCTTTCAATTCATCCTGTCCGTCCGTAAATGCTCGCGCAGTTCATGACATTTGCCCCCAATATGGCAGACAGGAGTAAAATGAGATGTTTCTGACTCTTACCACTCCAACTGGGGGCTGGACTGGTTTCAGAGGTGACCCTTCACGGTAACTGACTGTGCTTCTCGACAAGCACTGTCAGCTTTTGAAGATGGTGTGGGTGCAAGGAATGCCAGTAAATTCTGGAAAATCCGCTGTGTGGCAAATTGTCCTTGCTAAGATGGGGCAGAAATTAAATGAAACAAACTCCATAGGGACATGGAAACCAATTAATGAGGATCTTTCCATAAGTTACGGCAAGGAAACTTACAGGCCTCATGGCAAGAAACCCTCCAAGAAAATTGAAGTAACTCAGACTTAGTATAGTACCTTTATTTGCTTACTCTTTGAATTGGAACATAACAAAACATCACCTCTTGAGGTAAGATATTCAGAACTTCCAGTGGTCTGATTCTTCTTTTCAATAGAGTCATAGGGATGTATAGCACGGAAACAGACCCTTCGGTCCAATCTGGCCATGCCGACCAGCTATCCCAACCCAATCTAGTTCCACCTGCCAGCACCCGGCCCAAATCCCTCCAAACCCTTCCTATTCATATACCCATCCAAATGCATCTTAAATATTGCAATTGTACCAACCTCCACCACTTCCTCTGGCAGCTCATTCCATACATGTACCACCCTCTGTGTGAAAAAGTTGCCCCTTAGGTATCTTTTATATCTTTCCCCTCTCACCCTAAACAAATGCCCTCTAGTTCAGGACTCCCCGACCCCAGGGAAAAGACCTTGTCTATTTATCCTATCCATCCCCCTCATAATTTTGTAAACCTCTATAAAGTCACCCCTCAGCCTCCGATGCTCCAGGGAAAACAGCCTCTCCCTATAGCTCAAATCCTCCAACCCTGGCAACATCCTTGTAAATCTTTTCTGAACCCTCTCAAGTTTTACAACATCTTTCCAATAGGAAGGAGACCAAAATTGCACGCAATAGTCCAACAGTGGCCTAACCAATGTCCTGTACAGCAGCAACATAGCCTCCCAACTCTAGTACTCAATACTCTGACCAATAAAGGAAAGCATACCAAACGCCTTCTTCACTATTCTATCTACCTGCGACTCCACTTTCAAGGAGCAATGAACCTGCACTCCAAGGTCTCTTTGTTTAGCAACACTCCCTAGGACCTTACCATTAAGTGTATAAGTCCTGCTAAGATTTGCTTTCCCAAAATGCAGCACCTCACATTTATCTGAATTAAGCTCCATCTGCCACTTCTCAGCCCATTAGCCCATCTGGTCAAGATCCTGTGGTAATCTAAGGAAGCCCTCTTCGCTGTCCACTACACCTCCAATTTTGGTGTCATCTGCAAACTTACTAACTGTACCTCTTATGCTCGCATCCAAATCATTCATGTAAATGACAAAATGTAGAGGACCCAGCACCGATCCTTGTGGCACTCCACTGGTCACAGCCCTCCAGTCTGACAAACAACCCTTCGCTACCACCCTCTGTCTTCTACCTTTGAGCCAGTTCTATATCCGAATGGCTAGTCCTCCCTGTATTCCATGAGATCTAACCTTGCTAATCAGTCTCCCATGGGGAACCTTATTGAACGCCTTACTGAAGTCCATATAGATCACATCTACTGCTCTGCCTTCTTTGTGACTTCTTCAAAAAACTCAGTCAAGTTTGTGAGACATGGTTTCCCTCGCACAAAGCCATGTTGACTATCCCTAATCAGTCCTTGCCTTTCCAAATACAAGTACATCCTGTCCCTCAGGATTTCCTCCAACAACTTGTTCACCACCAAGGTCAGACTCCAATATTTGAAGAGGAGTTTTCATGACTGTCCTGATTCATCATTATAAGGAAACATGTCTTTAGTAGTACAAAGTCCTTATACCTATTGTCTTTCTCAATGTCCCCTATCCTGAGGGTTCCTTAGGTATTCATGTTACTGCCTCTGAGGGAAGGCTATCCCCTTGACTTGATGGGGCCTGCTGACAACAATGCCAAGCTTCCTGACAACCTTTGTGCCTTGTGAACTAAAGGGCAAGACAGCAGCAATGTGGACCTGATATCTCTGGCTGAGGGGACAAAGCACAAAAAGACAGACAAGGCAATGCAGAGCAGGGGTGCTGTGAACATCAAGGTAGGCTTCGAGTGAGTGAACACTAAAAAATTGAGCAAAGAGTCTGGAGATGCATCCTGGTCCAGTCCATAAGCTAGGTATGTGCTCCAGAGCATCCTTACTGCAGCACTTCACTGACAACTGCCACTGCAACTTTGGAGTTCAGATAATTCCTGTTAATGGATCAGAGATGTGCCATGAGAGTTCTTAGAGGCTGGCACATGTTGGATGCCTATGTCATTGACATGGGGTTTATGTGGCCAGTGCCCGTGGAGTGCGCCCTGAGATATCAGTGCCTGATGTCCAAACTGGAGTTCATTTGGTTAGCTGAATCTGTCAGCTGCTCTGCCTTCTTTGTTGAGTTTTCCTGACATCAAGCTTGAATTTGGTAAGATGGCAGTGTGGATATTAATGAGGCAAACTGGGTGTTAACAAGGTTGATGAACTGGGCATTTATTAATAATAAACATCAATTGTGCTCTGGCAAAGATATTATCATGTCTGTTGTGAAAAGCATAAAAGGTGGAGCAGAATGATCTCAACACTGAGATAGTCCGTACTTGTCACTGAAATTTGCCAAACATCTCGCCATAGTCCATGTTACTCAGACTTCTCAGATTCTACCCATTGGGTGACACTGGAGCAAAGGTGAGTCACTGTTGCTGGAGGATGATACTATTTGTCTTCCAGAGGGAGTTAAACAAAAAAAGAAAGTATTAACTGGACACATACACGGAGGTTACTACTCTCATTATATGAAATTGGATTTTAAAATGACTTGGTAAATAGAAATGCTATAGTGGGAGCAATGAAACAAAATCAGTTCTTTTCACAGAAATTTATTTTGGGAAGTGACCTGGCAGGTGCAAGAATATGGAACCACCAGTGGAAGTAGAAGGAACTGAAATGTTATCGGTGGAAAGTCCTGGATTGCTTCTTGACTACATCTCAGGCCCATGGAACTAAAACAGGAAGAAGAGAAGTGATGATACTTACCCTGAATGTGTGGATATTTTGCCAGGATCTGGATAGCCCATCGCAGCGTTGTACTAGTTGTTTCAGTTCCAGCCAGAAATAAATTCATTGTCGTCATCAACAAGTTCTTGTAATTGAATTCTGAATCAAGGTTGTGTTTCTCCTGAAACAAAATAAAATCTACTTATAAAAACATTAAAGCTCCTTGTGTGGTATGTAGTCATTTATTTGTAACACTAGTTCCCAAATAGTTTTATTTAGACAGAGGTAGCCTCCATGTACTGGTGTTTCATTCATCCATTCTCAAGAAATCATTAATTTTCATGAAAGATATGAGTGTTGAAGAATACAGTTATGAAAAGAAAACTACTACAAGTACCTCATCCATCTTGATGAGGAAGCTGTCGATATAATCCCTGGAGAAATGCCTCTGCAAACTTTCTTTGTGACTTTGAATACTTTTATCCAAAAATGCACTCAAACTCTTTACATTTTGGAAGATCCTTTTGTGAGGTCCTGGCAGAAATTCCATAATCCCTGGTAAGTTATTGTACAACTGCAAAATAAACAATATTTTAATTATCAAAATAGTCCTTCTGGAGAACTTGTGTTAGTAGTTAGTGTGGATCAGATACCTTAAATGGGACATTGGATGAAAAACACAGTCACCTGATCTAATATTGAACAAGCCACAAAAAGGGATATAGAGAGAACCATCTCTTCCCAGCCAGGAGGAGTTAGGAAGAAATGATTTAAGGTTTCCATTGGAGAAAAGGGTGTATTGCAGGATTTTACAATCATGAAAAGAATAGTTAGGATAGTGATTAACTTAGAAATAGAGGATATCAGTATAAAATTCACATGGCTTGAGGGACAAAACCCTGCCACTAACTCAAATTCAACTCTCTTACTCCTCTGAAGAGGATGGTGGACATGAAGGCTAGGCACCCATTGAAGATAGTTGATTTGAAGGTTCATTTAGAAAGCAGTAGCATCGTCCTGCTGGGAGGCCGAATTGGAAATAGTAAAAACATTGAGTATCAATGATGGATTATTTTTTTATGGAGACAGGGATAGAGAAGCATCATGTGATATGAGAGGGAATTTCTTTTAGAATATTCGATAGGGACTGAAATTATGCTGTTTAAACTCAGGGTCGAGTCTAATACCTGCATGAACTTGCTGAGTGGGGTGCATATAGGCTGCAATTGGGACAGCCAACTTTAAGAAACATTTGCAGGAAACTACAGCCGGTAGCCAAGGCAGTCTCAGCAACAATAAAAACAGAAAATGCCCTCCAGCCTTTACCCCTCACTCCCCCTCAATCTCAGGCCTCGTTCCATCCCCCACAACCTCTTATATCCCCTATATCTTCCCAAATAACTCCATGACCGAATGCCAGACTATGCCCCTCCTCCCCTTCAAAGTAAATAATTTCTAGGTCAATGCATCTCAAAAGAGAATTCTTGAGGGAACTAAGTAATAAATCTGAATTCATAACATAAACCATCCCGAGTTAATGGTTTTGTTTTGTTAATGATTTTACAGTATATGCAATAAAGTTCTGTTCCTTACCAAAGTAAATGAAATCTTGTGGTTTAGTTCTATTCTTTAAAACAAGATATGCTTTCTTTCATTGATCAGAGTATTGAGTACAGGAGTTCAGAGGTCATGTTGCGGATGTACAGGACATTAGTTAGGCCACAGTTGGAATATTGTGTGCAATTCCTGTCTCCTTCCTATCGGAAAGATGCTGTGAAACTTGAAAGGGTTCAGAAAAGATTTACAAGGATGTTGCCAGGGTTGGAGGATTTGAACTATAAGGAGAGGCTGAACAGGCTGGGGCTGTTTTCCCTGGAGCGTCGGAGGCTGAGGGGTGACCTCAAAATTATGAGAGGCATGGATAGGGTAAATAGGCAACGTATTTTCCCTGGGATGTGGGAGACCAGAACTAGAGGGCATAGGATCAGGGTGAGAGCAGAAAGATATAAAAGAGACCTAAGGGGCAACTTTTTCACACAGAGGGTGGTACGTGTATGGAATGAGCTGCCAGGGGAAGTGGTGGAGGCTGGTACAATTGCAACATTTAAGAGGCATTTGGATGGGTATATGAATAGGAAGGGTTTAGAGGGATATGGGCCAGGTGCTGGCAGGTGGGACTAGATTGGGTTGGGATATCTGGTCGGCATGGACAGGTTGGACCAAAGGGTCTGTTTCCATGCTGTACATCTCTATGATTCTATGACTTTAAGAGATTTGGATTTATTTTTAAATGTTCATAGTCCCTAACTGGATTGTAACACTTCCAATATCCCAAATAGTTCTTATTTTTAAGTGAAGGAATTAGTCCTGACACTGGTTTTAAGTTTACTTCTCACTAATTGTCTTCTAAGGCTTGTCTGCCTTAAGTTGAAATAATAGTCTGAGCTCCCACAAGACGGTAACTACCTAATATTTCAGATCCTAGCCTAATCATAATTTCGTCATGGTGTTACCGCCATTAGTCTTGGGTTCATTCCCTTCTAGCCCCACCCTCAATCTTGACCATGCTTGTGCCAGTTTTGTCATGTGGTACCCAGCACTAAGGCAGACCTGACCAAGCAATTTACATCTATCAACCAGGAATTCATCACTTCGTTTCCAAATTTGCAACTGATCTAATCTTTTTTTTTAAAACCTTGAGTTTCATCCTCTTCCTCACTGAGCATCATTTAAAAATCTTGACCAGTTTAGAGTCAGGAATGAAGTAACTAGAGGATACTATTTAGCCCCATAGCCTATTCCATTTGTTCTATGACCAGATTGCAAATAACTGCTCCAAAAACCTCAATAGCTTTGTTTAGTAGAGATCTATCAACTACAGATTTAAACTATCAATTGACTCTGCATCAACTTCATTTAGGAGGAAAGCATTCCAAATATCTCCCATACTTTGCGTGTAGAAACATTTCTTAATTCCAACCTGAAAGGTCTGGCTCTAATGTTTTGGCTATGTCCTGTAATCCTAGATTCTGCAGTCAGTGGAACTTGGTTTCTTACCATCTACTCTGTCAACCTTTTAACATCTGGAAATAATCCTTAACCTTTTAATTTCCAGTGAACACAACTCTAATATATCCTCAAGATTTAACCTTTGGAGCCAGTTATCATTTTAGTAAATTCACACTGGACTCTATCCAAAGCCAATATATATTACTTAAGGAATGATTAATAGAACTGCTCACCAAGTGAAGTCTAATCAAGGCTGTGCATAACTAAGTGTCACTTTCTACTTCCTTGTGTCCTTGTTTTCTCTAAGGGCCAGCACTCGACTTTTGATAATGTTTATGTTTATTGTGAACATTTTTAATGACTTATGTACAGAGTTTCAGAAACACTATGACCTAAAAGAAAAAAAATAGTAGTACCTGCACCCAGGGGCCACTTAAAATTCGGCCATTGTCTGCAATCATTTCCAATAATGAGAGAAATTCCTTATCTCCATATTCAAAGCGATCTCCAAAGACAATGGAACAGATGATATTCGATGCTGCACATCTCATCAGAAAATCTGGATTAAATGGGCTCTCTGATACCATGAGAAAAGTCAGTTAGAAAGGCATAAAGTGTTGCACCGGCAATCCAATGCAGACAAATATTTTATTGACATTTAAAACTCAGGGGTAGAATTTTCTTCTTCCTGGTGTGGTGAGAATCATGGCAAGAAAGGTGGGAAAACACAAAAAGAATGAAAAAAATTCATTAAAGAAAATAATCATGATTTTCCCCTCATACTTTAAATGGTGACTTTGAAATCTCGGGTGCTACGATCTCATTTCTATGCATTTGGATGTCATTAAAATCCAACTCACCCCATGGTATGTCACTTCCAATTCTCCTCTCTTCTGCTGAGGAATTAGACTGAGTAAATTCCCATCATGTAAATCAGGGCAGGTACCTGACAGCTGCAGCTGACTGATGCTTGTCCAGGTCATCATGCATCTGCTTCTTCTGAACAATGTCCTCTCATAGTCCGTGGCCACCATCTACCTGAACCCTTCATCCACACAGGTCTGCATTGGCACACCACCTACTTCACCACATCACGCCTGCTTGTGAATCAACTCAGATACCATTTCAGCTGTTCACTGCTTTACTTTGGAGATCAAGGACACCTATGATTTGAATTGTTTCTGCCAGATCCCTTTGCATGTGGGAACTGTCTGCATTAACATGGGATACTATTGCATTCACGTTGACACAAACATCTTCTCGTTTTTAGCATGCCTCCTGAGTAATTACCACTTTAGTGCTTACTTGAAGGCTGCCAGTCTCTGTCCGCTTCAAACTACTTTCTTACTGCACATTGATGTCATTCCTGACTTACAGGCTTTCAAGGCCTGTGTGGGGTCATATTGCTTTCTTAGCACACAAGGTCTTAAATGTTGGTTTACAGTTTGCCAGCCTGTCTGGCTTGCGCTGCTTTTTAATGCACGGGGAGCTTGTGAAGGAGGGAGGACTGAACAGTCAGTCAGTCAGGGGCTGGACACGTCACTGTGTAGCACAGTGCCTATGTCAATATCAGACTTCCACCAGGGCCAGCGGTTTATGGAGCTAGCACACTGCATATACTTGAAGCAATGACACGATGTGAAGGTCATGAGGGAGCAAACTATAGTGAGGTGAAGAGGGACTACAGTAACAACAGAGTTATGGTTCATACAAAAATACCACAGGGAGTTGTCCATAGTCAGTTAGACACTTAATTCTTTTTGAATCCTGTTATTTATCTCCTTGCAAACAGAATTGGGCCATAGTTAATCCTGTAGGTCAAATGCAAGCAGTTGGTGATTAGAGATAAGTCAGGCAGAGTGCTGTGGTCCGGCGATGGGCTGTGGTCATTCGGCACTCTCCTATCAAATCAATCAGGGAAGTAGACTGTAGTCAGTCATTTTGTCAATAATGGTTAGTGGATTTATCGGTGTAATCCATTGGATCTTGGGAAAAGCAAGCAACTGAAGTCTAGTTATGAGCATCATTGTTCCTTGTCTCTTGAGGGTATGGTCACTGTGGTAAGGAGCAATAGTAGATAGTTCCGGAACATTGCCTGTTTCACTGTCTTGGTCACCAGTGCAACATAGCACCACAAAGTCTACGTCATTCAGCTATGGTAGCAAAATTGATGAAAAAATATAGAAAATGCAATTGCAATTCACTGATTTACCAATAAATTACTGTTCTACTAACAAAATAGCTTTCCTGTTGATACTCAGTATGGTCATTCTTTTAACTTTTCCATACCTGAAGAGCAAATAGCATTTGCTCTGATAAATAATTATATCATGTCTGAAGTTGTAGATCATCAGCCAGATTTCACTTGGCCTCAAAAATTGGGAATTTCTCAATAATCCAGAACTGTTCATGGGCAGTGTGCCTTAAATCTTCATCAATGGGGCCTTTGTAACAAGCAAAATTTCTGACGATAGATGCGAACCAGTTCCCACACCATTGAATCATGCCCACTATCCAACGTGATGTCCCGATGTCACAACAGTTGGGAAAGTACACAGGTACTCTAGCCCCACTATTCCCATGATCTTCACAAAAGTTAATCAAATTACTCAAAGTTCCTGATTTTTCTGTCTGATGAACCCAGGTTAACAGAAAACACTGGCCAGTTTTCTGTACTTACTACTATTTCTGTTTATTTTGAACTGGAGGCAAACAAAATATGAATCATCAACTTATAATTCTATCTTCTTAGAGCCCTATATGCAGACAGATAGATAAACCAAAAATTAGGTCTGATGGGTGGAGAAAACATATTAGGGGAACACCGTTCAAAAGCATCACCCACAGGATTCAATGAGGTGTCATTTTGCTTCTTTAGAGTGCTTCTGATCTATACTCTTCTTTGCAAATATATTCAGTTCTTTACTGCCGATAGAGGCTGTCGACAGATTAATTATTCAGTTTCTCAGTCACTGGTTAGAGCCACCAGCTTTTAGGCAAATGGTGAGTGAGAATAGCTAGTTATCTTCTAATTCTTTGTTACATTTCTGCAGGAAGAGAGAGAGAGATACCACCTTGTAAGAGTCTGGAGTCTTTATGCCCCTGTTCTGTTCACACAGAGATTGTCCACCAGCCCAGCAGCCAATCAAAGCATTTTTGTCATGTTGAACATTCCTGACTCACACAAATTTGTCCTGATTGAAAACAATCAACAAACTGTCTCTGTACAAAGCTGCCTTAAATATATGTCCTCAGTGCCAACGAGTCCTGCAATCCTCCCCCACAATTTGAACAAAACAACAATTCAATACAACTCACAATGAGTTCCACTAACTTGTTCTAAAACTGCAACATCTCCTTCCCCAATTTCCTCGTTGTAGAGCAGTATTATTTTTCCATTTTGGTTCACAATCCAAAAACAAACAAAAAAAATTAAATGGGTTCTTTAAACTGATGACCTCTATAGTTTGCTGCGCTGGTGATGACTGTCTTCGAAGGTGACTGGAATTGTACATCAACTCTGCTTTGTTAAATTAACATTTGCTGAAAATGTGTTGCTGGTTAAAGCGCAGCAGGTCAGGCAGCATCCAAGGAACAGGAAATTCGACGTTTCGGGCACAAGCCCTTCATCAGGAACGTGCCCAAAACGTCGAATTTCCTGTTCCTTGGATGCTGCCTGACCTGCTGCGTTTTAACCAGCAACACATTTTCAGCTCTGATCTCCAGCATCTGCAGACCTCACTTTTTACTCGTAAATTGACATTTGTTGTGTCTCAAGCCACCTCTTCGATTACTGGAGATTGTATTTTAAATTAATTTTTAAACTGAAGTCATCATGTCATACCTGACCTTACAAATCTGTTATCCATTCCCACTCATGTCTGTCAGTCACCCTCATGTATCCATAATTTGGAGCTTGGAAAAACATAAATCTATTTCTATTTATTGAAAATAATGCATTAGTAATTCAGTCAAACCTTTTTTATTTCTGAAAGCTTTCACTAGAAACTGTGCTTCATCTTGGATTCGCTCTTCAATGCTTTTTTTCCCCATTCCAAAATTCCTCAAGGTGCTAAGAGAGAATCTCCTGAGCTGTTTCCATCTCTCCCCACTACTGGCGATAACTCCTGCAAAAGAGACATTAATGAGTGAAAGTTAGCCATGCTGAATTTCAATTGTGTGTGGACCAAATGTGCTTAATATTTGGAATCTCTTTTCTCCCCTTTCCCACAGCTGCCAACCATACATCATTCATGTGGCCATTTCTTCCAGGTGGGACAACAGAAGTCTGTAAACTCTAGAAATAATAAATAAAAACATATAGAAATACTCAGCACGTCTTGCAGTGACAATGGAGAGAGAAACTTAAAAAGTTAGAAACGTAATAGGATTTGTGTAAGAGGCAGAATGGTGGCCCAGAGGTTAGCACTACTGCCTCACAGTGCCAAACACATGGATTGGATTCCAGCCTCAGGTGACTGTCTGTGTGGAGTCCTGATGAAGGGCTCTGGCCCGAAACGTCGAATTTCCTGTTCCTTGGATGCTGCCTAACCTGCTGTGCTTTAACCAGCAACACATTTTCAGCTCTGATCTCCAGCATCTGCAGACCTCACTATTTACTGTGTGGAGTTTGCACATTCTCCATGTGTCTGCGTGGGTTTCCTCCAGATGCTCCGGTTTCCTCCCACATTCCAAAGATGTGCCACTTAGGGGAGAAATGCAGGGTTACAGGGATAGACAGGGAGGTCGAGGTAGGATGCTCTTTGGAGGGGCAGTATGGACTTGATAGACCAAATGGCTTGCTTCCAGACTGTTGGAATTCTATGATCTTCTAGGAAGTTGAAAATCATAGGTAGGAAAACAAAAAGGGAAGTCTGTGATGGGCTGGAAGGAAAGCAAGATTAAATGCCAAAAGAATTTATGGTATAAAGACAAACAAAATATCTATCTCAAGGTCTAAGGTCCGGATCCTAAATTGCTGCTTTCAAAATGCAAAGGGACATCAGAGAGAAAAACAAGAGAGGAAATAACAGCCAAGAAAAAATAAAATGTTGGCAGAGAATGTTGTTAGACTCAATATTGAACCTTGAGGCTGTGCAGAGTGTCCACTTAAGTAGATTAAATGTTTTTACTCAAACCTACGCACATTTGTTGATGGCCCACTCATGACTTCATCTTGACCTAGTCTGATACTTAGTTCTGAGGGAATCCTGCATTGTCAAAGTGTTGTCCTGCAGAAGAGGTATTGAATCAAGGTGCTATCTCCTATTTTGGATTCAAAAAGAATTCTGGGTTTGTCCTCAACTGAATCACCAGAAACAAAGTAAATTCCTTCATGGCAAAGGACAAAACTGAAAGCATTGTGACAGAATGGCACTAAACTTGGAGATGACAACTTGATTCAATTGATAATATACTTCTCGCCATTGGCCTAGATGTGTCTGCAGGACAGAACAGATAGAGACATTTGGATCTCAGGCCACTGCAAGAGTTGTTTGTCCATCAGTAAGCCTTTGTGTGCCCCTTTATGTTGATACCTCTCTAATTTCTATTTGCTAGAAGTGGCATTTTCACTGTACAGTCCCTGGTTATTGTGGTTTTTAACAGCAACAGTTGGCTTGCATGTATATAACTTCTATATAGGAAAGGTTCCAAGACACCTCTGAATCATAATCTAGACAAAAATTGGCACTAAGCTAAACAAGCTGATGTTAGAATGGATAACCTGGTCAAAGATAGATTATTTTGAGTATAAGAAGCAGACGCACAGTAGTTAGCATTGCTGCCTCACAGCACCAGTGACTTGGATTTGATTCCACCCTAGGGCGACTGTCTGTATGACATTTACACATTCCCCACGTGTCTGCATGGGTTTCCTCCCAGAGTCCAAAGATGTGCAGGTTAGATAGATTGGCAATGCCTAAATTGCCCATAATGTGCAGGCAAGGTGAATTAGCCATTAGAAATGCTGGATTGCAGGGGTGCCGTGGTCGGGATGTGATGCTCTTCGAAGGGTCGGTGTGGACTTGATGGGCTGAATGGCCTACTTCCACACTGCAGGGATTCTATAATTCTAAGTCAGAAGACTGTGGATTTAATCTCTCTCCAGAATTTCAATGTATAACCTAGAATAACATTTCAGTCCAATGCAGAGAGAATTCTGTCTTTAGGCAGAGTTGTGGAGTTAGGGTGTTAAACCCAGGTCAATCTGAATGTGAAAATCCTACTGAATTATTTGAAATGCAGGGGTATCCTAGCCTATCCTTCAACAATCTCTAAAATCAGATTACCTGATCATTTATGCCAATGCTCATTGGTTGCCATGTATGCTTTAATAGCAGTGAATATATTCATTGGTTAGGATTTTTTGGGAAGAAAAAATGGAAAAATAAATTTTGTAAAAGCCAATGTTACATTTCTATGATAGGTTGGAAGCAGATAGTTGTGTTGTTTTATTTCAACAAGGTAGCAGAGAATTATCACTATCGCTGAATGAATGAGGCAGAACTTAAAGTAAATAATTTCTAAAAGAAAAACTATATAAATATACATAGGGAAAGGTCATGGAAGTGAGATAAATCCAACTGACAATCTAGCAGTGGCCACAGCTCAATGGCCCAATGGCCTCATCATCTGTTGTACATTCCGTAACTCCAAATGCTCAAATCTTATGAGACCGAAAGCGTGGCTGTTTGAGAGAAAAAAAAGTTCTCACCGTAACCTTCTGATGCTTTATGGAGTATTGGGAGAGGGTACCTACTGGCAAAGTCATGCCCTCGCTCAATCAGTGCTTCTTTAATAGTGTCAAAACCACATAGCACCACTGCAGGGTAGGTACCAAACCAGACAGTGTACACAGGGCCATATTGCTCACTCAACTGTCAAGACATAATAAACAAGCAATGATTGTTAAAGAGAGATGCAGCATCATGAACAATATCAAAATATCCATTGACACCATTGAATCAAATAATTATTTGAAGGCAAAAGCAAAGTTGCCATAATCCCAGAAGACACTAGCACTGCTCTCTCATTTTAGAGAGAGAGAGAGATAGTTGACTGGTTGCGGTTTAAGCTGAGGGTCACCACACCTGAGGAGAGGGTAAGGTTGAGAAAGTGGGACCTTGCTTTCAAGAAGTTAGCCCAGACCCTAACTTTGCTCGCTGTTTTCAGCAGGTGTACAGTGGATATTCCAGGTGAGAATCAGCTGGTCAAACCACTTAGCTTTAAACAAAACAGAATTTATTTACAAGTTTACTGAATGAAACACAGACAACAGGAAACAGAATACCAAATAACCTAAGCGCTCCGAAAACCCAACAGATCATCCCAATTTAATGAGGCTGTTCCAAATACTTGCAACAATCCCCATAAACACAATTTGGCACAAAAGGTAAGATCAAAAACAGGTTTTTAAGGGATAGAAACCAGAGATAGAGTACCAGTCAGGATCTGCTTCTTTGGGGTGCAGCAGCTTATTTTCACACTGCTACTAAAAAAAAACAAAGCTGAGCTGGAAGAACTGGCCACACTCCTTTCATTGTGCAAGTGTCTTTAAAACTTGAAAGCCTCTGCCCGAGGCAGTATCTGTTAGCTATTATCAAATTGGCTCTAAAACCCTACATCCCAGACTTTCGGAGTCCATGTCAATTAGGACTTCTCTTAAAAAACCAAGGACTGCATAACCCTGTGAAAGGAGCAGCTTCGTCACATTAGTCAGTGGATGGAGTATAACTCAGGAAAGTTTATTACTCAGTAAATTGTCTATTTAAATAGCACACTGCAGCAAGCAGTCTGCAAAGTCTATGTGAAAAGAATCTCAACAAACTAGAAGAAATGGAACTTTTAACAGAAACTACAGCATTGAGTAGGTAGCTTGAGTAAGGAAGTGACCCACCCAGTGCACTCGCCTCCGAAATGGTGCCGGAATATGCAATTCCCACTCATTTTTTAGGGGAAGAGAGCTGGGCCTATCCAGGACACAACTCTGTCGGATTTGCCAAGTGGTGAGGCTGGTTAAAAGGCCCACCTTAGTTCTCTGGCACTTTAAGTATCATGCTGCCATGTGCTCACCCCTCACACCCTACTACACATCACACCCACTCCTCATGCCCCAACTATTCTGGCCCCCATTTCAACTTCAACAGCCTCCTTGTGCTTCCTTAGCAATCCATGTCACAGTACTCACTGAGATTTATAGTTGCTGTGCCAAATTAGTGTCAGTTCATGACTCCTACCTATCCACATGACTCAGTAAAGTCTACTTACTCAGTAAATACCTATTAAACAACACACTAAAGCAAACAATCTGCTATGTCTATATAGACAATTTAGTGTCAACTCATTCCCTCCACTCCTTCCTCCATCCCTTATGGCCCTTATGTCAATATATCCTTTGCCCTTGCGTAGTCCAGCATCAACCACAGACACTGCTGGGATTAAAAACAAGTATTTTGCATCAATATTTCTGTGGGAAAGGTCATGGAAGATATAGACTGTAGGGAAATAGATGGTGACATCTTGAAAAATGTCCATATTACAGAGGAGGAAGTGCTGGATGTCTTGAAATGCATGAAGATGCATAAATCCCCAGGACCTGATCAGGTGTACATAGAACATAGAACATAGAAGGATACAGCGCAGTACAGGCCCTTAGGCCCTCGATGTTGCGCCGACCGAATCCTACCTAACCTATACTAGCCCAATAACTTCCAAATGCCTATCCAATGCCCGCTTAAATGTACCCTAAAACTCTGTGGGTAGCTAGGGAAATGATTGCTGGGCTTCTTGCTGAGATATTTGTTTCATCTATAGTCACAGGTGAGGTGCCGGAAGACTGGAGGTTGGCCAATGTGATGTCACTGTTTAAGAATGGCGGTAAGGAAAAGCCAGGGAACAATAGACCAGTGAGCCTGACCTCGGTGGTGGTCAAGTTGTTGGAGGAATCCTGAGAGATAGGATGTACATGTATTTGGAAAGGCAAGGACTGATTAGGGATAGTCAACACGGCTTTGTGCGTGGGAAATCATGTCTCACAAACTTGATTGAGTTTTTTGAAGAAGTAACAAAGAGGATTGATGAGGGCAGAGCAGTAGATGTGATCTATATGGACTTCAGTAAGGTGTTCGACAAGGTTCCCCATGGGAGACTGATTAGCAAGGTTAGATCTCATGGAATACAGGGAGAACTAGCCATTTGGATACAGAACTGGCTCAAATGTAGAAGACAGAGGGTGGTGGTGGAGTGTTGTTTTTCAGACTGGAGGCCTGTGATCAGTGGAGTGCCACAAGAATCACTGCTGGGTCCTCCACTTTTTGTTATTTACATAAATGATTTGGATGCGAGCATAAGAGGTACAGTTAGTAAGTTTGCAGATGACACCAAAATTGGAGGTGTAGTGGACCTCAGATTACAACAGGATCTGGACCAGATGGGCCAATGGGCTGAGACGTGGCAGATGGAGTTTAATTCAGATAAATGCGAGGTGCAGCATTTTGGGAAAGCAAATCTTAGCAGGACTTATACACATAATGGTAAGGTCCTAGGCAGTGTTGCTGAACAAAGAGACCTTGGAGTGCAGGTTCATAGCTCCTTGAAAGTGGAGTCGCAGGTAGGTAGGATAGTGAAGAAGGCGTTTGGTATGCTTTCCTTTATTGATCAGAGTACTGAGTAGAGGAGTTGGGAGGTTATGTTGCGGACATTGTACAGGACATTGGTTAGGCCACTGTTGGAATATTGTGTGCAATTCTGGTCTCCTTCCTATTGGAAAGATGTTGTGAAACTTGAAAGGGTTCAGAAAAGATTTACAAGGATGTTGCCATGGTTGGAGGATTGGAGCTACAGGGAGAGGCTGAACAGGCTGGGGCTGTTTTCCCTGGAGCGTCAGAGGCTGAGGGGTGACCTTATAGAGGTTTACAAAATTATGAGGGGCATGGATAGGATAAATAGGCAAAGTCTTTTCCCTGGGGTTGGGGAGTCCAGAACTAGAGGGCATAGGTTTAGGGTGAGGGGAAAGATATAAGAGAGACCTAAGGGGCAACCTTTTCACATAGAGGGTGGTACGTGTATAGAATGAGCTGCCAGAGGAAGTGGTGGAGGCTGGTACAATCGCAACATTGAAGAGACATTTGGATGGGTATATGAATAGGAAGGGTTTGGAGGGACATGGGCCAGGTGCTGGCAGGTGGGATTAGATTGGGTTGGGATTTCTGGTCGGCATGGACGGGTTGGACCGAAGGGTCTGTTTCTGTGCTGTACATCTCTATGACTCTTAATAAAATAAATTCTAAATAATTATTACAGACTTCACTAAATAAGGGAAGACCCACTCATGAAAAACTCATCCAAAACCTCAAAACATCTCTATGACTCTAAGCATTTAATCCCTTATAAAGGCAAATATTAGTATTCATAATCTCAAATCAAAAACATTTAATGCTTCAATAATCTCAATAAGGTGTTAATCGAACTGAATTTACTGATAATAGGTTCTGGAAAGCAGGCATACTTGCTATAAAGGTGATGCACAGGAGTGTCACCAAACATCTTTGAAAATTGTTGGAACAATTTGTTTTTAGTGACACTAACAGGCAAGCAGTTTCTAACATTTTATAGACAGCACAGTTAAATTGACAACTTAATGGTGCTACATACATTAACTGCCCTTATGAGTATTTATATCTATACCACAAAGTCATGGATTAAAAGCAGCTCCTGGGGCAAAGTGCAGGTAAAATTCATGCACCAATTCAAATAACTCAGCTAATTTATAATTGTTGCTTATGCACTCCCTTCCCTCTTTCCCTTAGCAGCAAATAAGGAGCTGCTGGAAATTGTAGTGGAGTTTCTGAAGGTGGGACCTGTCTACCACTTTTAAAGTTTGTCCCATCTGCACAAAAATCCCGGCCAATATGTTTTGACATTAAGTTGCCAATTACAGGATTGAGTTTCACTGTGTCTCACCTTAAAAGATCATCAACATTTACTAAACCGGTCTAACAGTTTAGAATGACCCCTGGATGAATCCCCAGAACAGCTGGACCCTGTAAATTGACACCATAGTCAAAGGAAAAGGACTGAAAATGTTAGGTGGAATCAAAAAGTCATTTTCATTATTTATTCAGTTAAAAGAATAGAAGTTCTCCTTACCTTGACGAGAGATTTGTGAGGTGCTTTTACATTCACATGGAACAAGTTACCAAGAAGTGGGAGGGCAGGAGGTCCTGGGGGTAACCTGCCTTTCTGCACCTGTTGTCTTTTAAGGAGCCACACAACAAATAAAATAATTAAAAAAGCAAAAAGTAAAGTTTTTACTGGGTCACTTAAATCCATGGTGTCGGCTTAAGAAAGACAAAAAAATTTCCAGGAGGAGCAATAAAGGTTGTGGCCTGGTTCCAATTCTTGGAGCACTGTTTGCAAGTCTGGGTGCAAAATAGAAAATAACTTTCACTTGATTAAAGCCGAGTTGTAAACAACAGAGCAACACTTCAATAATAATAAAAACCTGGGTAAACAGCAAATCTCTCTCCACCTAGCTTAATTGAGGGGAATTAACGACTTGAAAAAGACTTGCATTTATAGCTCCTGCGACAAACCCGAATTGTTTTACAGCCAAGAGTGTTGTGGTTTGACTTTGTAATGTAGGTCTTAGTTTATGCCCTTGATTAAGTAATAAAAGAACTGGTGTCTCTGTTGAGAAATTTGTGCTATAGGTTGTCAGAGGTTATTGCTCTACTCACTGCTGATAATCTGAAGTTAAACCAATAGCTGAGTCATCCCGTGTTCACATATTCAGCTGTTTTGATTCAACCAAAGCCAGTGTCTTCTGCACGATGTCAAAAAGGGTGACACTGGAAAAGCGCAGCAGGTCAGGCAGCATCTGAGGAGCAGGAAGAACATTCCTGATGAAGGGCATATGCCCGAAACATTGACTCTCCTGCTCCTTGGATGTTGCCTGACCTGCTGTGCTTTTCCAGCACCACATTTTTCGACTCTGATCTCCAGCATTTGCAGTCCTCACTTTTTCCGAACCTACTGTTTAACTTGGTTTTAACTTGGTTTGGTGGATTTGTATTTAATGGTGGGTTCATCACTGAAACTTATCACACAAGGCTGCAGATAGTTTTTTTAATAACAACATGAGTTTATTACGTAAAAGAAGAAACAAACATACAAAGCTATATATATGAAGACAGAAAGATCTTAAATATTAAAACAAAGTGCTGAATTTTACCAAACAAAACTGGCTAAGTGTCAAATTTAAATTTCATGGAAGGTTTCTCTCTGTGAGTACAGTGGGTTCCTCCACTCTCACCTCATTATGGATGCACCATACCTCTCTGCCTCTGTATTCCTGCCATTTTGTGCTGACCAGTGGCAGAAGCCTTCATCATTGCTGGGACATTCCAGGATTTCTGACACTGATGCCATATTTAAAGCCCAGCTGTGCACCAAGTCAATCACTGCCAGCCATGAATAGCCCTTTGCAGCAAATATAGTGAAGGGAAACTAAAATGCAGCTTCTGGGGGCACGATTGTGGCATAAGGAACACTTAATTGGAAATGGAAGCTCACATTCATAAACATTTGTATTACCACTTGTCTGATCAACTGTGATTGTAACTGCACCTACAAGAATGGAGCTGCATAGACTACATTTAAAAAACTGTGTTAAAAAACTATCAACTATTATAAATTGACATAAAAATGCATCTCATTCATTAATGTCCTTTAGGAAAGGAAATCTGTTGTCCTTACCTGGGTCTGGCCCTACATGTAACTCCAAATCCATAGCAAAAGTAGTTGACTCTTAACTTCCCTCTGAAACAGCCCTAGTAAGCAATTCAGTTCTGCTTTGAATTGAAATGATGTGCAAAGTATGAGGAAAACACAGGGGAATGGTACTAAACTAAATACAGAAATTGCTGGGAAAACGCAGCAGGTTTGGAGCATCTGTGGTGAGAAAGCAGAGATAATGTTTCGGGTCCAGTGACCCTTCTACAGAATTGCTCCATATCAGTTCTACATTCAACCCTCCATGTAGAATCGTGCAGCATGGAAACAGATGGTTCAGCTCAGATGCACCAACCAGACATGCCAATTTGATCTAGTCCCATTTGCCAGCATTAGGCCCATAACCCTCTAAACCCTCCCTATTAAATGTTGTAATTATACCAGCCTCCACCACTTCCTCTGGCAGCTCATTCCATTCACGCACCATCCTCTCCATGAAAATGTTACCCTTCAGGTCCCTTTTAAATCTTTCCCTGCTCACCTTAAATCTATACCGTCTAGTTTTAGACTCTCCCCACCCTAAGAAAAATACCTTGGCTATTCATTTTATCCGTGCCCCTCAGATTTTATAAACCTCCATAAGGTCACCCCTCAGCTCCAGTGAACAATACCTCAGCCTATTCAGCCTCTCCCTACAATTCGAACCCTCAAGTGCCAGAAACATCCTTGTAAATATTTTCTGCATCTTCACAAGTTTAACAATATTCTTCCTGTAAAAAGGCAGCCAGAATTGTACGCAGTATTCTAAAAATGGCTTCACCAATGTCCTGTACAGCCACAACATGGCATCCCAACTGCTGTCTTTAATGTTCTGACCAATGAAAGCAAGCGTGCCAAATGCTTTCTTCACCACCCTGGCTACCCGTGACTCCACTTTCAAGTATTTGTGCACCTGCACCCCTAGGTCTCTTTGTTCAGCAACACTCCCCAGGGACTGTATAAGTCCTGCCTTGGTTTGCCTTACCACCTCACATTATCTAAATTAAACACCATCTGAGTAATGAATAACTCTGTATCCTAACTCTCACCATATTTTGTTTATCCATCTCCCCATACTCTCCATTTACATTTAGTCAATGTTATGCCAGACCTTTCTAACCTTAGACAAGCTTCTTTCTCCATATCTGCACCTCATTGATTTTTAAGGCTCTTAACCAAACCTTCAAACTTGCCTTCCTTCCCACCCACACCACCCATCCACCTGCCATTTCCATTCAGCCCTACAATTGCCACTCCACTAATTACTTTTTATTCCATCATGGACTTTGGGAATCATTGAGGGCAGTTAAGAATCAACTACATTGGTGTGAGTCTGGAGTCACATTTAGGCCGAACCAGGTAAGGACAACAGATGTCCTTTCGAAAGGACTTTAATGAACCAGATTGGCTTTTATGACAGAATTGCACTGAAATAGGGTCACTGGAGCCAAAACATTAACTCTGCGTCTCTCTCCACAGATAATGCCAGACCTGCTGTGTTTCTTTAGCTATTTCTGTTTTCATTTCTGATTTCCAGCATCTACAGTTCTTTGTTTTTCTTTGGGGGGGTGGTTGGGTGGATTATAATAATCATTAGTAGTTATGTGGGTGTCATTAGGTTAAACTTTTTTTTTAAATCTAGATTTATTTTTGTTGAATTTAGTTTTCACCACCAGCCACAATGAGATTCAAACTTTTTTTATACAGACAGTAGTTTGTGTGTGGAATGAACTTTGCAAGTATAGTTACAATATTTAAAAAACATTTGGATACATACATGAATAATAAATGTTTGGAGGGATATGGGTCAAATTCAGAAGAGACTAGTTTAATTTGAGATTATGGTCAGTATGGACTGAAGGGTCTGTTCCATGCTGTGTGACTCTATGACTCTTACGTGCCCAGGGTATTAGCCTGGAGTATGGATAACTACACCACTTACACCACTGCCTCTCCCAGTTCTGGGATCTGAAGCATTCCCGATTATAGTCTCTTCATCACTGTGGTAGTGCCATAAACTGCCAAAAACTTCAGCTCGGGAACTGTATATTTGCATCTCTTCCTCTCTTTCCTCCTTCAGTTACATCACATTGCAAATTTTTGCTATAAATTCTGTGTTACGATCGAGCCCTCCACAATCACCTGATGAAGGAGCGTCGCTCCGAAAGCTAGTGTGCTTCCAACTAATCTGTTGGACAATAACCTGGTGTTGTGTGATTTTTAACTCCTTAAATACACTACTTAAAATTTATCACTTGTACCAAGCTTTTGGTTTTCTGGCCTACTAACTCCTTATATCAATATCAAAATTTGTTACTTAATAGTCTGTAAAGTGCCTTGGGGCAGTGTAATTATGTTAAAGGTGCTATGTAATTGAAAAATGATATTGTTGTTGTCTTTGTTCTTGAAATTATTGAGTAACTGGGAATAGTAGAAGGAGGAAACACATGTGATGAGAGTACAGGGCTGTAAGGAGCATGTCCAATTTCACATCAATTAAAAATTATTGGAAAGTCAGGTTCAAACCCCTAAAGTTTATTCAAACAAAAATAACAAACCAATTGTTATATAAAACTTTAGAACCAAACTCAAGTTCTAACTGATAATTCAAACAATTATTGCTCTGTACTTGTTCATGACACTTCCTCCAGTAACCTTATGCACTGTTCCACCAGAAAAACAGTCTATTAAATATTACCAGTTTGTTTATGGAGCTTTTGCCAACAGATTTATTACCTGACCAAGTTCAGTCAGAGTTCAGTTGTTAAATAAGTTAGAATTTTTAAACATAAAACACTAGCTGCCATTGTAAAAAGTAATAGTTGCCTAAATGTAAGTTATATCCTTTGGGTTTCTAGTGGTTATAGTTCCAGACTAACTGTGATGGATGGTCAATAAATTTTGAGGACCCAAACAAGAACCTATGTTTTGTCAGATCACAATATGAGAGCATTACTTAGGGAGCAATAAAACCAGCTGGTTACCTACTGCTGAAAATACACAAATTGGACAAGTTTAGAAGTAAGTGTGCTGACATATATAGTCAAATAACCTTTTGCCATTTATAGTCAAATTATCTCACTGTTGAATCCCAAACATGAAAAATGGCTTCTTGGGGAAAGTCATAGAGATGTACAGCACAGAAACAAACCCTTCCATCCAACTCCTCCATGCTGACCAGATGTCCAAACTAAATCTAGTACAATTTGTTAGCATTTGGCCTTTATATCTCTAAAACCTTCCTATTCACAGTTTAAAAATAAGGGGTAGGCCATTTAGAACAGAGTTGAGGAGAAACTTCTTCACCCAGAGAGTGGTGGATATATTGAATGCTCTGACCCAGAAGGCAGTGGAGGCCATGTCTCTGGATACTTTCAAGAAAGATGGATAGAGTTCTTAAAGATAGTGGAATGAAGGGTTATGGAGATAAGCAGGAACAGGATACTGATTGAGGATGATCAGCCATGATCATAATGAAAGGTGGTGCTGGCTCAAAGAGCCAAATGGCCTACTCCTGCGCCTATTGTCTGTTGTCTATTTTCTATTGTCACATATCCATCCATATGCCTTTAATTGTTGTAATATACCAGCCTCCACCACTTTCTCTGGCAGTTCATTCCATATACACACTCTGCTCTGCATGAAAAAGGTTGCCCTTCAGGTCTCTTTTAAATCTTTCTCCTCTCACCTTCAACCTATGCCCTCTAGTTTTTGACTCCCCTACCCTGGAGAAAAGACTTTGATATTTTCTCTATTCATGCTCCTCCTTATAAACTTATATAAATCACTCCTCAGTCTCCAATGCTCCAGGGAAAATAGCAAAAGCCTTTACAGCCTCTCCTTGTAGCTCAAACTCTGCAACCCTGGCATCTTTGTAAATCTTTTCTGGATTCTTTCAAGTTTCAGAACATCTTTCTTATAACGGGGAGACCAGAATTGAATGCAGAATTCCAGAAGTGGCCTCACAAATGTCCTGATTAGCCACAGCGTGATCTGCCAACTCACAGAGTCAATGCACTGACCAATAAAGGCCAGTCACTTTGCAGCTACAGCCTCCAGTAGCTGCATATACAGAATCTTTCAATAGAATGCCATTCTAACTAAAGTTGTGAAAGTAGGACACAGGTTCAAACTAGTAGGTTAATTGTTAACATTTAGAACCCACTCATAGATAAAGTAGGGAAAGCAGTGATCATAAAGTTAGTTAAAAATGAATTGATAATTGTACTGGAGGATTCTTGATCTTCAGCCAGCCACTTCAGGAGAATTTAGAAGCTCCAAAATAAAACAAAAATAGTGAGATTTTGAATGTTGAAGGATACCCCTCCATATGAAGGCTTTTAGCACACTTGCCTTCATTGCTCAGACCTTTGAGTGTAGGAGTTGGAATGTCATGTTGAAATTGTACAGGACATTGGCAAGACATCTTCCGGGGTACTGTGTGCAGTTCTGGTTGCCCTGACATAGGAAGGATACTATTAAATTGGAGAGGGTTCAGAAAAGATTTACCAAGATGTTGCTGGGAATGGAGGGTTTATGTTATATAGGTTGGAACTTTTTCACTGAAGCATAGGAGATTGATGAGTGACCTTATAGAGGTTTATAAAATCATGAGGGTCATAGATAAAGTGAATAGCAAGAATTTTTTTCCTAGGGTGGGGGAAAGGATCTTTTTCCTAGGGTGGGGGAGTTCAAAATTAGGGAGCATATTTTTAAGGTGAGGAGAATGTTTTGGAAAGGAAATGAGAGGCAATTTTTGTCATAGAGAGTGGTTCGTGTGTGGAATGAACTGTAAAGGAAGTGGTGGATAAAGGTACAGTCACAACATTTAAAAGACATTTGGATGAGCACATCAATAGGGAAGGTTTGAAGGGACATGGGCTAAATGCAGACAAGTAGGAACAGTTTAGTTTGGGAAATTGGTTGCTGTGGTCTACTTCGACTGAATGACTCGATGACTCTATACTCACTTTTTGAAGATTGATATGAAGTTCATTATGATCCATATATATTTTGCTGAACCATTCAGTGTCTGTATGTAACTGTTCTATAATTCCATGTTCTGCTGAAACTGATAAAGTTTCTATAATTTTCAAATTTCACATACTGCTACAATTTAGACATTTTAAATACTCCTTTTCTTTTCAAACCATTTGACTGTACAATTTCTGCAAAGTTACTTCTAAACTTCAGTCAACATTCCTTCTTCTCAGTAAAATACCTCAGCTCTAAAAGTAAGGTATGAATATGGCAGTTTACATCCTGAAAGTTCCATAAATATTTATACTGCATCTTCAAATCATAAGATGGTATAAAATATTACAGATTAAAGCAATCAATCCATTAGGATTTTAAGTACAGTGGCTGTGAATGTTTCTAATGGTGTACTGAATTAGCAGTTTTCCTCAGAAAGTTTCAGCTCTTTTACTCATTCATGAGACTTGAGCTTTGTTGGCTGAGCAGTATTTATTACCCGTCCCTAGTTGCCCTTGAAAGGTGGTGGTGAGCTGCCTTCTTGAACTGCTGTAGTCCATGTGCTGTGGGTTGACCCACAATGCCTTTGAGGAGAGAATTCCAGGAGTTTGACTCGATAACAGTGAAAGAACAGCAATATATTTCCAAGTCAGGACGATGAGTGGCTTGGAGGGGAACTTGCAGGTGATGGTGCTCCCATGTATCTGCTGTCCTAGTTCTGTTAGATGGAAGTGGTCGTTGGCTTGGAAGGTGCTGCCTGAGGATCTTTGGTGAATTATGCAGTGTGTCTTGTAGCTGGTACATTCCGTTGCCACTGAATAATGGTGGTGGAGGGAGTGGATGTTTGTGGGTGTGGTGCCAATCAAGTGGGGGCTGCTTTGATCTGGATGGTGTCAAGCTTCTTGAATGTTGTTACTGCTGCATCCATCCAGGCAAGTGGGGAGTATTCCATCACACTCTTGACATAGTGCCTTGTAACTTGAAATGTGACCTAAACATTTACAAAGCTCTTTAAATTGAACAGTTATCAGAAAATAAAAACCATTAAATCCATAATTACTTTGAAGAAGGTGTTGTCAAGCAATTGTAATCAAAGCAATGAAAGCATGTTTACATATTACAAAAGTATCTGACAAATTCCCTAAAAGGAAGATTGCAATATTATGACAAAGACAGATGAGATACTGAAGAAAAGTGTTTGGAATTTTAGCACTTTTTTTTACCTCAGTGGCAGGACATCTGCTGCCAAGCCAGACTTCCATTCCACCAACATTAGCTCACTCTATTCTCCAGTGGCCAACATTCTAGGATCACCTTGGAATCTCCAAGAATAGATGATTAATTTTCAGGGTGCTGCTGAAAACATTCCAGGAGTATAAAATAACTTTGGGGGAACTTCCAAAATTTTTTTTTCTTATAACTCTTCAATTTGTAAGTCATAAAATATAAAGATAACAGGAGTGAGGATTTAATGCGGAGGTAATGGTCCCAACTGCAGTATGGTGGTTTGGAGGGTGAGTCCAACCATCCTGGAATCTATGGCTAGACTTTACTCTCTCGGGCTGTTATTTGCCTGAGGTTATGGCATCAACTCTATGAGTGAGGATATCCATCTCCAGAACCTACCAGCTAATCCATTAGGGCCTCAATTGGCTCAAGAGAGGGAACGCCACCCCTCAAATCCCCCACCTGGTCAAATTCCAGCAGAGGTGATAACCATGACACCCCACGACCCCACTCAATTTTACATCCTTCCTCATCTCCAGCTCCCAGGCAGTGGGTGTAAAATGCTAACCAGGTTTTATTGACAGTCAAGTTTAATCCAATTGGGTAACAATGATCTTGGTTCCTTTCAACTGATATGGGAAAGCAGTGCACCTTAAACATGAACCAATAGGAGGAGTGAGGTCCTTTGTGACATTATATCATATGACAAAACTTGCAAGAATTTGGGCTGAATGGTCTTATTCTGTGCCATACTAGCTCTGGGAATACAGTCAGGCAGAGTTGGCAACAATACTGTATTCTACAATGTATAATCTAACAATCCATTTAAAATGATTATAACAAAGAAAATGTGTTTTATGTGATAGTTTTAGCCCAAAAGTAAATTTTCATTTCAAATGGGTTACCATAGCATTTAAACAAATGTAGGAAGCTGAGAGGACAAACTTTCTGTATTTATTATGGATTTTAAGGGTTGGACTCCATGTTCTCACTCAAAAAAGCAATACAATTTAGCACCCATTGAGCAATATGGTTAATGATTAACATGTATTTAAACATGGAACTGGAGCAGAGGTTACAATCTACAGAATTACCATCTGATGAAGGAGTGGCACTCCGAAAGCTAGTGCTTCCAATTAAACCTGTGGACTATAACCTGGTGTTGTGTGATTTTTAACTTTGTAAACCCCAGTCCTACACCGGCATCTCCAAATCATGACTCTTCTTTGTGAAGTTCTATGAGACTTTAACACCATCTGAGAAGGCAGACTCATTCCACAAGGTGATGCGTATTACTAAGCTGCCTGAGTATTGCACTGAAATTTCAGCTTACTTTATGTCTTTTAAGTTCCAACTGCTCTAAAGTCATGTCTTAACATCGTTGAATAGAATGATTAAAGCTATCAACATTATGTATTCAGCCTCCACTCAAAACTTGAACCTGTGACCTTCTGACTCAAAAATGAAAAAGTGACCATTGAGTCCAGATTAGTTGCATGTTAGGGAAGATACTTTCTCATAATATTCGTGCAACATCACCTTTTGATTATTTGTAGGTGCCTTCTGCCAATTTAGCTCTGAACCTAAGGCTTCTGGTTCCCAAATTTTCATTTCTGTTTTCCTATATATGCTGGAGGATAATTTTATATGTACAAGCAGTTTCCTGCTACCCCATCCAAAGGAGCTTTTTTCCATTGTGAGAATAGTGAGTATTTGAATGGCAGTTCAAATTTATCAGCAGGTCCAAACATGAACCTCACATCCACAGACTATCCTCATTTTCTGGTAGGAACAATGAGCTGGTAGGAGACCTGGCTTATCCAAGCCCTCCTTATTCCACATTCTGCAATCTGTTGAGCAATATGGCTAATGATTAAAGTGTGTTTAAAATTGGAACTAGAGTAAAGGCCATAACCAGCAGGATTCTGTAACCTTTGGTCATCTTCCATCCATTACCAAATAAGGAAGCAGTCTCAAAGTGAATCACTCAGATTTTCAAAATGCCCCAGCTCCTGCCCAAGCTGAGTGGTATTAAATCAATACAGAGTGGGAATTCAACCTGCAGATCTGCACAGCAAGATTTATATAAAAAAAAGCAATGAAATAACATGCAGATAACCTTTTTCTGCATTTCAATAAATTGGTTAAGATATAATCGGAGGTCACTTAGTGCAACGGCATAAAATAGTTGAATGCAAATTGACAGCCCATTTCATCTTTCATGATTTTTATTTTCATTGATGGATAAATTCAGAGGAAATGTGAAACTGAATGCCAGATGAAAGCAGGCTGAATAGCTGCTTATCATAATATTCAATGTAGAGGATAATACAAATACTCTTCATCATAGTTGAATGGAAACTCAGTCTACAGTGCCCTTATGCCTGGTCGAAGAACTAGAACATTATCTCAAATTACGATCAACTTGTTTGTGATGTAAGGATAGGATATGGATTGTATTACTCATGAAAGCTAGCACATCGGGAATCACAGAGAACAAATTCACCAGAAAAATATTGCAAACCATTGCAAACTAATAACGATAATTAGGCATTTAGAGAGATCACTGAAACATCCTCTGTAATCTCCAATGCAATATGTCATAATCAATGGGTAATTATTTGTCATAACATACTACATTGCTCAATACATGGTTAAGGCTGCAGAGTTAAGTTCACTTATGAAAGTTTGCATACAGAAACTTTCCCACAAGCATTGGGTGGCACAATGGTTAGCACTGCTGCCTCACAGCGCTAGAGACCCGGGTTCAATTCCTGACTTAGGCGACTGACTGTGTGGAGTTTGCATGTTCTCCCTGTGTCTGCGTGGGTTTCCTCCGGGTGCTCCGGTTTCCTCCCACAGTCCAAAGATATGCAGGTTAGGTGAATTGGCCATGCTAAATTGCCCGTAGTGTTGGGTAAATGTAGGGGAATGGGTGGGTTGCGGGTCGGTGTGGACTTGTTGGGCTGAAAGGGCCTGTTTCCACACTGTAAGTAATCTAATCTAAAAATTCTGAATTGCAACAGTGATTTCATGCTCACTTCTCTTGGTCTCATGTTGCCTTTTGAATTTTAATCTTTGATAATTAGAATTCAAGTGAAAAATGTCATTGGGATTGTATTGAAATTAAATGGTAGGGTCACCAGAAATAAATAATTTCCATAATCGAGTCACAGGGTGAGGGCAGCAGGGGTCCAAGATTATTACAAGATTACTAGATTCATTACAAGTCAGAAGTCAATGTGAAGAACGACACTACATATAAGTTTAAATGTGAAATTTGTTTCATCCCCAAACACCACCCCGCACCCCCCATAACAACAGCTGTTGAGACTGAAGATCAATTTAAAACTTCAAAAAGGACCAACAGATTTTTGTTAGATAAAATTATTAAGGAATGTGAAACTGAGACAAGTAAGTGGAGTTCAATTACAGATTAGCCAAAGGCAGATTGGTCTAATACAGTTCCTGTGCCATTGTAGAGAGATACTGCATAAAAGCAGATACTGATCCACAGCATTTGAAAAGACTCGAGAAATATTCCTATCGGAAAGATGTGGTGAAACTTGAAAGGGTTCAGAAAAGATTTACAAGGATGTTGCCAGGGTTGGAGGATTTGAGCTATAGGGAGAGGCTGAACAAGCTGGGGCTGTGTTCCCTGGAGCGTCAGAGGCTGAGGGGTGACCTTACAGAGGTTTACAGAATTATGAGGGGCATGGATAGGGTAAATCAACAAAGTCTTTTCTCTGGAGTTGGGGCGTCCAGAACTAGAGGGCATAGGTTTAAGGTGAGAGAGGAAAGATATAAAAGAGACCTAAGGTGCAACTTTTTCACACAGAGAGTAGCACGTGTAAGGAATGAGCTGCCAGAGGATGTGGTGGAAGCTGGTACAATTGCAACATTTAAGAGACATTTGGATGGGTATATGAATAGGAAGGGTTTGGAGGGATATGGGCTGGGTGCTGGCAGGTGGGACTAGATTGGGTTGGGATATCTGGTCGGCATGGACATGTTGGACCGAAGGGTCTGTTTCCATGCTGTACATCTCTATGACTCTGCAAATTCAGCAGGCACTTTCAGAAGTGAATTAGATAAATACTTGAAAAATTTTAAAAATTTGATAAATGAGCAGAAATCCTCCATTCTCTGCTGGTTTTGTTTTATTTTGAAAGCAGCTCCATTTTAACATCCCTGTAGTTCAGAATACTATAAGATAGAAATAGTTACATGTTCCCTAGGATACAAATATTCTTGCTAGGGAAGGTATTAGAGGCCACAACACGGTGGCACAGTGGTTAGCACTGCTGCCTCACGGTCCCAGGTTCAATTCCAGCCTTTGGCAACTGTCTATGTGGAGTTTGCACATTCTCCCCGTGTCTGTTCCAGGTGCTCTGGTTTCCTCCCACAATCCAAAGATGTGCAGGTCAGGTGAATTGGTTATGCTAAATTGCCCATGATATTAGGTGCATTAGTCAGAGGGGAAATGGGTCTGGGTGGGTTACTCAGTGTGGACTTGTTGGGCCGAAGCGCCTGTTTCCACACTGTAGGATAATCTAATCTTATCTAATCAAAAGTGGGACTATTGGATCACCTTTTAACTAGCCACTGCAATCAGGATGAGCTAAGTGATCTCCTTCATTGTATGATTCTACAGTTTTCCTTTGGCCACTTTTCACATGGGGACCCAGTTGATGGCTGATCCATTGATGTTTGGAAATTACTGGTAATGCTCATTACCAGAGGGAGGAAGATAAAGGCATTATTTAGCACAGTGGTAAATAATGATCATACCAATAAATTGATTTCCTGTTTGTCGTTTTCTCCTCATTTTCAGATGGCATTGATTCTTGCTGAACACAGTGCCATGGGACTGCTGTTAGTTTCTGGTATCTCATCCAAGTGGCCATCCTTGGTGACTGAGCCCAAACAGTGAGTGTTGGCAGTGTTTTCAATCAGGAAAAAGATCACATTCAATGTCTTTTCAGCACAGATTCACTTTCAATGCAGGGTGGCAAGGTGCTGCTGAATAGCAAATAGGAACAGTTAATTATTTTCTTCTTCCACCAACAGAGGCATTGAACACAAATATAGCTGAGCTTAATCCAAAGATCAAAGGTATGCCAGTGAACACAAACGAGCTGAAAATGTGTTGCTGGTTAAAGCACAGCAGGTTAGGCAGCATCCAAGGAACAGGAAATTCGACGTTTCGGGCATAAGCCCTTCATCAGGAATGAGGAGAGTGTGCCAAGCAGGCTAAGATAAAAGGTAGGGAGGAGGGACTTGGGGGAGGGGCGATGGAGATGTGATAGGTGGAAGGAGGTCAAGGTGAGGGTGATAGGCCGGAGTGGGGTGGGGACGGAGAGGTCAGGAAGAAGATTGCAGGTTAGGAGGGCGGTGCTGAGTTGTGGGAACCGACTGAGACAAGGTGGGGGGAGGGGAAATGAGGAAACTGGAGAAATCTGAGTTCATTCCTTGTGGTTGGAGGGTTCCCAGGCGGAAGATGAGGCACTCCTCCTCCAGCCGTCGTGTTGTTATGTTCTGCCGGTGGAGGAGTCCAAGGACCTGCATGTCCTCGGTGGAGTGGGAGGGAGAGTTAAAGTGTTGAGCCACGGGGTGGTTGGGTTGGTTGGTCCGGGCGTCCCAGAGGTGTTCTCTGAAGCGTTCCGCAAGTAAGCGGCCTGTCTCCCCAATATAGAGGAGCGCAAGTAAGCGGCCCGTCTCCCCAATATAGAGGAGCGCAAGTAAGCGGCCCGTCTCCCCAATATAGAGGAACACAACACAAACGGTCAACAGCTAATGTTCCGAAGAGCCAAAAATGGGTTGAACTTGATAGAGGATGACGGATTGACTCAGAAGGTACAAAAATAATCATGTCTTTTCAATACTTGATGAGACAAAACTTTAGCCCAGCCATGCCTTGGAGTATGTGGGACGGACAGAGATGGCACCAAGTATTCTGCATGAGGAATCCCCATCAGTTTCAACTAGAAGGCCTGACAGAAACCAGTTTCCCTCCAGCACTTAAATGGCCACCCACAACTGAGGTCTCCAGTTGGGTGTGAGTCCTACATGATGAGTGCTGCCGACCAATTAGAAGCTGACAGCTAATCATTTGGCACCAGCACCATTAGGAATCTGAGACAAGGAAAGGAGAGGGGTTTTCAACAGGCCCTGCATTTCCTGATGGCTTCTCCCTTTGGGAGGCTCCTGCCATACCTGGAGCACAGGAAAGCAAAGTGACTCCTGTTAAATCCCCAAGGCACCAGTAAAGTGCTGTGGCTTCAGGGAAAAAGGGTGTCAATTGGCTCAGTAATTACATTAATTGACATCCTGCCATTGATGGCCAGGAATCCCACTCCTTTCACCCTCCACCTTCATTGCGGGAGATTCTGCATGAAATCTAGTCATGGGTGTCAAAGAGTCAACAGAGGATAGAAAACCATTAGCCATCCAAATCAACTCAGAGAACATCCTCCTTAATTCTATCTATCCTGCTTACTCCAATCCTCTAAGGTCATCTTGAAGGCCGCACTTTCTCAACTTTGTCCCTTATCTGATGTGGAGTGAGCCTCAGGTTAAACTCATCACCGGCTGTCTGTCTCGAATGAGAGAGCAGGTCCTCTGAAGCTATAGTAACATACATTTGTACTTCAAAGCTGATACCTACCCCTTTGACCATACTTTATACTCTCTTCCCTATTCCCTCCTTTTGATTTCCATGAATTGATTCCAGGCATTTGCACAATGCAGGGAACTACACAGATGCATATGGTGGTTATAACATGGGCACACGTGGAAATATGTGGTTCCTATATTTCTTATCACAATTTCACCGGCCTGCAAAGAGAAATACCAACTGAAATGAAATACACATGGGTCCTAGGCATACAGAATAGCTGAACCACAGGCAACAACAACCATTGTGTTTATTTGGCACATTTATGTAGTAAAGTATCCCAAAGTCTTTCATAAGAATGAAATCAAGCAATATTTGGCAGTGAGTCACATAATGAGATATTGAGAAGGCTGACAAAAATTACAAGGAGGTAACTTTTAAGGAATGTATTAAAAGGAGGCGAGAGTGTTGGAGAGAGAGGCACTTTCAGATCTTAGGGCCCAGGTAGCTTATGTGCGGCTGCCAGTCGTGAAGTGATAACAACAGAAAAGCACAAGAAGCCAGAATTTGAGAGGTGCAGTATTTTCAGGGTTAGTTTTTCAGTTAAAGGAAGCTTCAGAGATCGCGCCAAGTGCAAGGTCATGGAAGGATTTGCAAACAGGAATAAGAATTTTAAAATTCAGGGTTTGCCAGACTGAGAACCAATGTGCATGCTAGCTGATGAGGGAGTGGCACTTGTTATAGTTTAGGACACAGGTAGCAGAGTATTGGATGAACTCATCTTTATGGAGAGTAGGAGATGGGAGGTCAGTCACCAATGAATTGGAATAGGAGACAGTGAGGTCTGGAGATCAGAGTTGAGAGTGTATTGCTGGAAAAGCACAGCAGGTCAGGCAGCATGAGGAGCAGGAAAATTGACATTTCGGGCCAGAGCACTTCATCGGCAATGTGTTGGAATAGTCAAGTCACAAGGTAACAAGGGCGTCAATAAAAGTTTCAGAAGGAGATGAGCTGAGGCAAGGGCAGAGTCAGATAATGTTGTGGAAGTGGAAGTGAGTAGTCTTGATGATGGTGCAAATATATGGTTAGAAATTTATGTTAAAGTCAAATAGAACTTTTCTTTAGCAGACCATCAAGATTGAGGATGACTTGCCTCCTCACTAGTTATGTGGGATCTGGGATGGCTGTAATATCCAAATTGCAAACTGTAGACTCTGCCATATGCAAGGCAAGTCATTTTTTAATTTCAAAAATATACATATTTCATAAAAATATCTTTATTATATATATATATACATAATCACTAAAATAGTTCTGTTCTGTACGCTAGCATATGATGTAAACAAACATTGGAATTCTCTACCCAACAAACAAAGCAAGTAGTGCTTTAAGTGTTGGGTAATGTAGATGGGTTGTTTGGATTTTGTGATCTCCCTCAGGCACCTCAACTTCACCTCAGCACATTCCCGTCAAAGTCTCTTTTTGTGGTCAATGCCTTCTCTGTTTGATTGTGTGCAAAACTGCACATTTTCTCGTTCAACCTCAGACAGTGGCTAGCAGATTTTGATTACCAGCAAAGTAAATCACCTCCAGGCACCAGAATCCCCTTGACAGGATTACCTGATTGAATAATTAGTTTAGAAGCAGCATTATCTTGTGTGTATTCTGAATCACATTATGTGAGAGCTGTACAAACAACTACTTGGAATTTGACATGGAAGAACTCTTAAGAACTGCTTAAGTTACAAAGCCAAATCCTTTTAATAAAGTTATCCATCAATGTTTCACATAGTTAACAGTGACTCAGACACTTGTTTCCTGCTGATCTGTCCTTATACCATTAACTTCACATCCCATTGTTTGTGGTGTTCAATTGCATTTAGTCCTTCTTTTAACTGAGCTAGTGAACATAATTAGAACAACTTGAAAAATTTCACAGGTGAGTTTTTAAACTCATTGTCTGCTCTGTTGCTACAGGAATACACCCTATTCACTTTGTATATTCTACAATTAATTCATATTGTCTAACAATTAAATTTTAGCACTGTATTCCAACTTGGTTGCGTTTATTTTGATTAAGTCAAATTATTGTATTTATACAAAGTAATTTCTCATTTTCAATAACAGATTGGTTGTCTTAAAAAGTAGCTGAAAATGTGTTGCTGGAAAAGCGCAGCAGGTCAGGCAGCATCCAAGGAACAGACCTCACTTTCTCCTCGAAGGAATTTCCTGCTCCTTTTCAGCTCTGACCTCCAACATCTGCAGTCCTCACTTTCTCCTGTCTTAAAAAGTACCCTTGGTTACAAATACACTGCTATATATCGATAAATGTCAAAATCCTTGCAGAAACTGCTAACCCCTCTGATTTTGTTTGCTTTGGGGAATCTGTGTCCATCCAAGCAGGCGACATGGTTTGTTGATCAAAATTGAAGTTTCTCAAAGATTTTCTGCTTTTCGCTGTTGATCCCAGCCTGATCTTTTCAGCCCATCAAGTTCTTAATGGGGGCTTCACGTGTCTTTCATGGAAGCCATTTGGAGTGAATTATTCACTTTTGTACTCCCAGGTGCATTCCAAGAATCTAACTAATTTCCAGTTATTAATTTCAAAAGAATAGAAAAGCAATTTATTGTCACAAGGTTTTTTTCATAAAAATAATAGTGAAAAGATTTGTAAATTGACATACCATGGCACCCTAAATTAATACAATTAATTAACTATTAGATGAAGTGGCTAATTAAGAAAAGGAACTGATTACATTTGCACAGTTTTCTGAAGTGTGTTTTGAGTGTGTCACTGGAGTGCATTGAGTGGTAATAGATTGTATAAATTTATCTTTCACCTGACCATAAACCCTACAGGATTCACCAGCTTTCTCCAACAACTCATCCTGTTTTGCCAACATTCTCTCTCTTCTATTGATGGTAATGATTCTAGTTAGAATAAAGTCCCTCAAAGATCAGCTGGCACCTTTTACCTGCCTTTAAAATAAAGGTAGGCAAATTATTTAAAGGTAAGAAAGATTTAAAGGTGAGGCACCTGAGGGAAAACGTTTTCACACAGAGGGTGGTGCGTGTGTGGAATGAGCTGCTAGAGGAGGTTGGTACTATTATAACATTTAAAAGGCATCTGGATGGGTATATGAATAGGAAGGGTTTAGAGGGAGATGGGCCAAATACTGGCAACTGGGACTGGACTAATTTAGGACATCTGGTCAGGATGGACAAGTTAGATTGAAGGGTCTGTTTCCATGCTGTACAGTTCTATGATTTTGTGGCCATTTTTCATGTGAAGTCCATAAATTATTCAACTATGATGTGCTTCACAGTCTCTACATGATCCTCACCTATTCTCTACAAATGGTGTTTTGTTTCAAACCTGGTAATCTTCTTTCTCTAACTGATTCATTGCAACTGGCCATTCACCTCACTGGGTTGAGCTGTTGTAAGTGCTTCTTCCTCATTTTCATTAACTTCCTCAGTCAGTTATATATTCCATCCCTCCACCTCCTTAAATGCAGTGTGTCCCTGGATAATAATTCCTATGAAAATGTTCAACCTCATTGTAATAGTGACCAATATTTACATATCTATCATGTCAGATCCACTATGATGTCAATTGCTGCAGAATAATTCGAAGGTGTATGTGAACACACTTCCCCAAGGGTTGAGAAATAGCAGTTGGAGTGGAATATTATGACTAACGCTCACTGTTATGACCAGGGAACAGGTCAGGTTTACTATTGCTCTGGCTGAGCTACCTAACTGATCATTAAGACACCCCTTAGCCCTACGTTGAAGCCAGGGCCTTCATCAGACTCCTTAATACTCAAGCAGATAAGGCAGTATTAGCAAAGTGATAAACAGAGTTAATGGTTCAGCATGATGACCTTTCATCACAATTGAATATCCCTTTTGTTTTTAATTCATGTTTCTTGTCTCACTAACATTTCAAACATCAGTATGTTAAACTGAAGTGGGCGTGTTTGCAGAATTGGAATGTCCTCAGACCTAACTGAGCTATTGCTTGCTAGGCAACTGTGTTGGAGAGATGCCACCATTTCCGGAGGGGGGGGGGGGGAGTTTATCCTTAACAATCTGAAGAATAAGGAATTCAGCAGCTTGGCTGACCTGGAGGAGGTGAAAAAGGAACAGCATGCTGATGTTAATGGCAGCTCTGAACCCACAGTGTTTCACCCCACGCCGAACACATCCCCATTACGTGATCTTCTAGGCCTAGGATCAGTTCATTTGTTGAACCCAGCTCCCATGTATCCATCTTCAGGTGGTTTATTGTTGAGCATGTTCTCAAGTGTGAGCCCTGGGGTGATCTTGCAGATCGCCAGCACTGATGACAGTTTTCGGAGTAATGGTACGCAAGAGTTGGGTGACTTCCTGAGAGACTGGCCTGGAAAATCTGCCAACATTTCGTGAGCAAAGAAGTGAAGTACTTTACAATTGCACAATGCTTTTCATTTGATTTTTTGACTGACCAAATGAGATGGATTCCATTGGAGATTTCAAAACAGAGTTGGATATTTATTTGAAAGTGAAGATGTTAGAGGACCACAGAGATAGAGCTGGAGAGTGGGTCTAGCTGGATAGTTCTTTTGGAAGTTGTTACAGGCATGATGGGTCAAATCGCCTCCTTCTGTCCTATAAAATACTGCAATTCTATGAAGTATAGGTGATGTTTCATACACATTCTCTCTTCCTCTTTATTTTTAAAGATTACAAATACATTGTATTCAAGATGAATACATTCATATAATGATCAAGTTACTGAACCAATAATCCAATAAATGTTCAAATTCCATCAATGCAGTTTAGGATTTGAAATAACTTGAAAAATTATGAAAGTAACGATTTGATATCAGTAGAAGATTACTGTAAAAGAACGACTGCAGAGACAATTTTGTTTTAAAAAGTGGACAACTTGAAAGGGAGTGCAAGAGCAAAGAGACCTGGGCGTACATGCACTTAAATCATTAAAGGTGGCAGGACAAGTAGAGAGTGTGGTTCATAAAGTATCTCATATCCTAACCTTTATTAATCAAGGACGAGTAGTTTATGTTGAACTTGTACGAAAGCTTCTGGTGCTATGCTACATTCAGTTCTACACGCTGCACTTTAGGAAAGATGTGAAGGCATCGGCGAGAGTACTGAAAGATCCACAAGAACAATTCCAGGCATGTTTACTTTCAGTTATGAAGAAATTGTAAGTTTCCTTGTAGAAAGCTCAGATCTGAGAGATGGATTCAAACATTTGAGGGATCTGACAGAGAAGATAGAAAGATATTGTTCCTATTTGATGGAATCAAGAACAAGAAGGCCCAGATTTAAAGTTATTGATTTAGAAAGCTAAAGGAAGGTTGAGAAAAAACTTCTTCATTAAACAAATTGCTTAAGGTCTAGAATGCACTGCCTGAATATGTGGTGAAGGCAGGTAGGTTCAAAAAATGTTTTCAAAAAGGATTGATGTTTTAGGTTTATTCGCTAGAATGGCTCCAAGTGAAATGTCCATTTGGAGAGCTCAGGCAAATGCAAAGGGCCAAATGGCCTCCTACACTGTAACAATTCATTACTTCATTAGAGTTCATCAAGGATAGAAACTTACCATCCTTACGCAGTTTGGGCCTCTGTGATTCCAGTCCACACTTAGTTGACTCGACTACCTCTGAAATCATAGAAGTCTACAGGGCGGGAAAAGGCCCTTCAGCCTATTGTGTCTCTGCTGGTCGGAAACAACCACCTATTGTAATCACATTTTTCAGCCCTTGGCCCTGAGTCTTATTGGCCTTGGCAGGACAAGTGACTCTGTTTATTGGCTTTCCCAGTCTTTCAGGACATTGGGGAATCAGCAAAAAGTGCTTGGCAAGTGTTATTCCAGCCACAGAGAACTGTTGCTCATCCCAATGTTTGAAGGTGTCAGCCTAGTTCACTGCTACACCCCCCCCCAGCCACCCCCCCCCCCCCCCACCCCCGTTCCTGGGACCAGAAAATCATGGGTTCAAATCTTTTACCATAAGACCATAAGACATAGGAGTGGAATTAAGGCCATTCGGCCCATTGAGTCCACTCCGCCATTCAATCATGGCTGATGGGCATTTCAACTCCACTTACCCGCATTCTCCCCGTAGCCCTTATTGTTACATCAAGAATTTATCAATCTCTGCCTTGAAGACATTTAGCGTCCCAGCCTCCACTGCACTCTGCGGCAATGAATTCCACAGGCCCACCACCCTCTGGCTGAAGAAATGTCTCCGCATTTCTGTTCTGAATTGACCCCCTCTAATTCTCAGGCTGTGTCCATGGGTCCTAGTCTCCTCGCCTAACAGAAACAATTTCCTAGCGTCCACCCTTTCCAAGCCATGTATTATCTTGTAAATTTCTATTAAGTCTCCCCTTAATCTTCTAAACTCCAATGAATACAATCCCAGGATCCTCAGCCATTCCGTCCAACCATTCCAGGGATCATCCGTGTGAATCTCTGCTGGACACGCTCCAGTGCCAGTATACTGGGACTTTAAACATGTAATTCAGTGCAGATTTGATCGAGAGCTGCATTGTATGATGTGTTGTCACTTGGATTGAGTCACTAAACTCTGGCTCTGTCAACGTCTTCAGATGGACATAAAAGATCCCAGGGCGCTACTAAATGAAGGGGAGTGTTTTTCGATTTCTGCATTTTATTTCCTTTCCGATATCTGCCCCTCAGCCGCTATAACAGATGAGCCAGTGGTTATCAAATTAGTATTGCTATTTGCAAACTGCCTGTTTTTCTAAAGTACTTTATTGACGGTAAGGTATATGCCGATACAAAATCCAGTTCATCTCCCATCCTAACCCCTTTAAAATTTTACAACACCCTTGAATAGACAGCACATTACCGTTAGTTTCCATTGTTGAATTATCTGTTTATTTTTTGCCTATGCCAGGGACTGTCCCATAGAGTCAGTTTTAGCATTTTAATTGTCAAGACATTGAGCCGGCGCATGGTTCTCATCAGAGGCAAAACTAAACCAAACTAAAAGCTGTGTTTCTGAGCTGGGCCGAGAGCAACCCACACATGTTTTCTGCCACAACCGATCATTTTCCAGGTGTAAATGCTCACACCAGCCTCCCGCTGCGAATGGCCCCATCTCACACCTTTTTTTCATTCGCGTTTCCTCTTCCCATCTGGACTCCCCAGTGAATCCCTTTTGTAAACTTTCAAAAAAAATCTCACATCCTGTTGTCTTGTGTCAGACGGATTTTAACACTTGTTACAAACCATTATTACACAGAGAAGGGCGAGTGATTAGCGCGGTAGGACAGTCCATAATAATCCTCCCTTGTGTGGAGACCATATATCTTTCCAACTATAAAACGCTGTAAACTTTCTCTAAACCTACAATGATATTATCTCACTTCTCCACACTTGAGTTAAAATCACTGTCGCCACGAATATGTATCCTTTTAAACCCTCATGCTGTTTGACCTCTTCTCTCATTTCACTGGAAGCCTGGTCGGGAATTAATATCACCTTTATTCCTGATGAAGGGCTTTTGCCCGAAACATCGATTTCGCTGCTCCTTGGATGCTGCCTGAACTGCTGTGCTCTTCCAGCACCACTGATCCAGAAATTAATATTACCAGCCTAGTATTCTGCAGCCTGTACAAACATTTTTTGGACATTATTTGGAAGCTGATGGAATTTAGTTAAAAATTCTGAGACATTTTTGAAAAGCCAGGCAAGAGAAGAGCTACTGGTGCTTGTTGTTAAAAAAAACCACCCTAAAATCCTTCACAGAAGGAAATCTGAGGTTCCACAAGAAATCAAGTCATTCTGAAATATCTAAGTAGCCATTCAGCCCAAGAGCAGTTAGGAATGGACCACAATTCTGGCTTTGCTAGTTACACCCACATTGCATGAGTTCCAAATTAGCCTTCTCTTATAATCAGTGCATTATAAGTCCTAGGCTAAATTAACAACCTGTGGGTCAGTTGGTTATCAAGAACTCCATCAGGTACAAGTTGATATTGACTAACAGCTTATTGCAACAGCTTTGAGGGGTTGAATAGTCTACTTCTGCATCTGGCAAGTATTTTTTATCTGGAAATATTATTTTAAAGTCAAATCATGACTGTCTTATGTGTTTCTCGTATTTCTGCTGAAATCCTGTTGCCACATCAGGTAGCAGACCAGCAGTCCCTATTAGGAGTGATTCAACAAGACAACTCAGCGTCTAAGCGGTCTGAATGTAATATCATAAATGTCAAGAGCCACTGATTTCTTTAGTGCAAAAAAAACTTTATTCAGAACAAAAAAATCTATAGATACAGATAAAAAGCTTCTCATTCTGTTCTGTATAATCTTTCCAAAGATGAAAAAGAAACACAAGTGATACATTGGAATTCTACATCCCACAGACTTAGGGTGGCACAGTGGTTAGCACTGCTGCCTCACAACACCAGAGACCTGGGTTCAATTCCCACCTCAGGTGACTGACTGTGTGGAGTTTACACACTCTCCCCGTGTCTGCGTGGGTTTCCTCCGGGTGCTCCGGTTTCCTCCCACAGTCCAAAGATGTGTGGGTCAGGTGAATTGGCCATGCTAAATTGCCTGTAGTGTTAGGTAAGGGGTAAATGTAGGGGAATAGGTGGGTTGTGCTTCGGCGGGTCGGTGTGGACTTGTTGGGCCGAAGGGCCTGTTTCCACACTGTAGATAATCTAATCACTTACTGTGCAGTTGCAAATAACTTTGTACACCCCAGTCCAACATCGGCATCTCCAAATCATGGCAAATAACAAGAGTATTTTTAATTCATGCGAGAAGGAAATATTTACTTATGAGGCAACAGGGGATCTGACAGCTAAATGGAGTTCTGTTATAAGAAACACCTCAGACAGTGGCCTTTTTTCAATCGCTCCTTGGCAACAGCTGGCCCACGCTTCAGTATATCCCTCAGCACATAGTTCTTGGAATGCGCCTTCAGCAACACTTGGTCAAGGTCACCTTCTTGCACGTGAAGACCAACAAGTTAAAGAGCATCTTTCACCAAATTAATGGTCCTCCAGGTGCAGTTGATATTTGTCTCAGTGTGCATCCTGAGGAATAGCCTGTACAGCACAGAGTCCCATGTCGTGGAACTGCTCAGGATGAACCTTGACCAAAACCACTGCATCTTTCTCGAGACCTTCTTTGCAAAGTCACAATGCAAAAGGAGCTGTGTGACAGTCTCTTCACTAGCACAGCCACTTCTAGGGCAGCGTGTGGTGGCAGAGAGAGTCTAGGCGGACATGAAGGATCTGATGGGCAGCACCTTTCTCACCACCAGCCAAGTGGTGTCTTGGTGCCTGTTGGAAAGTTCTGGCATTCTGCCAAATGACTGACTGTCTGCTCGGGGAACAACATGACAGGATCAACCCTCTCTTTAACTTATGGATTTGTCTATTGTTCAGCACAGTATACATTATCTTCACCTGGTTAAGAAATCCTTTTGTATATTGTGAAATTCTATTTAACTGCAGTCCTCTCCCTTCTTCCCTCCCACCAAGTTAATACTATAAAACAAAAATGAAAGCAAAGTTAAAAACTACTTTTTATGAAATGCAAAAACAATATACATTGAAAGAAATAGTACAATTTTCAAATTACTTTAAAAATTGCATGGAATCCTTTAGAAATATTTGTGGCATCCTGGGTGGTAAGGACTGACCACTGAATCACTGGGAGATGAATCACTGCACACTTCATGAACAACAAGTGCCTGTGAAGTAATGTTTGATAGCTGTTTCCAAAAGTATATGAAAACTGGTTATTCCTGATGAAGGGCTTATGCTCGAAACGTCGAATTCTCTATTCCTGAGATGCTGCCTAACCTGCTGTGCTTTGACCAGCAACACATTTGCAGCTGTGATCTCCAGCATCTGCAGACCTCATTTTTCACTCATGCAAAGAGAATACTACATACTCACCTGCATTGTTTGTAAAGGATGTATGCCTGAAATGTTAACTCTCCTGCTCCTCAGATGCTGCCTGACCTGCTTTTCCAGTGCCACACTTTTCAACTCTGCTTTATTTGTAGGTCCAGGACCTGAATGCACAGCTTCAGAATCTCTGCAAAACCCAAATGAATCGTTTTGTGTGCCTCTTAAACTAAGTTCTACTTGTGCATAATTATCAAATATCTTAATCACACATCATTTCACAAGATGATTCAATACCTCAGCCCAACCATTGGTGAACATATATTGAGCCCAGTTTAGATTACTTACAGTGTGGAAACAGGCCCTTCGGCCCAACAAGTCCACACCGACCCGCCGAAGCGCAACCCACCCATACCCCTACTATACCCCTTACCTAACACTACGGGCAATTTAGCATGGCCAATTCACCTGACCCGCACATCTTTGTGACTGTGGGAGGAAACCGGAGCACCCGGAGGAAACCCACGCAGACACGGGGAGAACGTGCAAACTCCACACAGTCTGTCGCCTGAGTCGGGAATTGAACCCGGGTCTCAGGCGCTGTGAGGCAGCAGTGCTAACCACTGTGCCACCCACAATGCTTCAGTTAGAATGCTTCAGTTTAGAATATCCTCCCTAAATCTTTCTGCCTGACTCTCTCTCTCCTTTGAAATGCTCATCAATGCTTAACGCTTCGAAAAAACGTTTAGTCAGCTAAAACCACCTTTGCTTCTGTGTCAAATATTGCCAGACTACACCTTGGGAATTATTTCAGTTTTCATGGCCATGGAAATAAGAAAAGCATACATTTAATGCAGTCCCTTCTAACAACTTCAGGACTTACAGTCTATAGTACTACGGCACAGAAACAGATCCTGTGGTCCAACTCATTTACGCTGCTCAGACATCCAAATCTGACCTAGTCCCATTTGCCAGCATTTGGCCCATATCCCTCTAAACCCTTCCTATTCATATACCCATCCAGATGCCTTTTAAATATTGTAATTGTACCCACCTCCATCAATTCCTCTGACAGCTTGTTCCATACATGCACCATCCTCTGTGTGAAAAAGTTACCCCTCAGGTCCTTTTTAAAATCTTTTTCACCTTAAACCTATCGTCAACTGTCAAAGGTTTTGCTTTTGCAGAGCAGTCACTTTATAATGGAGAAATAAAGCAAACAGTTATCAGTATAGGCCAGCACTGGTCTTGTTTTAACTAACTCCACAAGAATTAAACAGAAGGGGCACAGGTTAAGTGGTGGAATATGTGTGTGGGTCCCAGAACTGCAAAACCTGGGATTGGGATCTGCAAAATAAGCTTCCCATTCTCCCTTTCCTTTGTAAATGTGGCCTGACTGTAAATAATTTTGATTTTGGGGGAGGGAGGGAAGAGAGAGTGTGCAAGAGGAGGTCTATCCAGCTTGAACGACATGCCTCGAACAAATGAGCTGGCCTGGGACACGTTTGATGCTCAGTGCAGGAGGTTGGCTGCTGGTTCCCACTGCAATCCATACAGTCCTCCAGTCAATCACTGAAAGATTAAAATCAACTGTAATGGGTGTGGAGATTCACAGGGTTGTTATAGAATGGAAAAAAATAATGCAGCGGTCTGTACAAAAATGTCATGTCGCAACAAACCAAATGCCCTATCTACAAAATCAAAGTTTACATACTGTGTTTGAAATTTTCAAGAAAGGTACCCGATCAAAGCTCAAACGCTTATTCCTATGTTTTCTAATCTGTGACAGTATATACATGACCTGAATAAGAGAGAGTTTTGTAATTCTTGTGGTTTGGAATGACTGTATTTATTGTTGTGCAGAAATGAAGATTTGATGTCCCTAATTGCTTTCAGATTAGGCGTCTTCTTCTTAAATACACAAGTTGTCTGTGAACAATAGCCGATCACAGTTTGAAACGTCTGATCTGACTGATAAATATGAATACACAGGAGATCTGTCGGATAAGTGCCGGGGGATAGTCTGGGAGAACTAACCTTCAAGTGAAAGGAATATAAACCCAGTGAGACATTTCACAATTTAGGATCACAAGGGAACTGTCTCATCTATGGTTGGAAGTGGACATTTGGAAGGACCGTGCACACCAGATTCGGATGTTTGCCAGGGATTTCAGTATAGACAGTATTTTGTCCAGCCAGGACAACAAATGTCCTTCTGGTCAACTCCTTTGGCAGTGTTGCCCACTCCTACTCCATTCTGCGAATGGCTTTCTGCCCAACTGGCACAATCTCGGTTTTTCTGGACTTCACTCAGCTCCACGGTCAGTACCAACTGATGAAGACGTTTACTGTGGACACATGGAAAGGCAATCGTGCTATTCAGATTGGGTCCACCAGTCCTCTCCACGTTACTGTCTGAGACACGCAGGTAACACAATGTGATTTGGATGGTTTAATATAGTAAACTTCATTTAATTTAGGAGGTACTGGCTTTAGATTTGGATCTGAAGTGTGGTAACAGATTGTGTGTGTTATTATGGGAGAGGAGAGTCAGTCAAGGCTATTTTCATCAGAAGTACCTGGTTACAGATTTCCCCAAAAATCAGAGACAGAGGGCAGATCCAAAATCATCTTTTTTCCACGTGGATGGGTTAGTTTCAATTATCCCCCAATTTTCTTCCCAACCTCTTACTAAGATTACACAGCCCTAACTGCAATTCTTACTAAAGCAGCTTGCACTCGATACAGGATGAGACAGTGAATGTCAGCATTCTTCACAATTGTGTTGCCCTCCTGCAATGTTGAGGTTTAATAATCAGAAAGAGGAGCATGATCAAGATTTTCTGAGGCAAATTACAGTGGCTGTGGCATACTAACTGATGTCAGGGCAGAGATTGAAGCAGGGATTTACCTGGTCTGTTCCACACTGCCTTTATTCCTGATGAAGGGCTTTTGCCCGAAACGTCGATTTCGCTGCTCTTTGGATGCTGCCTGAACTGCTGTGCTCTTCCAGCACCACTGATCCACACGGTACCCAATCAAGTGGATTTAAAGAGGAAATTTGCAAGTAATTCTCAGACTGTCAGACTTCCCTTTTCTTTAATTTCAAAAATATATTTTATTCATAAAAATATCTTTAATGTACAGTCACTGAAGCAGTTTGATCTGTACATTAGCTTAAAAAAACATTGGAGTTTGACTCTAACTTGACAACTCAAAGACATTTCACAGTTCCCAGCTCCATTTTCTCATCTTAAATCAGAAGCTACTGTCAAGATTCAAACTGCAGTTCATGACCCAGTCTCATTTAATACACTCTTTCCAATGCTGCTTGTTTAATTTGCATTAAGGAAATAATCATTTGTCAGCTCCCAAATTTAAAAAATAATCAGTGTTCATAAAACCCTCGCTTTCAATAAGTAACATGTCCAAAACAGAAATTACTTGTGAAGTTCATTCAGTGTTATTATGTAAAAAAAAACCCTTGGTAGCACATGTGTACACAGCAAGATTCCATCAATCTCAAATGAAAAAAAAATCAGATTCTCTGTTTTGGGTGCTGTTTGTTGAGGGAGAAAAGACACAGGGAACTCTCTCTCCTATTTTTTGCATGATGCTTTAATTCTCAGCAGACAAAACCAGTTCTCTTGCCACCAACTCAAATCCTCTCACTGGCCAATGTTTGAAGCAGATGATTTACCTGTTCTGAAAAAAAACTCTTACATGGCTCAATGTTAATTTTGCTTGTTAACAATCCAGTAAAAACTCTTGGGACAGCTTAGCAGATTAAAGATGGTGGGCGGCACGGTGGTTAGCACTGCTGCCTCACAGCGCCTGAGACCCGGGTTCAATTCCCAACTCAGGCGACTGACTGTGTGGAGTTTGCATGTTCTCCCCGTGTCTGCGTGGGTTTCCTCCGGGTGCTCCGGTTTCCTCCCACAGCGTGTCAGGTCAGGTGAATTGGCCATGCTAAATTGCCCGTAGTGTTAGGTAAGGGATAAATGTGGGGGTACGGGTGGGTTGCGCTTCGGCGGGTCGGTGTGGACTTGTTGGGCCGAAGGGCCTGTTTCCACACTAATAAATGCAAGCGTTGTTGTGTAATGCCCCTGTCCCAGGCATCTCAAGTCCTGCTGCTGTGCCACAGCTAGGGCTGCACTTGCTGAGCCAGGTTCAGAAGAGGAGACGGAGACACAGGACAGTCTTCACAGACAGACAGCTTCAGGAGTTGGAAAACCTCTTCAACAAGACCAGCTACCCGGATAGCGGCACCAGGGAGTCCCTGGCCAGGAACAGCCACCTCTCTGAAGAAACAATCAAGGTACCAATCCTCCAGTTACAGGGTGGCTAAACTACTGGGAAACAGCAATTGTAGTCAGTGTTTAAATGGTTGTGGATGGTCAAGTCAGTATTTACAACAGGCTAATTGGTTGCTGCCTGTTTTTGACTTAAGTGACCAATTTAAACACCCCCCCCCCCCAACACCCTCCAAAGGTTTCTTAGAGCAATAATTGGATCTCCTCTTCCAAGTCCATTCCAATTTAGCCTCTTGTCCTCCCCCTTCCTCGCCCCTTTGAGAGTTTGCCTTGCCCTGAATGGGCTTTTCACATTAATTAACCATTTGGAAAACAAGTGATTTACTGGTAGTGGTTAAAAGGTGAATAAAGACCAAGGGTGATTTGGTGGTGGGAAAGAAAATGTTCACTTGTATGTAAGAGCTCATCTGGATTTAGAGAAAAGAAAGCAACTATTGCGACAGAAAGAAAAGTGCAGTGACTGGGGGCTCTTGCAGTGTAGTGCCCATACCTCTGAGCCAGGGGTCCTGTCTGTTCCAGAGTGTGAATAAGGTGATTAGAACATATTAAAGCAGTGGCATGTTGTCAGTATTTTCTAATCAAATCTGTTCAGAGACTTTATCACACACATCTGGAGCAGGTGGGACTTGAAAGCAGGCCTTTCTGGCTCAGAGGTTGAGACACTACCACAAGAGCCCCCTCATAATATTCTAATTTCAGACAACATAAAATTTATTGACCATGAGAAAGGATCAATTTTACAAAGGTAAACTGAGTCAAACACAATTTTAATACATTATAATCTGGTTAGATAATTATCAGCCTAGTATCCAATGACTTCCGTTGAACATTACATTTGTAGATACTGGGGAAGGACATGATTGGGATCATTCATAACAAATGGACTGGAGATACTGAAAGTACACGACAAATGGTAATTTTGTGGCAAATGCAGGAAATAGACAAATCAGGAGCTGAGAGCTGAACAAGATAAGTAAGAGAATGGAAAAGGTAGAACCAGAGGATTACTTTTTTAAAGAGTAGTACAGGGCTGATAGGGGCTGATAAATTAACATTTTAATTTGAATCTAAGACAGACATCAGGACACATTTATGCACAAAATGATGTAGTGGAAGAGGAAATTCTGGAATTGATTAATAAGAAACAATTATTTACATCAATGGGAGAAGCAGATGTAAGGGGAGAATTGGTGAATTATTTCAATATGGGCGAATTTAAATGAGCTGAATGGCCTCCTGCACCTGTTACTGTCTTGATTCATGTGAAGATCCAGGTCATGGGTGCTCTGGTCCTGCAGTCTCAACCAAACAACAAATGTATTAATTCCCGAAAAGTTTGGGTTTAGAGATTACTATACTATTTTATGACAATTAAGATGTGAGCAGGTTTACAGTAAATTGCGAGACACCGACTAAATGACCTGCTGAGCTGGATCTGTTGTTTGGAGAGGAGGTTGAGCCATCAACCAAATTTGCTAATCCAATAACGCAATGATATGTGTTCTTCAACACTGCCTGGTCAATTTACCTCACAGTTTAATGACTACATTCCCCATCCTGTCCTCTGCCATTGGCCCTATTGTTCCTGTAGTTATTTTAATTGACCTGTTCAGAAATGATATTACACAAATCAAGAGTGAGGGACTGGAACCTGGACTACCTAGCCTAGAGGTAGAGATGCTACTACTGCAACACAAGATCCTTTTTAACATCCAAATGCAAGTAAAACCATGTTTTAGAAGATGGAGAAAGGCACCAAAAAGGTAGCACTTTTACAGTGGATTGTAGAGAGAATTAGATTAGATTAGATTACATTCCCTACAGTGTGGAAGCAGGCCCTTCGGCCCAACCAGTCCACACTGACCCTTCGAAGAGTAACCCACCCAGACCCATTTCCCTCTCACTAATACGTCTGACACTATGGGCAATTTAGCATGGCCAAGTCACCTGACCTGCACATCTTTGGACTGTGGGAGGAAAAGCTAGCATCTCAGTGAGAAATGATTCCTCCCCCAATCTTCCATTCTTGTTTTCAATTCCATGGCCTTACCCCTCCCTACCCTTGCAATTCCTCCAGCTCAGAAACATTCTAAGGTTTCTGCACTTCTCTAATTCTGGCCTCTCCCAACATCCCCAGTTGGAATTGATCCACATTGGCCATAAGCCCTTGAATTCCCTGCCCAAATCTCTCCCGTTCATGTTTCTTCTTTTAAATTAGCATTAAATCCTAACTCTTTGATTGTGTTCTGGTTGTCCGCTGTCACCTTCCATATCTGGTTCTTGGGAAACTCTGTGAGATGTTATATTATGTTAAAAGATACGCTATATAAATACAAATTGTTATTGTTTCAGTGTCCTTATTTGTAACTCTCATCATATTTATATAGGTCTGGTTCAAAAACCGTCGGGCAAAGGTGAGGAAAGAGAAGATGTCTCTCTTGCAGCAGCTGGACAGTTCGAGTGAGTGCAACAGCACAGAGACAGTGGAAGAATGCCCTAAACAGTTACTGCACAGCGACATCAATTCATGACAGCTCGGCACAGAGGGACTACTACAATACACATGTAGAAATACCCCTTTGTTCTCAATCTTATTTAAATCTTAGGGAAGCAAAATGTAAAAAGACTTTTGTATACAATCTATAAATGATCATTCAGAGGAACCGTCTCTTGCCTCCACCATTTACTCCTAATTTTGTCCTAAAGTAACTTTGCATCAATGTGAAACTGCCCTACTGTTCTACTTTCATTGTTTAATTTGAAATAGTCTTACCTATTTTGTACCTCATCCATATGGAGACCTACCTTAATCAACTTGTTTAAGATTGAAACCTTCCTTTGAGCAGATTCAGTTGAATTGTGTAGCACATATTTTTCTACTGCAAAAATTAAAAAAAAATATAATTTTGGAGAATAATGGATTAATTTCCTTGAACCTAGAGAGCGAGTAAAGCTATAAACTGTCTGGGAAAACCCAAGATCATTCTAATCTTAGTCAACTAATCAAATGGTGTCTAAATTCTGGCCTTGGAACTCATGACTGTATATTTATATACAAATACTTAATTTTATTGTCTTTGTTTGGTCATGGGTCCAATACGCAAGATTCTCTTTGTCACTATACTATTGAAGTTTTATTGATTGTTATGTTCCCCAGAAATGTTTTGTTAATGGTCCTCTCAGTGAAATATTTTTAAGTGTCACAGTGGCTGTTTGTCCACCTCCTTGAGTATAATGTGAAAGGTTTGGCCTGTGATGGTTAGCCTTTGCAAGGGCCAGGGGGCGACTGAAAGCATCACATAATGGCTGCTGCAGATTCCGAAAAGACTCTAACCTTAATATAAACCTTTCTGTAGAGCTCCGTGGGAGCTGTAATTAATTTGTAATCTGTGCATTCTGGTATATGACATGGCAATAACAAGTCCTGAAGCTTCAATTTCATTAAACAACTGCTTTACTTTGCATTTGGTTGTACAATCTCACAAATCCAGTACAGATAGGTAATAAATTCCAGAGCAGAAATGGGAAATGTAATTTTTAAACATATTTCTATAAGAAAACTCTTCAATGAGTTATATAATGTCTATAAAGGCAGGAACATCTTGCATTCATTCCTTCTTGATATTTTCATGAACATCAATGAATTTTGGCTTGAAAAACATTAGAAATTGTTTGAGAAACTCAGCAGGTCTGGCAGCATCTGTGGAGAGAAAGCAGTGTTAACATTTTGAGGCTAATGTTCCAAAGAAAGGTCACTGGGCTCAAAACATTAACTGCTTTCTCTCCACAGATGCTGGCAGTCCTACAGAGTCTCTTCAGCAATTTCTGTTTTGTTTCAGATTTCCAGCATCTGCAGTTCTTTATTTTATTTTGTCTTGAATAATCCATACACTTTTTCTTCTCATTTCACTGGTGTTATTTTTTCCTCTGTTGAAGGTGTCATCTATGGCTTCTCCCTCCAGTACTCACGCAAGTGACAAGTATTCCAGTTCACATTCTCAGCTTATCCGATTTCAGGAGCCATAATATTCTCTCCTGCTCCTACTACCAAACCTCCACAATTAAAATGTAAGAGTTAACAGGTAGAAAGAAAGATTAATTCTCCCTAGAGCCACAAAGACTAACTGTTGAGGCCCTAAAATTACCTTGAGAATAGAAAACTTTACAAACACTCATGGTATCTATAGCACTAGGAAGAATACAAAATATCAGGGCAAGACCCATCTGAACCATCCAGATCTGGTGCAATCTCTTCTCTCTGTAAACTCCTGGGACAGGAAGAACCAAATACAGAAAAAAAAAATGGCCAATTGGGAAAAACAAATTCTGTTGAATTCTTTCTTCATGAGACCACCGAGCTCTAGGAGAAAGCAGGCATCACTGTTGGCTGTTCATAATCTTACACAACACCAAATGTCCTTCCAATCGCAGTTCTTAAAGCAAATCAAATTCACGTTGATGACTCTTTTCATTGGTAGTGGTTGGATGGTGCAGGAGGAGGTGCATTACCGTAACCCCTTGCATCTCAACTTCCTCTTCCTATTTTGTATCGATAGATTTCCCCAGCTTCTCCAACTCAAATAACCCACCCACATGAACAAATTGTACTCCCTTCATTACCTCAATCACACTCTCAAAATCCATGGAGAGTTATTTCATCTTGGGCAAGAGCTAGTCAACTGTTTACACTCCAGTGAATTTATGCCCACCCCATTTACACACCTCTGTATTTACACTCTTTCCTTATTTTGTTTCTCATCAACTTCGAGTCAAGAATGTTGGGTAGACTGTAAAGGGAGATTGAATCCACACTGCCACCCAAAGAAATTTTATTCCCATGTTTCTCTAATGGAAAATAAACCAATAATTCTGATGATATGCTCTGAACATAGACATTAATATCACCATACCCTGTTTTCTATATGCAGCGTTAAATTCCTTCCTAAATATCCCCATGCCTCTCTCTTATTTTAAGTTAATCCATAAAATTTCTCTCATTGATCAATCTTATTAGACATCTATTCTAATAACCCCATTTGTCATTTTGTGTCAAATTTTGTTTGAAGGTGTCTACCTGAAGCGCCCTGGGATGGTATATCACATAAAAAGTGCAACATAAATGCAAGTTATTGTTAGTTTATTATCTTACTGATTTCACCACTCATCTCAAAGATCCATCTGATTTCTCTGCACTATCTTTGCGAAGTCAGTATTAAACCTTTTGCATATCTTGCATAACCCCTCACTACCGACCTCCCCATCTCAACCAAACAGATGTTCTTCTACTGCCTCTGGAAAATAACCCTGCATGGTTCACAAATACTAGGGGTTACTGCCACCTAAATGTAAGTCTATTCTAGGAGTCTGTGTATTAATTACATCAAAACTTTTCCAAAGCTTGAGTCTCAACACGAGCAGACAAAAGCAGCGAGAGCAAAATATAAGCCTAAAGTATACTTTCACTCATGGAAATTAAGTCAGGAGAGAAGATAAGCCTGGTGGAAAAGATTCAAACTGATTTAAATAACAAACTCCTTACTGGAGTTATTGGTAATTATTGTAAACTTAGCTATCATCCCACACAATGATCTTCCATCAAAGCATTGGCAAGGAATTCAATGACCTAAAGAACAGGCCCTCTGTGAAGGTGGTGAGGACTTGGCATCTTGTATTACAAAGAGACACCATGGCCATTGATGGTAAAATGCACATAGAAATATGTTTATTTAAGCAACATCATAAATACATGCCCAGAGCAACAGATCATTCAGAAATACATGGTCTCCACAGAAAGAGAATATGCATCAGTTAGGCAGGAGCATGCAGTAACTTGCAGGGCTGCAGACTTGAAGTTAATACAAGAGAAGCAGAAAAACCCCAAGAAATAATAACGAGCAATGATATAAAAAGAGAAAATTTTGCTTTTTCGGTCTGCAAAAACAGCCATCCTTACCTACCTTCAAATGCCCATCTGGTTTGTACAGGCATCTTAATGCTTTATATACTGAAACTGCAAGAACACCATTTAGAGAGAGAATTATAAAGCATACATCCCATAGAGCAGGGCAGTGGCTATTTGCTGTACTTGGTGATTCACCAAGTTACACAAGTCTGCACCTCCCAAGTTTGATTCCCAGCCTTGTATCCAGGGAGCTGATCTCAGCCAGGACAGTGTTTAACCCATGATAATTATTGGCTCCAGTTGTCCCCTTGGAATGAGAAACAAAAAGTGGATAAAACACAGTCATGATCAGTACCTACTGACACCTCCTGAAGATGTGCATATATGAGCATTAGACCAAGGTCTCATGGATGCTGGAATCTGTCATCCAACCCCTAGTTGGAGTAACTCAAGTAACTCATTGACTAGCTCTCATATGAAGAATGCTTTTTTGAGGAAGGTACATAAGGGAAGGTCTCCGAATCATAGAATCTTACTACACAGAAGACTGTTCAGCCCATCACACTTGTACTAGCATCTTGAAAATATATCTAATTAGTCCCACTCCTCCTTGAATATTTTTCCCATAGCCCTGAAAAACTTTGTATTTTGAGTTAAAATTAGTGAACAAATAACAACCCTCTGTCTGGTCATTTTAATGTCTGCAGTGGACGGGCTAACTGACATGCTGCCAATTGGCAGCCATTTCTTCCCAAGATTGCAAAAGATTTACATTTTTGTCAAGACTGAGCAGCATCACATCCGGGAGCACCTTTTGGAGACACCAACACTGCTACCTCTTAACGAGCAGATGCTAAAGTTGGGCAATTAGAAATTCCAGTGGGGACTTCAAAAAGGCAGTTCAGATAACATGAGCACATGTCACATTTACAAGGAAAAGTACATTCAGAATGGGGCCAATTTTCTGAAAACTTGACAGGTTTGGAGTGGATCAGAAGTTGGGCAGAGTGTGTTCAAGATGGAGTGAGACTTATAATAGCAGGATAGGGACAGATGTGTAGACTAGGGATAGGTAATCAGCTGGTATTGAGGGGTAGCAAGACCAGGGACAAGATGTGATACAGAACGATTTTGATTTATATAAATATCTTTGAATTGTGCAACACAATGGTGAGGACAAAATTAGCTTTCATTAAAATAGAAAAGCAACTGAATTTGTTAGCGATATTTCCAAACAACTCATTTAAAACCATCTGATCAAAATATGTTCAAGCATTTTTGACCCATGCTATGAGCTCTGCTATAATCACACACAGCAAGACCTGGTCAAGACCAGGCTTGGGCTGACAGGTGACATTCATGCCAAATAAGTGCCAGGCAATGTCCACCTACAACCAGTCAGAATTATTCCCCCAGATTACTAATAGCATTACTGTCGTGAAATTCCGCACCATCAACATCCTGGGGTTTATCACTGACCAAAAACTGAATACTGTGGCTACAAGAGCAGATCAGATGTAGAATATTCTAGCCTCCTGACTCCCCCATGCCTATTTACCACTAACAAGACACAAGTTAGAAACATGATTGAATTACTCTCCACTTGCTAGAAATAAGTAAACATCCAAAACATTCAAAACGTTCCACACAACCCTACACAAAGCAGCCATTTGTGTACTATCTACAAAATGCATTGCAGTAATCCAGCAAGTTCCTTTACAGCACCATCTAAACCTGTAAATTTCCATCACCAAGCAGAGTAGATGGGTAATAGATGCGTAGGAACACCATCCCCCTGCAAGGTCCCCTCCCAAGTTGCACACCATTCTGACTCGGGAATATATTGCTGTTCCTTCAATATTCTCCAATCCTGACAGCAGTGACTGCAGCAGTTCAAGGCAATAGCTCACCACCTCTTCCAAGGGAATCAGGAATGGACAATAAATGCTGGCCTTGCCAATAATGCCTACATCATTTTTTGGGATGTGTCAGCGCGGTATAGAGCACCTTCTCTATTTGTCACAGGGATATCAGTTGTTGCTACAATACATGGCTAGTCAGACACTTGAAAGTACTTAGATTATGCATTTACACTTCTAACCCTATCATTGGTGACCATGCCTTTAGTCATCTGGACCCAAAGCTCTGGAATTCTGTTTCTAAACTCACTCCCTCCCCCCTTAAAATGGTCTTTAAAATTGACCTCTTTGACAAAGGTTGTGAGAATTCCTCCATATTGTAACTCAATATCAAATATTATTTGCTGATATTCTGATAAAATACTTTTGGATATTTTTCATCCTCAAAGGTGCTATGTAAATGCAGATAGGTGTGTGTAGCAAAATAATTCTGATTGTAGTTTAATAAATTTTATCTAGGCTGAATTAATTTTATAAGTTGCACAAATTCTGAACAAAAAAATTAATTAATTAACCGACAGTTCATTATTGCACCCTTCACAACATGCATTGGTCAGAAAGGGAGACATGGTGGCTCAGTGGTTAACACTGCTGCCTTGAAGCGCAAGGGACTTGTGTTCCATTTCAGCCTCAGGCAATTGTGGAGTTTGCACATTCTCCCCGTGTCTGCATTGGTTTCCCCCAGGTGCTCTGGTTTCCTCCCACAGTCCAAGGATGTGCAGGTTAGGTGAATTGGCCATGCTAAATTGCCCATAGCTTTCAGGGATGTGTAGGTTAGGTGCGTTATTCAAGGGTAAATGAAGAGTAATGGGTAATGGGTTTGGGTGGGTTACTGTTTGGAGGGTCGGGAGACTTGTTGGGCTGAAGGGCCTGTTTCCACAGTGTAGAGATTGTATGATCTATTCTATACTATTAGACTCCCCCTGGTGGATAGAGACAAGCAATACAACATCGAAGCTTAATGATAGGAAACTTGTGGTGTTTTATGAGTTAGGCAATTTGAGACTCAACATAGAGTGTAAGCTTGCACTAAACCTGTTTCTTTTGCTTCTGAACAGTGAAGGTTGGGACCAGGGCAGAATCTGGTCTTGCCACAGTGCCTTCCTTGGTCAAACAGCCTTCCAGCTCATTGCCTAACTTTTCACAATAAAAATGGGTGCAGGGTTGTGTCTGAAGGGAGGAAACAGAGGACCACATTTTTATAATGTAGAAAGAAAGACTTACATTTCTATAGCACCTTTCACAACATAGATGGATGTTCCAAAATGTTTTACAGCCAATGAAGTGTACGCAGTGATGTAATGTGGACAACCAGCCAATTAGCACACAGGAAGCTCTACAATGACACCATGATAAATTATAATAAAATTAGTGTTTGTGATTTAGCTAAGGTAATATCAGTTACAATTATAAATACATTTCGAATTATTATGGAGGGACAAGGTCATCTGTGAAAGTACATAGCTGGAGTAATTACAGACAGCACTGATCCCACATATGAACATAATCTAGATTAGAGTGTTGCTGGAAAAGCACAACAGGTCAGACAGCTTCCGAGAAGCAGGAAAATCGACGTTCCAGCAAAAGCCCTTTATCAGCCCTTTCCACTCTAATCTTGACTCTGATCTCCAGCATCTGCAGTCCTCACTTTCGCCACACATGAACATAATACGTTTTAATATGGTTTGACTTCACTGAAGGGAACTTCGAGAGATTAGAATCATAGAAACACAGGAGGAGGAGTCGGCCATTTAGCCCATTGAGCCGGTTCCACTCGTTCAATTAAAAAAAGGCTGATCTTCTATCTCAACTCCATACTCCTGCTCTCTAGCCATACTCCTTGATGCCTTTAGTATCTAAAAGTCTATCCATTTCTGTGTTTAACATACAGTAGTCAGTAACTTAGCCACCAACATTTTCTGTGCTGGAGAATTCTAAAAGTTCACCACTCTTGGTGAAATCATTCCTTGTATACAGTCCTAAATGGTTTACTCCATATCTCAAAAAATGCAACCCCTTGCTGTAACACCCTCATCCACAGTCAGGCAAAACATCTTTCCTACATCTAGTCCATTAAGCCCTGCCTGAATTTTCAATGAGATCCATGGTTTTGTTATAAAAGAAGTATTTGCAACAACTTTGACAGTGAAAGAGGGGGATGGCTAGGGGAGAGAAAGGGATAAGGGAGACTCAGGTGGAAGAAGGGGATGGGAGCAGGCAAAGGAGAGGGAAAGGGAGATAATGCGATGAGGAGAGGGGTACAGTAAGAAGAGGGTGAAGTCAGAAGAGGGCAACAAGAGAAGGGACAGCTTATCATAAACACGAACACATTTCCACGATCATTATTCTCAGGGGCAAAAGAAATTCCTTAAGATTTACATTAATTAACAATAGAATCAAGGGGATTAATAAAACACATGACTTTCTGCTTATTTCAGAGGAATAAATCCAGCAATCTTGTTACAAAAAACTTTTAGCACCAACCTCAATGTACTTATAGCACATTTATAAAACATCAGGAATTTCCAATGTTCCTCGCTACACGTCTGTTCATGAGTTCGGTTTAATTCACCTTCCATCTTTTCACATTATTTTCTTTTCTTTTAAAAAAAAATCCAATCTTATAGCTGCCAAATTTACCACGACACACTCACTCTCTCACACATATTAATATAAGACTTTTTTACATTGATTAGTACATTAAAGTAACAAGTCCAGAGAAAAGGTGGCTTGTGTTTCCAGCGTCCACTTCACATTTACAGCAGCTTTGCTCTTTAACTGCTAGGTTACTGCTTTGTTGACATTTAAAACTAAACATGGAGCAAAATAGAGGAGAGGACCATGACTGGGTGGAGCAGGCCCCCCGTGCTTGGGGCCCTTACCTTCTCAGTGCCAATGATCAAAGCCGACTGAAATGTCAGAACCAAACTCTGATGCGGGAGGAGTTTTGTTGGTGATCACTTCTTGTGATTCAGTGAAAACATTAAAATAAACCACAAGAGGCCTCTACAAAACAAAACCCACTGAACTTTAAATGAGACCCTAGGCTTCAGTGCAACTGAAATGTCAATTTCTGGTTTTATAACGGAAGATTCCTGGATCTCAGTGACATTTTTTGTTAAGATCGCAGTCAGTCACTGGCACCCACAAATCAAAACCACCTTGCTGCAGGTGAAATATCTTTAAAAGGTTGTTTGACAGAAGCTCCCACATGACAAGGTTCTGTAATGATATGAATCAACCTTTTTAAAAAAAACACAATTGAAGACTTTAGGTGTCTGGTTTCCAATTTCCAAAATGTTGGGCTATCTGACCTGAAAATCTAAGTCAGATCTGGCTGCTAATGAGGCAACGTCCAGAAGCTAACTGTGTTCTCTCAGATCTTTTGTTTTCAGGTTTCTGATACAGGTTTTTTTTGCTCACTGTTAGAATTATGGAAGACAAAATACCAGATGTTTTCTGAAGTTGCATTTAGAGACTTTGACGTTCAGCGTGTCCTTGGTTAACCAGAGATCAGGACCCCGTCTTCACTTCTAAGCTGAAACCTGGTTATCCAACGGAGAACACTCTGCTCTCCAATGAATTTTTCCTGACAGGCAGCAATCCCAAATCCAAGCAGAGTGCTGCTTGGGTATGTGGACAGCAAAGAAAGATTTCCTGCTTGACGATTTTCCCTTTTTCCCACACCTTCAATCAGTTATTTCCTATTGCTCTGATCAAGGTGAGGAATCCTTGTGCTGGGGATTGAGTAACTACCTCTGTGTCAGTAGCAAGTGCAGACAGAGTTGGGAGGACCATGGATAAGATACAACATCCAGCTCCCTCTTTTCCAACCCTCACTGTATTGGCCATCCTCTGGCCTGTCTTATAAAGTTTAGTACCAAGCCAGGAGCAGTTCTTGCTTGAGGTACTTCACCCTGAGACCCAAATTGAGACCAACAAGCCCATTTCATAAAGAGTGCTGGCTTCTGGTCAGTTGGAAGCTGAATATGAGGGTGAAAAAGTTGGAAATAGAGGGATGAAATTCACCTTGAAATAAAAGATAATCCCCTCCTCCCCCCATTGTAAAAGATGCTGCAAATCAAATCCTACTGAGAAGGCTGGAGAATACAAATGGGTTTAGGGATTGAAAAGATTAGTGCAAATTAAATTTAAATAATGTTGAAAACTGTTACAACATTCAACCTCAATAATAACACCACAGCGAAGCTTTCATCCAGATAGAAGATGGATAACTCCAAATGAAGTCTCCAATTAATCTTCATCCAATTTCAAATGATCAGGATGAAAGAAGAAATGAAATGTTTCCCATCCCAGAACCTAGCAGTCCTTTGCTCTCAGGTCTTGCCAAGATGGCTGTCCTCAATCATACCTGCAGGAAATGATGGTGATGGTAGTGATGGTTGAGGGGGAGTGGGGGAAATTGGGAACTGTCAGTGGAGTTGAGGTTGGTGCAACACCACTCATTAATATTACACACTTACCTAAAACGCCATATGGTGGAGTTCAGCTCGGACTGGCTTACGTTGTGATGCCCCTGGTAGTTTAATGACATGTCCCCAATCAATGTTGAGGCTCACCTGTTAAACCAGACTTCAAGATATGGGGAGATGAGAAAATGAGGAATGAATTATTGAAATCCTAAGCAGTGGTGCATATGTTAATTTTTCCTGAACTTTATTTTTGGTTTTTACTTCAACAGCATTTTATCTATTTATTCCTATCAGGCATTAACTGAAGCACTCAATAACTTATTCTTCCTGACCAGTCTCATGAAATCGCAAATACAATTTACATCCCTTAACACTCTAATATACAGCAAAGCAGTTGATAAACCAACATGACACATATTTCACTGCACAGGGAAGTTCGCATGTTCTCAGTATCATGGTTCAGGTCATAATTTTGACAGTAAACACACCTTTGGTTTTTACCAATCAAACAGATAGGAATCACAAACCATCTTTACGTTCATTTATATATAATTTTATATATATATATCTTTCAATCAGTATCAAAGGAAAGGTTATCTCATCTATTTAAACTACTGTGAAATGCGGGGATATTTAATTAAGGTACAAGGCACTAGAATCAACTATGACTGCATCTAGCTGAACTAGTATCTAAGATTGTGATTGGCAGTCTTTCTCCAAAGCACAAATAAAGAACCAAGTTGAGGAGGAAGAGTAGAGTCCGAGGAGGAGGGTGAGAAGGTTTTTTTTTACGACTGCATTTCTGCTCTCAGCATCCAGGGGAACCAACAGCAGAACAGTAATCTGGAATGAGAAGAGACAAGAGAGGGAGGGGAGTTGAGATAAGGACATTCAGGAATATAAAGAGCAGCAAGGATTCAGTAAGGGGTATTCAGACCCAAGACAAAACAGACGATGAGCTGAGTAAATCATTAGTCACCCATCCACTTTTTCCCAGTTGGTTGACATCGTTCTGAGAATAATAAATTAGCAGCTTTATTTCTTTCTAAATTATTTCATCTTCAAGCATCTCAACTCTTTAAACTCACCAATTCCAAACTCCAGGTCTGAATTTTCTGCGTAAAAATTAAGGTATGGAATTCCTTGTCCTAATATTTTTGTGTGTTTTACGCAGTCATTGACAATGATAGAAATATTTCACAAAAAACAGGTTACACATTATGCACAGACCAAAGACCAAACTCATTTTGCCAAATCCATGGTTTTTGGTGACGGTTTCTCTGGCTCCTTTGTGAAACTGGATAAACAGGTTTAGAGAAAGAGAAGGAACTGGAAGTTTCAGAAGTCTACAGGAATAACTCTCAGTTCTTATAAATTTGTTATTTCAAGCAATGGGAGGAAGAGGTCATAAGGATTAGACCTGGATCGCCCCAGCAATAGGTTAGCATGGATACAATAGGCTGAATGGTCTCCTTCTGTACTAGTAATAAGTCCTGAACAGTTCCATTGTGGTGAATTTTGACTCAAAAGCATTGAAAGAGAATGAGGTGTGTATTGGTATTGAAGTCTCTCCTGCAGCACTGAAGGAGGGCAGCACTGTTGGCAACATAAATACAACACTGACCTTTGACCACATTGTAATTTCAGTGGAATAAGAAAAGAGTGAAGGGAGAAAAAGTAAATTTGGAGTTTCACTTTAGAACATCCATGGGTTCATGCTGACAATTTAACAGATGTTTCTGACCCCTTGTTCGGACTATGTTATGTTGTGTGACCATATTCTTACCAGACCATAGGGGCTCCTCTCTTCATTAGAGAGTAGCGACTGGTGGTGATTTAACCAGAGGGCCAGCAGACCTCAGGTGAGGGAAGAGGTTGAGAAGGAGAATCATAGTCATGGAGTCATAGAGATGTACAGCATGGAAACACTCCCTTCGGTCCAACTCATCCATGCTGACCAGGTCTCTTTTATATCTTTCCCCTCTCACCCTAAACCTATGCTCTAGTTCTAGACTCCCCACCTCAGGGAAAAGACCTTGTCTATTTATCCTACCCACGCTCGTCATGATTTTATAAAGCTTTGTGCAGGATATAACGTGAGAGGTCAGCATGAGATTACAAAAGACATAGATGCCAACCTGCAGTGAGGCCAGTGACACAGTGATGTCAGAAACCACAATATAAAGTGAGTGCAGGGAAAGCAGCTGGGTAGGACTGGTGAACATTTTTAGTCTTTAAAGTAAAAGTAAGTTTGTGGTTAGGTCTCTACTCTTCAACAATTCTTTTCTTAAAAACAACTTGTTCAGTACCAACATGGACAACGATGATTGGAACCCCTTCCTCCCTCTCCAAATCCCTCTCCAGCCCTAAGGAGGTGTTGTTGCTATGGTAACAGGCAGAGATCGCAGCCTTAGGGACTTGCGTTCATGGCTGCAAGATGCAGAATTCACACGAGTGGAGGTAAGAAATAACAAGAGCAGGAAAACACTGGTACTAAAGGTTCCCCAATAGTAGCGACAGAGTAGGACAGAGAATAAACCAGGAGATGATGAGGACATGTAAAAAAAGGCAGGGCATTAATCATCAATGACTTTAATATTCACGTAAATTAGGAAAATCAGATTAGCAGATGCAGCCATTAGGAAGAATTTATTGTATATTTGGGGCAGATACCGAGAACAATATGTTGTAGATTTAACTGGGGATCAGGCTATTTCGGATCTGGTGATGTGCCATACTCTAGTGTTGCAATGTCCTCTCCTTGTCTGATATCCTCTCCCCAGTCTCCCACTGCAAGCAGGCTCCTGCTCCCAGACCTCAGCTGTGCCCAGGGGCAAAGACTGGTTCATCCAGGAGACTCCAAAGGGTGAAATGAAGGAAAGAAGTGGTGAGTCGGTGATCCTGAGAGCAGTTCAAATTGCAGCATGCACAGCTCAAAGTTGTAGAGACTGTTGAGGATATTATCCCCATTTTCACTAAGGAAGATGTTTTAACCCTAGATTGGGAAGGGTCATAGCGTGTGTGATATTCTCACCCTATACTCTTTCCCAATCATAACAAGGCACATTTTTTTTCATTACCATGGCAATAACACTGAAATGGGGAGGAGGTGATAGTGTTAATGTCTCGAGTTTAGAAAAGTTGCCCATGGGATGTGGGCATCACTGGCTAGGCCAGCATTATTGCCTATCCCCAAATCGGCTGGAGACCAAAAACTAGCCTTAATGGTGACCGTGAAACCATCCTCAATTGCTGTAAAAATCCATCTGGTTCACTAATGTCCTTTAGGGAAGGAAATCTGCCATCTTTACCCGGTCTGGCCTACATGCGACTCCAGACCCACATGTATCTCCTGACGTGGCCCCACTGAGCCTCTCAGTCCAAGGGATGGACAATAAACACTGGCCTGACCAAAGTCCCCTACATTTCGCAGAAGAGAATAAATTGAAATCTGCTGAATGCTGATGACACATTGCTGAGGGAGTTGGAGACTGAAACTTAAATCCACGCAAACCCAATAGTAACGGACAAATCTAGCTTGTAACAATTACAAAGTAAACATTCAAACACAAAGAACACATTGTGTGGAAATCCTCCCTCTAAAATATTTTTTAAAATCGAGCGAATTAAAATGACAAAATGCACTTTCATTAACACATTGCTGTCAGAATCAAAGTACCTATGCAGAGATTGTTTCATTAATTTGATTACCAATTCATAGATGGTTTAGTGAATACTTTAAAATCTGGTCAGTCTCCACAAGGCATTGGGTTCAGGAGTGAACTTAAGTCTTCAGATCTTTATTTATTATGTAATGCTGTAATTTTAATATGTATTAGAATTAAGGCCAAAACTGGGAATTTAGGAAATGGGGGGCACAGTGGTTGGAGCACAGACGTGGCACTCCAGCCCCTTCACATTTAGAGGGTATCATTAAAGCACAACTTCATGTGGCAACGTCCTATGAAAACTTCCTACATCCACCTTTTTTAATGGGAAAAGCTGAGACAAAAACGTGTGAAGAATTTGTCAACTGGAAGTAATGTGCAAGCTGTAAGCATGCAAATGGACTAATAATATTAAGATTTTCTAGAATAGTCTAGCATGGGTTTTAATCCAGTTCCCTCACTAAAAGACAGTACCCCCTTTCAAAACATTCCATGATCAGCTTTCTGCATTTTTCATAAATAACATTCAAAGCAGGGACTGAGAGAAAGATGTTCTAACCCTGTGCTAAGCGTTTGATATTCAGATGGTTGCTGATGAGAAACATTTTCAATTAACCCTTTAAATTCCACGTGATTTTTCTTTAAAAAAGTAAACACTAATAGCCTTTTATCATTTTATAATGACCTAATGGCAAATAACATCAGACACATTATCAGGCAGCACGGTGGCTCAGTGGTTAGTACTGCTGCCTCACAGCACCAGGTACCTGGCTTCGATTCCAACCTTGAGTGACTGTGTGGAGTTTGCACCTTCTCCCCATGTCTGCGTGGGTTTCCTCCCACAGTCCAAAGATGTGCAGGTTAGGTGAATTGGCCATAGTGTTAGATGCATCATTCAGAGGGAAATGGGTCTGGGTGGGTTACTCTTCAGAGGGTCTATGTGGGCTTGTTGGGTTGAAGGGCCTGTTTCCACACTGTAGGAAATCTAATTTGATCACTATTGTGAAAACCTGCAAAAAGGAGTGGCCACCAGAAGACATTATTGTGAATCCTCAAACCTTCAAAGCGTTAGTTTATATCATCAGTCTCTGAACGAGAGAACAATTTTCCCTCACAAAATCATGTGAGGCAAAGAGAAACAACCAAGAGTTGTATCAAAACTTGGTCCACAGGTGCAGGAAATGCCCTGGCCTTTGCCCTGCAATGCTCCCAGGAACTTGCTTTATCTCACAGGACCTTGGGTTGTAGCTTTCGCCTCATCAACATGGAGCTAATGATCCTCCGGGCAGTGACAGTGGAAGTTGACTGAACCTTGAGATTGCCTCCCCGATTTTCCCTCATTTTCCTGTTCACACGTATTGCTGTCAAATTCGATCCTTGCCCTTTGTTTTCCTCACTCAAACTGGCCAACCTCCGCCAAGACCATGACGGTGGTGACGAACTGGTGACCAACGTGAGGCATCACACTCAAACCCTGTTCTCACCAGACCTTCATAGGTGCAAATTAACCTTTGGACAATGGACAGGAGCAAGAATCCTTGCTGATTTCCCCCTTCACAGGCCCAGGACTGGGACACTCCGCCTGACTGCTAACCTGGAGTCAACATCTTAAAGGTATAGTGTTGAAAACTGGGTGAAAAAGTGCAATAAACTATGTTTGAGACTCCTTTAGAGAACAATAATCATATCGAACCAGAATATTGGGGAAATCACTTAAAATGAAATCGTAAGATGTTTTAGTCTCTCTATAATGATTTCCCTAAATACACTGAACAGTGACTTAGTGAGGGAACATAGAACATAGAAAAATACAGCGCAGTACAGGCCCTTTGGCCCTTGATGTTGCGCCGACCCAAGCCCACCTAACCTACACTAGCCCACTATCCTCCATATGCCCATCCAATGCCCGTTTAAATGCCCATAAAGAGGGAGAGTCCACCACTGCTACTGGCAGGGCATTCCATGAACTCACGACTCGCTGAGTAAAGATAATAGAAAATCCAAAGCGAGAATCATACCCAGAGACGAACGAGCACCCCCAAACGTCACACACTGATCTCTAAAATAATGAGTGTACCCAGGAGGTTAGGGTGACTGCTGCCTAAGAACGATACTGGAAAGAAGGAGAGACAAACAATTGTGGCAAATTCTAAACCTCCCTGTTATCAACAGGGATTGTCCATCCAACAGGTATCCCCATGGTCAACACCTCGCAGTCTGTTTTGGTGAATTACTGACTTGAAGTGACGTGTATAAACATCATAGAGAGGTGAGAAACCCACTTTATTTAGGTTCACGTATTTCTGGCTGGCAACCAGAAACCAACTGAATTCAAATTAGACTTTCCCTGTGGCTATACTCCCCTTCAAGATCCACTTGGGTTCAAAACCAGTTTGAACACAGACTAAGGCTAGTGACAGCTGTTACTGAAGAATTAATTCACAGTGAGAGGTCAAATCTTGGAAAGACAAGAGACTGCTTCAAATCAAACTGTTGGGAATCAAACCTAAACTCAGTTCAAATTTTATGACAGCTTTGCGACATATATTTTTTAAAGTCACCTATCAAAATGGGTTAACGTAAAAAGCTAATGTTTCTCTTCTCATCTGGCAAGTTGCTTTCTCCACCTCAAGTATCTGCCCCAACCCCAACCCAATTCTCCAACCTTTCTGGGCTGTTTAAGAAGATTTACAAAAAAAATTATAAGGATGTTACCGAGACTGGAGGGCTTGAGTTATAAGGAGAGGCTGGATAGGTTGGGACTTCTTTCCCTGGAGCGCTGGAGGCTGAGGGGTGACCTTATAGGGGTTTATAGAATCACGAGGAGCATAGGGAAGGTAAATAACTAAGGTTTCCTCCCCCCAGAGTAGAGAAGTCCAAAGCCAGAAAGCATAGGTTTAGGGTGCGAGGGGAAAGATTTAAAAGGGACCTTTTTCACACAGGGGGTGGTGTGTGTATGGAATGAGCTGCCACAGGAAGTAGTAGAGGTGACAATTAGCTTTTCACCGCAGAGAGTGGCGCGAGCTGGGCGGAAGTGAGGTTGGAGTGCAGAGCTGGTCGGGAAGGTAAGTGATTGGTATTTGAGTGGGTGTGTTCTAGACCCCAGGCCCTACTTCGTAGGGCCTCCCTCCCATCCTCCTCCTCTAACCTAACTTTAAAGTCCACAGGTAAGCAACTCGGTGTTATTGACTCAGTGTTCTTGTTTTGGAGACAAAGTGTACAGTCATGGCAGCGCAGGCAGTGGAATGTTTCTCCTGCAGGATGTTTGAGGTAGGGGTGACCACCGATACTCCTGCCGACTTCGTCCGCAGGAAATGCAGTCAGATCCTGCTCCTCACCGAACGTGTTAGGGAACTGGAACTGGAGTTGGATGAACTGAGGATTATTCGAGAGGCTGAGAGGGTGATTGATAGAAGCTACAGGGACATAGTTACGCCTGAGAACAGAGGTAGCTGGGTAACAGTTAGAGGTGGGAAGGGGAAGAAGCAGGCAGTGCAGGGTTCCCCTGTGGTTGTTCCCCTAAACAATAAGTATACAGCTTTGGAAACTGTTGGGGGGGACAGCCTTGTAGGTGTAAGCTGCAGTGACGGAGTCTGTGGCGTGAGGTCTGGCTCTGAGACTAAGAAGGGAAAGGGGGAGAGGAGGAGAGCGCTAGTTATAGGAGACTCTCTAGTTAGAGGGACGGACAGGCGGTTCTGTGGACATGGGCGAGATTCTCGGATGGTTTGTTGCCTCCCGGGTGCCAGGGTCCGAGACATCTCGGACCGTGTCTTCAAAATCCTTAAGGGGGAGGGTGTGCAGCCAGAAGTCGTGGTACACATTGGCACCAACGACATAGGTAGGAAGAGGGGTGGGGAGGTCATTCAAGAGCTCAGGGAGTTAGGCTGGAAGCTAAAAGCTAGGACAGACAGAGTCGTCATCTCTGGGTTGTTGCCGGTGCCACGTGACAGTGAGGCAAGGAATAGGGAGAGAGTGCAGTTGAACACGTGGCTGCAAGGATGGTGTAGGAGGGAGGGCTTCAGGTATTTGGACAATTGGACTGCATTCTGGGGAAGGTGGGACCTGTACAAGCAGGACGGGTTGCACCTGAACCAGAAGGGCACCAATATCCTGGGGGGTAGGTTTGCTAGCACTCTTCGGGGGGTTTAAACTAATTTGGCAGGGGGATGGGATCCGGACTTGTAGTCCAGCAAGTAAGCTAGCTGTTTGTCAGGATGTCCAAGAATGTAGGGAGGCTGTGGAGAAGGTAGCACTGACAGGGAATACTTGTGGACACAGAGATGGGCTCAAGTGCGTATAGGTCAACGCAAGGAGTATCAGAAATAAGGTGGGTGAACTTAAGGCGTGGATCGGTACCTGGGACTACGATGTTGTGGCCATCACGGAAACGTGGATAGATGAGGGACAGGAATGGTTGTTGGATGTTCCTGGTTACAGATGTTTCAGTAAGATTAGGGAGGGTGGTAAAAAAGGAGGGGGGGTGGCATTGCTAATTAGAAATGGTATAACGGCTGCAGAAAGGAAGTTTGAGGGGGATCTGCCTTTGGAGGTAGTATGGGCTGAAGTCAGAAATAGGAAAGGTGCAGTCACCTTGTTGGGTGTTTACTATAGGCCCCCCAATAGCAGCAGAGATGTGGAGAAACAGATTGGGAAACAGATTTTGGAAAGGTGCAGGGTCGTAGTCATGGGCGACTTCAACTTCCCAAATATTGATTGGAAGCTCTTTAGATCAAGTAGATTGGATGGGGCGGTGTTTGTGCAGTGTGTCCAGGAAACTTTTCTAACTCAGTATGTAGATTGTCCAACCAGAGGGGAGGCCATATTGGATTTGGTACTCGGTAATGAACCGGGACAAGTGATGGGCTTGTTAGTGGGTGAACATTTTGGTGATGGTGACCACAATTCTGTGACTTTCACCTTGGTTATGGAGAGAGATAGGTGCGCACAACAGGGTAGATTTTACAATTGGGGGAAGGGAAATTACGATGCTGTAAGACAGGATTTGAGGAGCATAAGTTGGGAGCATAGGCTGTCAGGGAAGGATGTGGTGGAAATGTGGAACTTTTTCAAGGAGCAGATACAACGTGTCCTTGATACGTATGTACCTATCAGGCAGGAAAGAAATGGTCGTGTGAGGGAGCCTTGGTTGACGAGGGAGGTTGAATGTCTAGTAAAGAGGAAGAAGGAGGCTTACATAAGGTTGAGGAAACAGGGTTCAGACAGAGCAGTGGAGGGATACAGGATAGCCAGAGGGGACCTGAAGAAAGGGATTAGGAGAGCTAAGAGAGGGCATGAAAAATCCTTGGCGGATAGGATCAAGGATAACCCCAAGGCATTTTATGCGTATGTGAGAAACATGAGAATGACAAGAACGAGGGTAGGTCCGATCAAGGACAGTAGTGGGAGATTGCGTATGAGTCGGAAGAGATAGGAGAGGTCTTGAATGAGTATTTTCTTCAGTATTTACGAACGAGAGGGACCGTATTGTTGAAGAGGAGAGTGTGAAACGGACTGGTAAGCTAGAAGAGATACTTGTTAGGAAGGAAGATGCGTTGGACATTTTGAACAACTTGAGGATAGACAAGTCCCCCGGGCCTGACGGGTTATATCCTAGGATTATGTGGGAAGCAAGAGAGGAAATTGCAGTACCGTTGGCAATGATCTTTTCGTCTTCACTGTCAACGGGGGTGGTACCAGGGGACTGGAGAGTGGCGAATGTTGTGCCCCTGTTCAAAAAAGGGAATAGGGATAACCCCGGGAATTACAGGCCAGTTAGTCTTACTTCTGTGGTAGGCAAAGTAATGGAAAGGGTACTGAGGGATAGGATTTATGAGTATCTGGAAAGACACTGCTTGATTAGGGACAGCCAGCACGGATTTGTGAAGGATAGGTCTTGCCTTACAAGTCTTATTGAGTTTTTTGAGGAGGTGACCAAGCATGTGGATGAGGGTAGAGCAGTGGATGTAGTGTACATGGATTTTAGTAAGGCATTTGATAAGGTTCCCCATGGTAGGCTTATGCGGAAAGTCAGGAGGCATGGGATAGAGGGAAATTTGGCCAATTGGATAGAAAACTGGCTAACCGGTCGAAGTCAGAGAGTGGTGGTAGATGGTAAATATTCAGCCTGGAGCCCAGTTACAAGTGGAGTTCCGCAGGGATCAGTTCTGGGTCCTCTGCTGTTTGTAACTTTTATTAATGACTTGGATGAGGGAGTCGAAGGGTGGGTCAGTAAATTTGCAGATGATACGAAGATTGGTGGAGTTGTGGACACTGAGGAGGGCTGTTGTCGGCTGCAAAGGGACTTAGATATGATGCAGAGCTGGGCTGAGGAGTGGCAGATGGAGTTCAACCCTGCTAAGTGTGAGGTTGTCCATTTTGGAAGAACAAATAAGAATGCGGAATACAGGGTTAACGGTAGGGTTCTTAGTCAGGTGGAGGAACAGAGGGATCTTGGGGTCTATGTACATAGATCTTTGAAAGTTGTCACTCAGGTGGATAGAGCTTGTAAGAAGGCCTATGGTGTATTGGCGTTCATTAGCAGAGGGATTGAATTCAAGAGTCGTGAAGTGATGTTGCAGCTGTACAGGACTTTGGTTAGGCCACATTTGGAGTACTGTGTGCAGTTCTGGTCGCCTCACTTTAGGAAAGATGTGGAAGCTTTGGAGAGAGTGCAGAGAAGATTTACCAGGATGTTGCCTGGAATGGAGAATAGGTCGTACGAGGATAGGTTGAGAATTCTCGGCCTTTTCTCGTTGGAACGGCGAAGGATGAGGGGTGACTTGATAGAGGTTTATAAGATGATCAGAGGAATAGATAGAGTAGACAGTCAGAAACTTTTTCCCCGGGTACTACAGAGTGTTACAAGGGGACATAAATTTAAGGTGAAGGGTGGAAGGTATGGGGGGGGATGTCAGGGGTAGGTTCTTTACCCAGAGAGTGGTGGGGGCATGGAATGCGCTGCCCGTGGGAGTGGTAGAGTCAGAATCATTGGCGACCTTTAAGCGGCAATTGGATAGGTACATGGATAGGTGCTTAATCTAGGATAGATGTTCGGCACAACATCGTGGGCTGAAGGGCCTGTTCTGTGCTGTATTGTTCTATGTTCTATTTCATTTTGCTTCATGGTTTTTTTTTGTTGTTATTTTGTATTTTGATCAATTCTTCATGTCTCCACTTTCCATTTGGCCAGCTACCTTCCAGTCACTCACACCTCAACCTGATACACATTTTGTTTCATGACATTGACATCCCCTTCGGTACTTCTATCTTTCTTTCACCAGGACTAAAGGAAGGCCATCGACTCAAAACGCTGACTCAGTTAGTCTTTTCACAATCACTATCAGACCTTTGAGTATTTTCAGCATTTTCTGTTGTTACTTGATGCAACTTTTATTGTCTGTCCATTCACCAGTACAACGTATGTCCATGAAATATACAAGCTGAAGATTCGACATCAAGTTCCGAGTCTCTGAGTGAATCCATCCAATGAGCTGTGGTTGAGTATCTTTTGGCGTCAGCACTGCAATAAGGCTGAAAATAAAAGGAGTTTCCACCCCTGCACCTCCACCACACACACACACACACACACACACACACACACTAGTGACACCTGATGGGGAAATGGACATTGGTGGAGGTTGTTTAAGGATAAGAATGAGCCTCTATGCTGAGTAACAGTGATATACGTACAATTTGTAACACCATTTCACAACCTTTTCCTCATCATTTCCCTCTCGTGGGGCAATGGTTTAGTAGTATTATCGCTGGACTATTAATCCTGAAATGTTCCAGCGAGGTAATGTTCTGGGGACCTGGGTTCAAATCCTGCCAAGGCACTTGGTGAATATTGAATTCAGCAAAAACAAAATCTGGAATTAGGAATCTAATGATGACCGTGAATTCATTATCAATCGTCAGAAAAACCCATCTGATTTTCTAATGCCCTTTAGGGAAGGTAAGTTCCATCCTTACCAAATGGCCTGTTCCTGTGCCATACTGTTCTATCTTCTAAGCCTCCTCCAACAGCACATTTCAAACCCACGACCTCCCAAAAGGACAAGGGCAGCAGATATACGGGAACACCACCATCTGCAAGTTCCCCTTCAAGCCATTCACCACTCTGACTTGTAGATGTATCGCCGTTTCCTCACTGTCACTGGGTCAAAATTTTGGAATTACCTCAGTAACAGCACACCAAGCAACTGTTTGAGAAGACAGCTCACATTTAGGAGGGATGGGAATAAATGTTGGCCCAGCCAATGGCACTCACGCCCACTGAATGAGTAAAGAAATGTTAACTGAACTCAGCCAGTGCAGAAGTGTCATTCTGTATCATGTGTTGCTGGAAAAGCGCAGCAGGTCAGGCAGCATCCAAGGAGCAGGAGAATCGACGTTTCGGGCATGAGCCCTTCTTCAGGATTCCTGAAGAAGGGCTTATGCCTGAAACGTCGATTTCCTGCTCCTTGGATGCTGCCTGACCAGCTGCGCTTTTCCAGCAATACATTTTTCAGCTCTGATCTCCAGCATCTGCAGTCCTCACTTTCTCCTCATTCCATATCATCCCCGCCACCTCCATCCCTGGGCTAGGCAAGGGAGAACATCCTGCATTTGCACTAGTCAGCCTGAATTTTGATTCCACATGAGCATGGGTAATCACAAGGAGCTCATTCCACTGGTTGTTCAAAGTACCCCAAGTTGAGACCTGATGGGAGCAAGAACGTGGCTCAGAGGGGTGAAGAGACAAGACATAAGAGATGTCTTGAGAAATTTCAGGAAGGAGAAATGAGAGATGTGTTCCTGTCTAACATTGGAATATTAGGTTGCAAGGTCAGGAAGGAGAAAAAGCAGAAGTACATTCTCTATTCTATCCCTTCTTATTTATAAGATGCATACAGCATTCTTGAACAATGCAGGACGACACATTACCTGGATATGGAGCTCTCTGATGTGATGTCTTTGGGAGTCCTCACAGCTGCTAAATTTCTCTTGGGTTGAGTCACTGTAGAAACAAAAAGGTGGAGATCGAGATCAAGTCACAGCTACCACACGCACGCTGGAACTGATCCAAATCTCACTCCAAGTAGCCGTCACCTGCAATAACTGTTTTGAGTTTTACTCAAATACAGGACTGGGGGCAGTAGGTCAGCACGTTTCTCTGTTAGTCCTGGGATCCACTCTGAGGAAATCAAAGTTGTTTTTCAAGTGACCATTAAGAATCTTTTAAAATGTTTTAATGTGGTCCAACCAGCTTTCAGTGATGTGACTCCAAAAACATGAAACAGTGTAGAATCCAATCCATGTGACTAACCGTTTCAAACTCCCCGCATCCTCTTTACATTAAAATTCAGATTCGCTGTACAATCTCTCACCCGTTCCGGAGGATCCCAGAGCTGTGGAACCCCTGCCCTTTCACAATCCACAAATTCCCATCCTCCAGCTTAACATTTGAAAGGTGCAGTGAAAAAATAGAGGACTGAGATGAACAGGATCACTCCTTCAGCAAGCCAGCACAGGAACGCCGGGCCAAATAACGTCCTCCTGAGCTCTACACTTCTCTGCTTTTAATAATAAACCAGTTTTTTTTTAAATTTGAGTGATGTCACCTCAACTTACTTGTTACTTGGTGAATTTTTTTGCCAACGGTCCCATCACCTGGGGGTCCCTTAGGGCCACCAATCCTGCAGCAGAGAAAGAAGAAAAAAACTATTCATTTGATACATCTCCAAACAATGACATGTGGGGACAATTTTCTGCAATTCCTGGTCTATATTTTGTTGGAATGGAGCACTGAGAGTTGTGTGTCTGTTAGGCCTGACCACAATGGATATCAGAGCTGAAAATGTGTTGCTGGAAAAGCGCGGCAGGTCAGGCAGCATCCAAGGAGCAGGAAAATCGACGTTTCCGGCATAAGCCCTTCTTGAGGAATTCCTGAAGAAGGGCTTATGCCCGAAACGTCGAATCTCCTGTTCCTTGGATGCTGCCTGACCTGCCGCGCTTTTCCAGCAACACATTTTCAGTTCTGATCTCCAGCATCTGCAGACCTCACTTTCTCCACAATGGATCGTGAAACAATAAGACTTTCAGACATTTCTCTAACTGGTTGCTAACAGACTCTACAGTGATTCATGAGGCACTAAGCCACAGGTGACACTGTCAAGATAGGACATCAGAAGAAGCCAACATTGTCTTAGGTTCTGTCAGGCAATATCTTTATGCTCCGGGTCAATGAAAGCCAATTTCTCAGCTGGAAAAAGAAACAAAAATATCCAACTCTGCGTGTAATCAAGGGCAGTTCAAATTAGCCTGCAATGCATGGGTCCCATAAATCTTTAGACATACAAAATAATCGAGGAGAAAGTGAGGTCTGCAGATGCTGGAGATCAGAGCTGAAATTGTGTTGCTGGAAAAGCGCAGCAGGTCAGGCAGCATCCAAGGAACAGGATGTTGCTGCCTGACCTGCTGCGCTTTTCCAGCAACACATTTTCAGCACATACAAAATAATGACTAGTGAAAGTTACCTCTGCACCCTGGAAGGAGGGGCAAACACGCCATATTTTGGAGAGCAGGTGTAATACCGGACACCAAACACTGAGCCATCGTGCTTCCCAGTCGCCTTGTCCAGCTCGATACCGTACCAGTACCCTGCGAGGGAAATATTGACCTGGTATGAATAACCAATGGAGAAAACAGGTAGCAGCTAACACTTTTCTAAGGATCACTGTCTGTCTAAAGTCCCAGAGAGAAAAAAAGACACAAATTAATCTTGGAAGTGTGCTGGAAACATTCAGCAGGTCAAGAGAAAGGAATGTAGAGTTAAAACAGTTCAAATCTCACAACCTCTCAGCAGAAGAAGAGGTTGCTAGAACTAACAGCTCTGCCCTCTTAATCCTGGCTCCTTTATTCGTAATACTTAAGGAATTTGCAATATCCAAGAACAGGACTGGACATTTAAAAAGTTGCAAATACCAGTCATTAAGCAATCACAATTCACGGGTGGGGGGGGCAATTGCTCTGTGGATTAACACAAGTAATCCGTTATCTCTTTAATAATATCCAAACTATGTTAAACATTTAACAGGACAAGGACATTGCTGGCTGGGTCAGCATTTACTGCCCATCCCTTGGTATCCTCGAGAAAGTGGTGTTGACTTTATTGCTGTGCCAACTGGTAACCCAGCTCATTGGAGATTTCACTTTTGGGCAGAGCCAGTTCTTTATGCTGTATCAACAGCTGCCCCTTGTGATCAAGGTAGCTGCCACCAACCTCTTTAAAGTTGAGGAAATTATAGCACCTGCTTGGTCCAATATGACAGAGGAAAACCACTTCTTGGTCTGACTAGAGGGTCACTCGCAGTTAACAAGATGTGGTTTACTGCTTATTAGCAACTAGTAAAAAAATTAGTTCGATGTAAGAGACATTGTTAGATATTGTGATAGACTTTGGGGTCTCTTCTATTGCAGTAGCAGTGTTCCTATCTCTCAGACAGAAAGCCCGGACTCAAGTTGCTCCAGAGGTGTGTAATACCATCTCGGAACAGGATGATTAGAAAATCTATATGGGATGTTGAGGATCAGAGGTTGGGAGTTAACTCTTCAAGAACATAAGCTGTTCTGCCATCAAGACCACATGACAATATCATCATAGTGGATGGTGCTTATGACATTCCTCATTGTTAACCCTTTCAGACCCCTAGACAACAGCTCTACACTGGACTAATAATCCAAAGGGAGTACTAACACTCTGCAGATATGGTTTAGAATCCACCAGTTTATGAATTCAAACTCAATTATTAAATAAAACTTCAATGAAAAGCTGGTATGAGTTACAGTGACATGAAGTTGTGAAATAAAATTGGTATATAAGACAAGAAACCTTATTTGATCTGTGTGCATTGATTACCTCAACTCACATCCTAGATTTGCTTGGTGTTTTCAGAACAGACTAATCAGTCTCTCTGGGACGAGGACAGTCAGTGCTCTAAACCTTTCCCTGAGCACCAGCAACATTCCAAGGCAAGACATGAGCAAGTTCTGATGGTCAATATCCGGTAGGGACCGTGACACAACAATGTAACATTAACTAATTCCTGGGTTAAAGGTCTTATCAGTTTTTATTCATTCATAGGATGTCATTGGTGACCCGGTATTTATTGCCAATCCCTAATTGCCCAGAGGGCAGTTAAGAGTTGACCACATTGTTGTGGGCCTGGCATCACATGTAGGTCAGACCAGGTAAAGATGTTAGATTAGAGTATTAGTGAACCAGGTGGGTTTTCATGACAATTGACACCATTAGACTTGCTTTTTGCTGAATACAAATGTCACAATCTGCCATGGTGGGATTCCTCAGAATATTAGCCTGGCATTCTGGATTACTAGCCCAGTGGTATTACCATCAGAACACTGCCCTCCCCTAGGAAGAGGAAAGCATGAACAGATTGGGACTTAAACCATTGGAGTAAATAATAAGTTCATAAGTGATCTTATTGAAACTTATAAAGATCCCGAAGGGACTGAACAGAGTGAAAGCTGTTTTTCTTATTAGGCAAACTAGAACAAGCACACAGTTTAAGAATAAAATGGAAGCCAGGCAAAATTAGAAATTTCTCTCAGAAAGACATGACTCTATGGAATTCACCAGCTGTGGAGGTGCTGTCATTGAATTTATTCAAGGTTGATTTAGACACATTTCTGATCAACAAAGGGAGGGAAGTCTTGTGGGGCACATACGGGAAGATGAGCTGATACCACATTCAGATCAACAATGGTCTTATTGAATGGTGGAACAGGCTTAAAGCACCAGATGCTCTACTCGTGCTTCTAAGTACCATGTCCCCACGATTGAAAGCCCACAAGACACTCCGAATATCTCTTAATGACTTCACTCACCTGGAGCAAAGTCTGTTTTACCGTAATACCGAATTATTCCTGGTTTCTGACCCGCAACCAACACTTGGTCTCCAATCTCGATCTTCACACCTTCTCGATCAAGGCTTCCCACTGACAAGGACTTCCTTCTCAAGGCTGAGAAGAGAGAGGGAGAGGGATAAACTGGGGGTGATAGCAATGTAGACACCAGGCTGGGTGAGATCAATTATCTGTCATTATTTTGGGGCCTAAATTGGCCATTATTTTGGCGCCATCACCAAACCATCATCTCCCAGACCATACAGAATCTCATCACCTCAGGAGATCTCCCACCCACAGCTTCCAACCTCATAGTCCGGGAACCCCGCACTCCCCGGTTCTACCTCCTTCCCAAGATCCACAAGCCTGACCACCCTGGCTGACCCATTGTCTCAGCATGCTCCTGCCCCACTGAACTCATCTCTACCTACCTCGATACTGTCCTATCCCCCCTAGTCCAGAAACTCCCAACATTCGTTCGAGACACCACCCATGCCCTCCACCTCCTCCAAGACTTCCGTTTCCCCGGCCCACAACACCTCATCTTCATCATGGAAATCCAATCCCTCTACACCTCCATCCGCCATGACCAGGGCCTCCAAGCTCTCCGTTTTTCCCTCTCCAGACGTCCCCAACAGTACCCTTCCACCGACACTCTCATTCGTTTGGCCGAACTGGTCTTCACCCTTAACAATTTCTCCTTTGAATCCTCCCACTTCCTCCAGACCAAAGGAATAGCCATGGGCACACGTATGGGCCCCAGCTATGTCTGTCTCTTTGTTGGCTACATAGAACAGTTGATCTTCTGTAATTACACCGGCACCACTCCCCACCTCTTCCTCTGCTACATTGATGACTGCATTGGTGCCACCTTGTGCTCCCGCGAGGAGGTTGAGCAATTCATCAACTTCACCAACACATTCCACCCTGACCTTAAATTTACCTGGACCATCTCTGACACCTCCCTCCCCTTCCTGGACCTCTCCATCTCCATTAATGATGACCGACTTGACACTGACATTTTATACAAACCCACCGACTCCCACAGCTACTTGGATTACACCTCTTCCCACCCTATCTCTTGAAAAAATGCCATCCCGTATTCCCAATTCCTCTGCCTCCGCCGTATCTGCTCCCAGGAGGACCAGTTCCACCATAGAACACACCAGATGGCCTCCTTCTTTAGAGACCGCAATTTCCCTTCCCACATGGTTAAAGATGCCCTCCAACGCATCTCGTCCACATCCCGCACCTCCACCCTCAGACCCCATCCCTCCAACCGTAACAAGGACAGAACGCCCCTGGTGCTCACCTTCCATCCTACCAACCTTCGCATAAACCAAATCATCCGCCGACATTTCCGCCACCTCCAAAAAGACCCCATCACCAGGGATATATTTCCCTCCCCACCCCTTTCCACCTTCCGCAAAGACCATTCCCTCCGTGACTACCTGGTCAGGTCCACGCCCCCCCTACGACCCACCCTCCCATCCTGGCACTTTCCCCTGCCACCGCAGGAACACCTCCTCTCTCATCTCTATCCAAGGCCCTAAAGGAGCCTTCCACATCCATCAAAGTTTTACCTGCACATCCACTAATATCATTTATTGTATCCGTTGCTCCCGATGCGGTCTCCTCTACACTGGGGAGACTGGGCGCCTCCTAGCAGAGCACTTTAGGGAACATCTCTGAGATACCCGCACCAATCAACCACACCGCCCCGTGGCCCAACATTTCAACTCCGATTTCGCTGCTCGTTGGATGCTGCCTGAACTGCTGTGCTCTTCCAGCACCATTGATCCAGAATATGATATATAATAGTCTGTTTTACATTGTGGACTTGAACTGATGAATTATTTTGGTCTGTATGTATGAAGTGGTTAAATAATTAATTTGTTAACTTTTCTAAAACTGGTTTTTGTAACAAATATGAGAGTGAGATGGCTCCTGGAGTGATAATGGTAATTTGTTTGTATTGTGAGAGTTTTATGACCAGAGGAAGCAAACATTGACAAACATTAGCGTTCTTTTGGTTTAGAAAAATTAAGCTTTTTTGTCGAGGAGAAATCCCCAGAGAGTGGACAGCCATTTTGTTTCCATTTGAATAAGTCCTAGCTGAGGTTAGATATACAAAACATTTCTCCTAGAGAAAGGAATTAGTTTGAAACAGAAAATAGATTTCCTCAGTGTATGGGTTTTAGCTTGAGAGCTCCAGACCAGAACCCTGGAAGGGTCATGTGAAGCTGAGAAAGTCTGAGCTCAACTGTATTAATGATCATGGAAGAGGTTATCAAACTCTTTAAGACCCAGAATTGAAAAATCTTCCAATTTGTGTTTTATGTAAATAGGTGGTTTTATTCTAGCCTCATTTGTTTGTGAAGGAAACTTCTATTCAAAACCAAAGCTGTTGCATTGCATGTTTATGTTTTAGTGAAAGACTGCCTTCAGTGAATAAAAACTAAAACAGAACTTGATTAATCAAGCCAGATTTCACTTTGGGATCTGACTTGTCCAATGATAACATCAGCTGGGATCATAGCATAAGGAAAATTGGAGGTCACCTTTTTGGGGCAGAGATGAAGAGAGTTTTCCTTCTCTCAGAGGGGTATGCGAGTTTGAAACTCTCTGCTTCACAGGCAGGGTCATTGCATATTTCTGACGTGGAAATAGACTGATCTCCTTGCTGAACATAAACCCATGTTATCAGGGCAGAGATGGGAGTGGGGAATTCATAACACAAACCAATCAATCAGTCACCATCTTATTCAGTAGGCTTAAGGGGCGGAATGGCCTACTCCTGCTCCTAATTTTTTTTTGTATGTAATGGAGTCTATATTCCCTTAATAAGAATATTTGCTCAAACCTGTATGTTCAGATGGATTTAAATTTAGGCATGTATTATTGGAAAGTTATCACATATACTGAGCCTGTAAAGTGACAAAATCACACCATAGCACATGAACCCTTAATAAACATTAATATTTTATAACCATTCGTACAGTTCCATTATATTGTACAGGCTGTGACACTAATTCATTTTATTTGGATTGAAAAGTGTGGCACTGGAAAAGCACAGCGGGTCAGGCAGTATCCAAGGAGCACGAGAGTCAATGTTTCAGGCATATTAACAAATCAACCTACATTACAGCAAAATATATCAAAATGGAGCTTCGATATGTTTGAACACTCCACTGGGTGTCTATTACTGCCCACTCATTGTAACTTCTCAATATACACTAGAAACTTTAAATGATGCTAGGCACTGCTGGTAAGGTCATGTTTCTTATAAAACATTCGCACTGGCTTTCACAAACCATGGTCACAAAATGTTTAAGCCCAAGATGATCTGCAAGATAAAGTTGGGCGGCACAGTGACTCAGTGATTAGCACTGCTGACTCATAGCGGCTAGGGAGCCGGGTTCGATTCCAACCTCAGCGACTGTCTGTGTGGAGTTTGCACATTCTCCCTCTGTCCGTGGGTGTTCCCTCCAGGTGCTCCAGTTTCCTCCCACAATCCAAAGATGTGCAGCTTAGGTGAATTGGTCGTGCTAAATTGCTTATCATGTTCAGGGATGGGTGGGTTAGGTGCATTAGTCAGGGGTAAATGTATGATAATAGAGTAGGAGAATGGGACTGGTTGGGTTACTCTTTGGAGGGCTGGTGTTGACTTGTTGGGCTGAATGGCCTGTTTCCATATACTTCTATGACAAAGTAACAGATGATGTTATCGGAACTTGGCAAAGTGCCAATTCCGGCCCAGTTATGTCTCAATGGATCACTGCACCCCCTCGAGTGGACATTCCCTACGGAGTACTGGGAGAGTGCTGCATTGTCACAAGGGTTGTCCCTCAGCTGACTCCTTAATCTGAGGGCCAAAGGTACTAACCAAGGAAACATTATTACAGAACAACCTCGATTATCCAAATAAGACAGGTGGGCAGTATTTTGTTCAGAAAAAACTTATTGTTCAGATAACTGATCTGATCGTAAACAAAGGAGCATTTATGGGACCTTGAGATCTTGTTCAAATAATTCAAATTTCGGATAATTCATGCATGGATAACTGAGGTTGTTCTGTACTTAGAATCCCTACAGTGAGGAAGCAGGCTATTCAGCCCATCGAGTCCACACTGACCCTCTGAAGAGCATCTCACCCAGACTCACCCTTTCACCCTTTCCCAGTAACACTGCATTTCCCATCGCCAATCCACCCTAACCTGCACATCTTTGGCCTGTGGGAGGAAACCAGAGCAAACCCACACAGGCATGGGGAGAATGTGCAAACTTCACACAAACAGTCACCCAAATCGAACTGGGTTTCCTGGCACTGTGAGGCAGCAGTGCTAACCACTGAGCAGAAAGCTGACCTCTACCAGAGAATGATAATGTCACTGTGTTACAGTCATTCATTGGTGATTGCTTTAAATAAAGATGATGGCCCCCCCCAGCATTGAAAGAAAGGGGAGTTATCTGGGGTAGGGGGTCAAACTTCACAGCACAAAACAAGCAAATAGTAGCAAAATACTGCAGATGCTGCAAGTCTGAAATAAAAGACAGAAAATACTGGAGAAACTCAGCAGAATTGGCAGTATCTGTGGAGAGAGAGTCCAGATATCAGAGTTCCAAAGTTATCTCTGTTTTTCTCAGCATTTACTATTTTCATTAGGCTCACTGGCCTTTCATCTCGTTGCAATTTGTGGGATTCTCCTGAATGCAAACTGATTAATGTGAATAACTACATAACACCAACCCCCCATCAGCCCCCAGCCTGCACCCCCGGCTGCCCTGAAACCCCATCCAACACAGACCCCCGCCCCCATCCAACTCTGCCCCCATCCCCACCAACCCCGCTCCCTCCCCCACCTCTAGGGCAGCCGGACTGGACACCCACAACAAGACTGCTGCTGCCTTTGTTGGGGTGGGGGCATGAGTCAGGCCACACACACACATGCACGCACGCACACATACACGCACACACACACTGCAACGTTTTGACAAGATCCACCTTTGCCCTCTACAGGCCAACGTTGGAGAGATTATCTGGGGAATCGGGGTTTAAAACTCCAAGGAAAGCGTGTGGGGAGGGAGGGAGGGCAGGGGATCAGTCATTTAGAGACAGTGCCAGGGCTCCCATCAATGGCTGTTCTTGGCAGCATTTCACAGTAAGCCGAGTTCACTTTTAATCATGTAAACAAAAGGTGCGATCAGTGTTGGAAACATCTCTTCGATGTAATGTTTCTATTGGGACCTTGAGATCTTCTTCAGATAATCCAAGATTTGGATAATTGATATTTGGATAATCGGGGTTCCTCTGTACACACCAAGGGTGAACGTTGTATATATATTCAGCGAACAGGTGGAAATACAATTTGAGACACACACACCTTTTTTATCTTTCTTCATCTTCCCTGTCATTCGAGAGAAATCCATTCTGGGAGTTTTAGGTGTCGAGGTTACAGAAGACGGGGTCTGATCGGGAGCTTTACTGATTTTAGACACTGGGGAAAAATAACCTGGAAAATAAAGCACAAAAACCAAGTTATCCTGACATCAGGCAGGGGAAAATCATTAGAATCCATTATAAAAGAGTTAAACAGCAAGGTACTTGAAAATCAGTGACAGGATTGGATGCAAGGTTCACCAAAATCATGGAAATTTTCAAGCATGTAACTAGTCAGGTTGTTAAGGGGGAGCAAGTGGATCTGGTTTATTTGAACTGTCCAAAGGCTTGCAATAAAGTCCCACGTATGAGATTAGCGAGTGAAATTAAGCATTCAGGGATGAGGGACAGTGTGCCGACATGGAAAGAATTGGCTGGCCAACAAGAAAACAAAGATTAGGAACATGTCATTTTCTGAGAGCAGACAGTGACTAGCAAGGTACCAGCAGAATGCACATTGCACGGACCCTAGCTATTCACAATCTACATTAATGACTGAAATTAGAGAACTAGATGTAATATCTCCAAGTTTGCAGCCAACATACAGTTGGGTGGAAGAGTGAGCTGTGGGGAGGATGCAGGGTTGCTTCAGTGTGATTTAGACAACTTGACTGAGTGGGCAAATACATGGCAGATAATGTATAATGTATGTAAATGTGCAATTATCCATTTTGGTAGCAAAAGCAGGGAAGCAGATTGCTATCTGAATGGTGGCAGATTGGGAAAGGGAGAGGTGCAATAAGAACTGGGCGCCCTTACACATCAATCACTGACAGTAGGCATTGCAGGTACAGCAATCAGTAAGGCAACTGGGATGCTGGCCTTCAAAGCAAGAGGATTCAATCACAGGCACAGGGTTGTCTTGTTGCTGTGTTATAGGGGCCATGGTGAGACCACATTTGGAGTATTATGTGCAATTTTGATCTCTTTATCTCAGGAAGGACATCCTGGCGAAGGAGGGAGTGTGATGAAGACTTATTGCTGGGACAGCAGGACTGATGTACGAAGACAGACTGGATTGGTTAGGACTATATTCACTGGAGTTTAAAAGAATGAAGGAGGATCTCTTAGAAGGCTAAAACAACCAAAAGGCCGGATAGGCTAGGACTTTTTTCACTGCAGCGTAAGAGGTTGAGAGGTGACTTACAGAAATTTATAAAATCATGAGCGGCACAGATAGGGTTAATGATAGGTGTCTTTTTCCTAGGGTGGGGGATTTCATGGCAAGGAGGCACATTTTTAAGGTGAGAGGAGAGAGATTTAAAAAAGACTTGTGGTGCACATTTTTTACACAGAGGGTGGTTCACATGTGGAATGAACTTTCTGAGGAAGTGGTAGATGTGGGTACAATTACAACGTTTAAAAGACTTTTAGATAAGTTCATGAATAGGGAAAGGTTTGGAGGGATGTGGACCAGGAGCATGAAGGTGGGACTAGTTTAGTTTAGGATTATGTTTGGCATGGACTGGTCTGTTTTCAAGGAGTCTGTTTCGATGCTGTACGACTCTGACTCTAGGACCAATCCCTCAGCCAGTGAACAAGCTATCCCTCACCATGTTTCGGAGGGCAAATGAAGTAGCTTATTCCTCCAACACTGCCATCATTCTTCCCTTCGGGCTCATCTAGCTCGACGCCAACCCACTGTCCACTGGCAAACTCAGTGGTGCCACAGAATCGCAGCGTTCCAGCCTAGAACAAGTGGAGAAACAAATCAAAGGTTTCAGTCTCCAGGAGACACACAGCTTGAGGTGAGATGGCAAATTCACCTTGGCCCAATCCAAAACCCTCTCCCTTTTTGAACAAAGAAGTTCTGTGATCAAACCCTACCCTAGAATTTGAGCATGTGACCCAGATCACAATGTGTGGTACAGCTCTCACTGTAAGGTCAAAACTCCCCCCTTGACCAAAAACCCAGATTGACCAACCATTGGTCTTGAGGAATTTTGCTGGACTCAGAGTAGTTTCTGCATTTATGGTGCACAGAAAAATGAACCACAAACATTTGCGAGGTACTTGGGGATGCTTTACAAGAGATGAGCCAAACCCAAGATCTCCCTACCTCTCCAAGCCTTCGTCAATTCATTCACCTTCAATATTTACTAACTAAACTGTTTCGAGACGTTATTATACACCTCTGAGCAAATTGAACTTTCTTCATTCATGGAGGGAGGACATCACTGGCTATGTCAGCATTTATTACCCATCCCTAATTGCCCAGATGACAATTAAGAGTCAACCATCTTGCTGTGGGTCTGGAACCACATGTACATGAGACCAGGTAAGGAACGTTAGTGAACCAGCTAAGTGTTTCCTGACAATCGACAATGGATTTGTGGTCATCAATTTACTCTTAATTCCAGATGTTTTTTTCATTGAGTTCTAATTCCACCATCTGCTGTAGCTGGATTCAAACCGGGCTCCCCAGAATGTTCCCTGAGTCTCTGGATTAACAGTCCAGCGATAATACCACTGGGCCATCACCTCCCCTGTTGAACATGGGGCTCCTAGTCCTGAGGTAGGAACAATATCTCTGCACCACACGAGACTATAATTCACTCTAATATACAATTACACACGGTTGGTTGACCTCTCCCCACTTTCTGGATTATAGGCCTCAGCTCCATACCGAGCTCTCTCAAGGTAAAAACCATTCCTTGTCTACCAGACTGTTGAGAACCAGACCAGACCCCTTCAAAACATCTTAAGAAGGTAGCCTAGATTCTAACACTTTTTATTCTAAAGGCAAATATCAAGTGCCTGTTTCAGATGTACTGGTCAAACTCCTCGATGTTAAACAAAACACAATTTATTTAAACACTGCAGTTACAAAAAAAGACCAAAGAAAGAGTTATTTAGAATAACTTAAGTCTATTAGAAAACTTAACAGAATAGTAGATAAGTAACTGTTACTAATTAACTGTTCCAATTCAGTAACATCCCATAAACACTCCCCTTGGAATAAAGGAAAATTCAGACAGAGAGTCTCACATGAAGTTCTCCAATCCAGGAGGGAAAAACTTCCAAGAGAAAATTTAGAGAGAGAGTAGCAGCCAGGAGGCATTCACTGAAACTCCCAACACTGTTGACATTCCAGTAGTTTCTGATGTTACTGAAATAAACCAAAACCCAGAAATCCTGATGTGTGAGAGCTGGCCACACCCATTCAGTCTGCATTAAAAAAAACCCAAGGCCTCTCAAGCTGCCTGCTACCTCTCTTCAAAAGAGACCTGGACAATGTGGCCTTTAAAGCCACAGCAATGTCACAAGACTTCCAATTTATAAAGCAGATGTTGGAGAGCTCGTTACAGTGAGCTTCGGACTCTGCAAAAGTATGTCCTTACCTTGTCTGTATCCACGGTGACTCGGTCCCCGAGTTTGAGACCCAATGAGGTGAGCATCAGGTTCCCAGGGATGTTGTCATAGTTTGGTAGGGTGACCTTGGGAAGGTTACAACTCAGAGGTACCGCATCGAGCAGCAGCTGCTTCAGCTCCTTGGCAACCATGGCAGCCTCAGCTTTGTCCAGCGTCATGTCCATCGGGTCAGGGACCACATCCGCCGGAACCTGTCCTTTCCGATTCTGTTCGGTTAGAAAAGAACGAGACGTCTAAACATTCGAAAGAACAGAGACGTAGGAGTGCAGTTCTTACTATTGTGAGGTCAACAAGGCGAGGACCGGGAAAGCAACCCAAGCAAAAACATTACAACAGCCAAGGAGCACATTTTCCACCTTCATGGAACGTGGACATAGCTGACTGGACCAACCTTTCCTGTTCATCCCCCTGATCTTGGGAAGGTGGTAGTGACCCAGCACAGAATTCTTCCAATGGACGTGGTTGGATTTGAACTCATGTTAGTCAGGCCGCTAACTGTGAATTACTAGCCCAGTGACACTGAGCTATACTACAGTCTCTCCAGTTGATTTCAAGCTGCCTTTACATTGGATTTGTTGAGTGTGGCTGGGACACATGCTGTACATAAAGCATGTTCACCCCAACCCTGCATCTCGCCCAATGCTATGAGCCTCATAAACATGGTCATCAACAAAATGTTTGAGTGGACAGCAGGGGAAATTTCCCGCCTGGCCCATTACAACCAGCACAGCAATATCATCTCCTGGGAGATCCAAATCACCGTGGGCCTGCCTAGGGAGCTGGGCAAACGCGCCGTGTCTGAGGGCAGAAAGGCAGTGAGCAGGTTGACCAGGTCCAAGTGAAACACCAAGTTGTACTGAAAATACAAACAGTGGGTTTGGCTCTGTTCAAACTTAGCACAACCTGCAGCCTCGTAGGAGATTTTGCAGACTGAGTTCTGAAGAAGGGTCACTGAAACATTAACTCTACTTCTCTCTCCACAGATGCTGCCAGACCCATTGAGTTTCTCCAGCAATTTCTGCAGATTTACTCCTGCATACAAGGAGCCTGTGAAATTATGCCGACAAATCCAACATAACAAGCTAGGGGAACAACTGGGGGGGCAATGCAATGGGATTCGGGACTCTTTGGGTCAAAATAAGGGGGGTGGTATAAAATGGTACTTGCCATAATCCATCAGCCATGGGCTGGGTGGATGCCAGATAAGAGGATCTGAGGGGTATACTCACCTGAGGATTGGACAGTCAGTGAAGTGCAAGTCAGCAGTTCCCGGTTATTGTGTAACCCAGGGCCTTCAGGAAAGGAGGGAAGGAGGGAACGTCGGAGTTGAGCAAAGAGCTCTCCACTTACTCTGACCGCTGGATTAGCCCCATGCTCAAGGAGACACTTTACAGCTCCCAGGCACAGGTTAGAAGCTGCAATGTGCAGGGCTGTTCCGTGATTGAAGTCACTGCAGGTGGAGTTCAGCACTGTGGAAACACAGCAGAGAACAAATATTTCAGCAAACAGACCTCAAGTCCGGAGATCACACTTTGCCAAAAAAAAATAGGAAATTGAAAGTTCCTACTTTTAGAGCATTGGTCATATCTCAAATGCAAGGAGCCATTAAGGAAATATTATAGCCCATATCCCACAGAGTCATACAACACGGAAACAGACCCTTCAGGCCAACTCGCCCGTGCTGAACATAATCCCAAACTAAACTAGTCCCACCTGCCTGTGCTTGGCCCATATCCCACCACACATTTCTTATTCACGAACTTATCTAAATGTTTTTAAACATTGTAACGTACCCACATCCACCAATTTCTCTGGCAAGTCATACTGCGCACGTTCCACTCTCTGTATAAAAAAATTGCCTCACATTATTTGTACTTTCTAAATCTTTCTCCTCTTACCTTAAAAATACCCCCCTTAGATTTGAAACCCCTACCCTTGGAAAACACCTGCTATTCACCTCATCTATGCCACTCATGATTTTATAAACCTTGAGAGAGGTCACCCCTCAACTTCCAATACTCTATCCTCTCCATATAACTCAAGCCCTTCATTTCCAGCAACATTCTGGTAAATCTCTTTTGAACCTTCTCCAGTTAAATAATATCCTTCCTATAACAGGGGACCAGCGTCGGACACAGTACTCCAGAAGTGACTTCATCAACGTCCTATACAACCACAACATGGCATCTCAACTCCTATACTTAGTGGTCTGAGCGATGAAGGCAAACATGCTAAATGTCTTCTTAACCACTCTGTCTACGTGTGAAGCAAACTTCAAAGAATTATGTACCCAAACTCCCTAAATCTCTCTGTTCTATAATACTACCCAAGGCCCTGCTTTGAATTGTATAGTAATTATATAATTCTCAAAAGAAATGTGCCAGAAACTAGGAGACAATAACAGGGTCTTTATTTGCCAGATGTGCTTTCAAAGAGATAGTACAGACTTGGAGGGCTGAATAGCCTCCTTCTGCATGTCATGTTTCTGTTATTCTACAAAACAGAGTTTTAGCATTGGATTGACAAAGAGTTGAGGCTTTCGGTTTCAAACCCAACTAGTAACAACTAAACAACCATCACCCACAGAGTTTGCCGTGGTGTTTCAGTTTTCAGTAAATAGAGCGAGAAAGATTGACACAGAATCCAGGCCCGCAGCAACCTGAAGTCTGAAGCCGGTAGAATGTTGGAAGCCCATCCCCTACCTTTCGATTTGTGAGCCTTCAGGAGGATCCGGGCTATCTCTGGGACATCAAAGTAGGCGGCGTAGTGAAGGGCATTCATGTTGGTCCAGCGACTACGGAGTCCGACATCAGCTCCCAAAGAAATCAGCTGGTTGCACAGGCGCACAGCAGCCACAGGATCCCCTTGACACAGAAACAGAGACAGATCTTACCATCAATGGTGGTGGCTCAATGGTTAGCACTGCTGCCTCACAGCGCCAGGGACCTGGGTTCGATTCCACCCTTGGGCTACACTCTGTGTGGGGGTTGCACATTCTCCCAGTGTCTGCGTGGGTTTCCTCCGGGTGCTCCAGTTTCCTCCCATAATCCAAAGATGCACAGTTTAGGGTGGATTGGCCATGGTAAATTACCCTGTAGAGTGCAGGCTTGGTGGTTATCCATGGGAAATACAGGGTTACAAGGAGAGGATGGGATGGGTCTGGGTGTGCTGCTCTTCGGAGGGTCAGTGTGAACTTGATTGGTTGTATGGCCTGCGTCCATACTGTAGGGATTCTATGATCAACAACTTTCATTTACATAGCACCTGTAACAAAATAAAATATCCCAAGAAACTGCACACAGGAGTCAAACAAAATGTGACATGTGAGGGAGGTTTCAGGCTGTCACTGAGGTAGATTTCAATTGAAGGGGGGGGGGGTAAGTGGAGGAGTTTTAGGAGGAGCTTCCAGCATTTGGGGTCTCAGCACATTCACAAATGGTAGAGTGATTACAATTAAGGGATGTTCAAGGGGCTGCAACTGGAGGAGCACAGAGATCCCAAAGCAAGCTGTTCATGAGGTTGAGAATTTAAAATTCAATTAAAATTGGACTAGGAGCCAATTTGATGAGTGGACATAAAAAGAAGTTGTTTAAATGAAGGCGTGAGTTAGTGCATTGGTAGCAGAGTTTTGGATGAGCTGGAATTTATAAGAGGATGAAGCTACAGCAATTAGATTATCTTTAAGGGACTGCAACAGAACTTTTCATAAAAGTAGGACCTTTTGGATGTTTCATTGGATACACCTCAGTGCAACAACAAACCCCTTAAGGCTCTGCTTCGTTAAGGAATTCATAATAAGTACACAAACTCCATATTTCACAGAACGACGCCTTCACTGTGTGTTTTCTGGGAGGGCCAGGTTGGTGTTGGGGGAGTGAAGTTCATTTTTAACCTGCTATAGATGTCAGATTTGGGAACAAGGTGGGTGCTGCATTTTCGGGTAAAAAATGAGGTCTGCAGATGCTGGAGATCACAGCTGAAAATGTGTTGCTGGTTAAAGCACAGCAGGTTAGGCAGCATCCAAGGAATAGGAAATTCGACGTTTCAGGCATGAGCCCTTCCCCATTTCCTTTCAGAGATCTCGGTGGACCCCCTACAGCTGTATAGTTCATCCACCTACCAACTCCGTGGGCTCCTGCCTTGCAGGCGTAGTGCAATAGAGTCATGTCGGTCAGTCCATCCCTATCGTTCACATGGCAACCTCGCTTGAGAATCTGGATCAACAGAAAGAGCAAGAGGAGACCTCAGAGTTACCTAACAAACAAGAATCCCCTTAATCACCTCGTCACGTTATGCCAATCTGCCTGACACACATTAGAAAGCAGGAAGGGTGAAAGGTTAAGTACAGGTTAATGTACAGTAAAGTTGTTTCATTATCAATTATCGAGTCAGAGACTCCAGCGCAGTTGTGCTACACTATCAGAGGTGCTAGCTTTCCTTTAAGATGTCTGCCCCTCTCAGGTGGAGATAAAGAGTAAAACATGGTACTCCTTCAAACAGCACATTTCTCCTCAGTGCCCTGAGCCAATACTAGTCTCTCAATCATCAACAGGAGTGGAAGTCGGCAATATAGCTTTGGCCTTCAATAATATCAGGGCTCAACTTTGACATTAGTTCCAAATAGAACAATAATACAGCCAGCTGTTTATGGAATCTTGCTGTGTGCAAATTGGCTGCTGCATTTTCTATATCACGGCAATGACTCCACTTCAAGAACCTTTAATTCTCTGTTAAGTGCTTTGGCATTGTCATGAGACTATAAGGTGCTAAATAAAGGCAAGCTTTCTTTCCCTCTCCTAAGCTAGAGAGGGTTCAGAAGAGATTTACCAGGATGTTGCCAGAAATGGAAGGTTTGAGTTATTAAGAAAGGCTGGATAGGCTGGGACGTTTTTCACTGGAGTATAGGAGGTTAGAAGGTGACTTTACAGAGATTTATAAAATCGTGAGGGATATAGATAGAATTAAAGGTAGTTGTCATTTCTCTAGGATGAGGAATTTCAAGACCAGAGGCATATTTTGAAGGTGAGAGGAGAGAGATTTAACAAAGACAAGGGGCAATTTTTTTTTACACAGAAGGGAGTTTGCACTTGAATGAACTTCCTGAGAAAGTGGTGGATGTGGGCACAGTTATAATGTTTGAAAGATGCTTGGGTAAGGACACAAATAGGAAAGGTTTGGAGGAATATGGGCCAGGAGTAAGTAGGTAGGAATATGGTTAGTTTGAAATTATGGTCAGCATGGACTGGTTAAAGCGAAGGTAAAAACAATGACTGCAGATGCTGGAAACCAGATTCTGGATTAGTGGTGATGGAAGAGCACAGCAGATCAGGCAGCATCCAAAGTGCAGCGAAATGGACGTTTCGGGCAAAAGCCCTTCATCAAGTTAACGCGAAGGGTCTGTTTCTGTGCTGTATGACTCTATGATGATTCATTGCCAGCTGAGCAATACAGACCAGTATAGCCAGCATGCGCTGGGTCAGCACATCTCAGCTGCAGTAGGAGATAGGGCAAATCATTGTTCCGAGACTGAGAGGAATATCAGCTGGAATGGCAATAAGTGATGCATCAGACTCAGCGGCACATTACACACAACAAACACACACTGTTAGATACAATTCCCCTGCAGTCTCGTCAAGTGACAATAGAAATTTGGAACTCCCTCCACCAAAACAAAACTGGTGTGAGGAAGGGAGTTAAATGAAAGTATGAAAACTGATAGATTTGTTTTATTTAAAAAGGAGACGAACATTTAGTGAACCAAGGCAGATAGATGGAGATAGAGGTCAGCCACAATTTCAAAGGACTGAATAGCCACCTTCTGATCCTATATTTCTCCAAAGATTAGTCTGTTTGGTGGGGGGGGGGGAACCTTAAGGAACAAACCTTGGACAAAAGGAACTGTTAAATAATTGTCCCCCTGCCTTATTCCAGCTTTGAATACCTGAATATTTAACTATTCCTATTTGAACAAGCAGTTATAATCTCAGCTTTTATACCAGGGACTAGTGCATCTGGTGTAAAATCAATCACTAACATACAGTCACAGTCCACTCTTACAGTGTTAATACTGACTGCACATTAAGAAAATATACTGCTCTGAAAAAAATCAATGTTCCCCTGAGCTTTCATCCAACAATGCTCATCCTTTCAAAGCATCCCTTGACCCCAGTAATGCTTCATAAACAGCCTCTTTCGCTCACTCGTATAACAAAACGGAGTTCTTTTATATGAGTTCTTTTATAGACGAGACAGAAAGACGACAGTAATGCACAGGCTGGTGATCATGTTCCACTGTAGAAATCATTCTTGATTAAACTGGCAAAGGAGACAAAAACTGGTACATTTACAATCCACCTCCCCGCACCACTCAAAACGAGGCAACGCAGTTCACTGTACAAGGGGACTTTTTCCAACGGGCAGCCATTTTACACACAGCAAGATCCCACAAATAATAATGATAAGAATGCAATGTTAAATTGCTCCTTGTTGTGTGAAAAAAGTAATGCTGGACAGGACATTGGAAAAATCACTCCCTCCCCTTTATCTTTAAGCCACTGCAATGGGTCTACTAGAGAGTGGCAAGGACAATCCTAGGCTGCAATCAGAGCGCAACCCTTGGGCCCAGCTTTTCTGGGGGTGGGGATGGTGGGCAGAAATTGGGAATCTGAACCGAATCCGAGTTGTGTTCCTGTTTGCAGAAGTTTGCAATTCTTGAAGCCTCCCAATGGCTTCCAGGAGTGTGGTGTGGAGGTGCCGGTATTGGACTGGGCTGGACAAAGATAAAAATCACACAACCTGATGAAGGAGCAGCGCTCCGAAAACGTGTACTTTCCTGTTGGACTGTAACCGGCTGTTGTGTGATTTTTAACTTTTTCTAGGCGTGTGGCTGCTGAGTTTGCAGGAATCAGTGGGAGTGGACCAGGACTGAATCTAGAGCAAGCAGGTTAAAAAGTGCCCCAGTCTTATCTGATTCACAGAAGGAGACGATGGACCCTGACCTTCATTTCATAAAGAAGGATATTTTTCAACTTTCTCCACTGTTTCTAGTTTTAACAAGGACCAGACTTGAGGGATTACAGCTATCAGGAATAACCAAACAGACTGAGTTTTTCTCTCATGAAGAAAGCAAAGATTTTCAAGAGACCTCATACAGGTATTAAAAATTTACAAGTGTGTTGGACCAGAGAAGATGCAGAGAGGATAGGTTCCACTTCTGAAACTAGGACCTTCAAGTATAAAGCAGTCACAAAATGGAGGTCAGGAGAAATTTCTTTATTCAAAGAATGGTTAGGCAAGAACTCGTTACCACAGAATGGACTTGAGGAAGAGAGTGAGATAGAAATATAGAAGACAGGACCAGAAACAGGCTAATTGATCCGTTGAGACTGCTCTCTCCCATTTATCATGATCCTGGTTGATCATCAAGCTCAATATCCTAACCCTTCCCTCCTCCCTCATATCCCTTGATCCCTTTAGCCACAAGAGATATACCTCCCTCCTTCTTGAAAACACAAATGTTTTGGGCTCAGCTACCTTGTGCAGCAGTGAATCCCACAAGCTCACCTCTCTCTGGGTGAAGTTAGTTTTTGTTATCTCAATCCTAAAAGGTTTACCCCTTATCCTTAAGGTATGACCTCTAGATCTGGTCTCCCCCCACTATCGGGAACATTCTTCCTGCATTTAACCTGTTTACTCCTCTTAGAATTTTATAGATTTCTGTAGGGTTTCGGCTCATTGTTCTAAAGTCTAGGGAATACAATCCTAAACATCAGCCCTGCCATCCTAGGAATCAGTCCAGTAAACCTTCATTGCACTCCCTTCATCACCAGAGCATCCTTCCTCAGGTAAGGAAACCAAAACTGCACACAGTGTTCCAGGTGAGGCTTCACCAATGCCCTGTATAATTGTAGCAAGACATTCTTGTTCCTGTACCTGAATCCTCTCACAAGGAATGCCAATATACAGTTTGCTTTCTCCACTGCCTGTTGCACCTGCAGTTTTACTCTCAGTGACTGGTGAACGGGCACACCCATGCCTCGTCGAACATTCCCCTCTCTCAAATTGCAGCTATTCAAATAATAATCCGCCCTCCTATTTTTGCTGCCAATGTGGATAACCTCACGTTTATTTACATTATACTGCATCTGCCATGCATTTGCTATCTAGAGGCAGATGCCCTTCAGTCTGTCCAAACTACACTGCAACATCCCTGCATCCTCCACACAGATGACCCATCCCCTGGCTTTATGTTATCTGCAAATGTTGGGATATTACATTTAGTTCCCTCATCTAAGTCATTAATATATATTGTGAATAGTTGGAGTTTTGGTAGGATCCTTGTGAATCACCCTCTCGTTCAGAAAAAGATCCATTTGGCATCATAGAGATGTACAGCTCAGAAACAGATCCTTCAGTCCAACTCATCCACGCCAACCAGATATCCCACCCTAATTTACTCCCATTTGCCAGCACCCGGCCCATATCCCTCCAAACCCTTCCTATTCATATCCCCATCCAGATGCCTTTTAAATGCTGCAATTGTACCAGCCTCCACCACTTCCTCTGGCTGCTCATTCCATACACGTACCACCCTCTCCGTGAAAACGTTGCCCCTTAGGTCCTTTTTATATCTTTCCCCTCTCACCCTAAACCTATGTCCTCTAGTTCTGGACTTCCCCACCCCAGGTAAAAGCCTCGTCTATTTATCCTATCCATCTCCCTCATGATTTTATAACCTCTATAAGGTCACCCCTCTTTTCTGTCTGCCAGCCAACTTTCTGTCCACCTCAATACATTAGCCCCAATCCAACGGGCTTTAATTTTGCTTTCAAAGGGAAGCTGAATGAGTACAAGAGTGAAACGTGAACAGAAAGAGATGCTGAGGGGCTGAAATGAAGAAATTTGAGTATGGAATGTGATTCAAGTGGCATGTAAATACCAGCACAGATTGGGTGGGCTGAATGGCCTGTTTCTCTTGCAATTCTGCATTAAATCTTCAAAGGTTGGGATATCTCGCAAAGAATTTTCTCCCCACTCTCGCAGCACCCTCGATCTAGGTATCGAAGCACTGGAATCGAGCTTGCTGCCCACAAGCTGTGGTGAGTCAGAGGTGAGTGGTCTCCCAACCGTGCCACATTGACACATGCTGTGCCCAAATGTAGACCCATTGACAGGGGTTTCTTTTCTCTACCCTGCCTCCCAAGTGGCTGTTCTTCACATCTGCCTCTAGATGGCAAGAGAAGGTGGACAGGAAATTAGACCATGCAAGAGGAAACCTCGCAGGTGAATGCTACCTCAATGTTCCCTGCAACAGGGTTGACTGAATGGTGACTGATCAGTGGCTCACACTGGGATCTTACCAGCTCATGTGGCTCAGACCTATACTAGATGGTGCATTTTGGTACTGAATCACATGCTGCTTTACCATGGCAGAATTAACCTCAATTGTCTAATCCAATGGATTAAAACCAAATTTAAAATGTAAATGTATTATCTCCTTTTTATATCACAGGTTCGGTCTCAGTTGGCGTATAGCGTCCAATTCTCGATACCACGTGGTAGAACGGATGTTAGGATCTTGGCAAGAGTTCAGAAGTGATTGACTGGAATGGCACAAGTAATGTCGCAGTGCAGAGAGACTGGAGAAAGCGGGGTTGTTCTCCTTAGAGCAGAGACAATTAAAGGGAGATTTAACACGATGATGAAGGGTATTGATGGAAAACATAGGGAGAAACAGTTTGCAATCCCAGGACAGTTAGTAACCAGAGGGACACAGATTTAAGATAAATGTCCAAACAACCAAATGACGGAGTTGAGATTTTGTTCTTTAGAAAGAGAGGTACTACGATTCTGTACCACAACTGCCTGATAGGGAGTAGAAACAGCTTTCAAATAGGAATTGAGTAAATACTTCAAAGGTTAAAAAAAAGGAGCTTGGGGAAAGAGCAGAGCAGATTTATTAATTGGACAGTTTGCTCAGAAAGCCTGCACAACTATACTGAACTGAATGATCTTTTCTGTTCCAAAATCTTATGGTTTCCATGCCTTTGAATATCAATAATATGGGGAAACTGTTGATGATTAGCCATAATCTGTTTGAATGGCAGAAGCAGATTTGAGGGGCCGAATGGTCTACCACTGCAACTGTTTCCTATGATGGACCAAACAGCCTCCCACTGCACTGTGGAACCAAACGTTGAGGAGGAATAAAAGAGGAAAAAAACATGACAATCATGCTCAACAGTTTTCCCAAATTGCATTTTCTTTGCTGATTTATTTCCTAAGCTAATGCGTTAGACTTTTAGTGAAGGGATTTGCTAATTCCAAGTCCTGACTGAACCATATGGGAGTCATATCAGAGACTCCAGATAGTAAATACCAATCTGACAATTAAATTATGAAGAAACCATGGGATTTATGTCTGGGTCACAGAACAGCAAGAGTGCAATAAGGTCTGTAATAAATCGGTCACAGGGAAATGGGATTCTCAGCTATTTCCAGCCAGATAATTTAACAGAGACAGCTAGAGTGTTGATCAAAGCTTTTAAATCAAATCAAAGTATTCTGCTTTAAATCTCTTCAGTTTTATTTATTTAACTTGCTTGTAGATTTTTTTTGTACATTTCAATGCAAGGGCCAGGGAAGGGGCAAATTATTTACCCTCAGGAGTGGAGCACACTGCTTGAATTTATTACCGTGTTGTTATCATGACCAATTAGTAGTTTTACCACAGATATTAACAAAGACAGGATTTGGGAACAGCCATCAGCAGCCAAATCTCTGCACGAACAGGGCAGGTCCCCCCCACCCCTGGGGGGCACTTGTGAACCTGTTAGCTTTTCATTTTATCAACAGCCCAACAAATTTCATGATTTACCAATTCTGTGTCAGCTTCCATATCAACCGGTTTTATTGAATTCAATTTCACAACTTGCCCCCTCGGGATCTGAGCTCTTGACCTCTACCAGGACCCCTGCTGTGCTCAACACCAGCATCGCTCACATTCAGTATGCAGCGATCTACATTATACTTGGGGCAAAACAAGGTGGCCATTCAGCCCATCATGCATATGCTGGAGTCCGCTTGAAACTTTGGGGGAAATGATTCTGTACTTGCTATTTGCAGGACAAAGAACCTGTTTGAGACTTTGCCCTTACAGGAGGGACCTCCCTGTCCCAATTTGTCATAAGTCCTGACCCCAGAAGACAACACTATACTGGAACATTCAATTTTGTATTTCCTACAACAACTTTGGCAGCTTACAAATTTACAGCAAACTGACAGAGAATTCTGCTTTGTTGCTCTCCCAGACAGTAATTACAGCGCAAAAGCAGACCATTCATCCCATCCCCTCCTTCATGGTCATTATCCTTCCTATAAGCAGCATCTTAATCATAAGTATTTGCTCCTCTCCCCATAATCACTTTAGTTCTCTACCCTTTAATCATCTATTTGTTGATATAACTTGTATTTCACTCACCAACTCTGAGACTGCATGCTTCCTATTTTAGGAGCAAACAGCACTGGGTTGGGTCCAATACAGGATGGAGTAAATACCAGTCACCAATCCCCAATCGCAGGTAAAACATCCAGGAGCAGGAGAAGCACCTTGACCTTTGACCTGCCATTCAATAGATTCATGGCTGATCTGTGACCTACCTCTACATACCTGTTTCGGCCTAAATACCCTTTAGCAACAAAAACCTATCAATCTGTTGTGGTTCTGTTCGCCGAGCTGGAAGTTTTTGCTGCAAACGTTTCGTTCCCTGGCTAGGGAACATCATCAGTGCTATTGGAGCCTCCTGTGAAGCGCTGCTTTGATGTTTCTTCTGGTATTTATAGTGGTTTGTTCTTGCCGCTGAGGTCTGTACTTGACATATTGTGGCAAGAACAAACCACTATAAATACCGGAAGAAACATCAAAGCAGCGCTTCACAGGAGGCTCCAATAGCACTGATGATGTTCCCTAGCCAGGGAACGAAACGTTTGCAGCAAAAACTTCCAGCTCGGCGAACAGAACCACAACAACGGACACCCAAGCTACAAATCTTCAACCAGACTTTAAACCTATCAATCTCAATTTTGAAGTTAACTGATCAAGCATCAGTTGTCATTTGCAGAGGAGAACTACAGAGTGCCACCATCCTTTCAGTGCAGGAGGGTTTCCTGTAAGGTTTAGTTCTAATTTTTGGAGTCCGTCCCCTAGATGTGGACCCCCCAGTCAGCAGAATTAATTCCTCTCTAGCTATCCTCAATGTCTTTTAATGTCTGTTAGTAAATCACCAATTGACCTTGTAAATGCAAGGGAACAGAACCCTAGATTAGTCAATCTCTCCTTGCAATTCATCCCCTGGAATCCATGTTTAGTATCATTCAGGTAAGTCTACACTGCACTCCCTCCATAAGACCATAAGACACAGGAGTGGTAGTAAGGCCATTAGGCCCATCGAGTCCACTCCGCCATTTAATCATGGCTGATGGGCATTTTAACTCCACTTACCCACACTCTCCCCCATAGCCCTTAATTCCTTGTGAGATAAAGAATTTATCAATCTCTATCTTGAAGACATTTAACATCCCAACCTCCACTGCACTCCATGGCAATGAATTCCACAGGCCCATCACTCTCTGGCTGAAGCAACGTCTCCTCATTTCCATTTTAAATTGACCTCCTCTAATTTTAAGGCTGTGCCCACGGGTCCTAGTCTCCCCACCTAATGGAAACAATCTTCCAGCGTCCATGACCTTCCATGAGAAAGCTCCTGCAATGCATCTGCATCCACAGCCTGTGGTTTAGTGAGCTACTGATGGTTTGAATGTTTCAGTGTGTTGGAGAGGTTCATCCATGGTTTAATGTCTGTAAGATTGCTCATTACATTGACTGACTCAGTGCTGACACTCTGCAAAGTCAGGACCTTACAGCTTGCTGCTGTGTGGCAGAAGGTTTTTTTTTTAAGAACTCATTCATGGGATGTGGGCATCATTGGCTAGGCCAGCACTTACCACCTGTCCTTATCTGCCCTTAAGTGAAGAGGCTCACTCAGCCATTTCTGAGGGCTGCTAAAAGCATTGTTGTGGGTCTGGAGTCACACTGTGGGCCCAGACTGGGTAAGGGTGACAGATTCTCTTCCTCTAAAGTGAACCAGATAGGTATTTATGATAATGTAGTTTTTTAGTGACAAAACATACTGAATTTGAATTTCACCTTTTGCCATGGTGGAATTCGAACTGACAGCCTCAAAACATTAGCCTGGGGCTGATGTTGCGAGTGACATGACCAATCAGTTTCTGCTGGTATCCCGTCAAAGAATAAAACAAACAACAATCCTGACTGGTGAAACTATTAGAGGTTGGATTGCAATTCGTTCTGACAAGAAACTGCTACAACCCAAACATTGGGCAAATGAACTCATTGAGAGGTGCAGGCTGGATAGCAACAAGGATCAGTTAGTCACACTCAGACTGGCATTGGTCATCATGCTGCCAGTATGGAAATCCAACAGGACCACATCCAAACCAAGGCCCACACTGAAACACATGCAAGGCCAATTTTTAAATGAAAGGATGCTCAGCAGAGGCATCAACTCAGTCTCTCTCAAACTTTCCCCCATTGTGACCCCCACCTTGGCGTTTGATGATTTGAGGGAAGGCTCAAACACCAGGCACATGTTTGAACAACTTTAATTCAGCTAAAAATTTCAACAAGAGAAAAGTTTTCAGGTTCAAGAAAGGGCAAGAAAATAAATAAGATCGGCGAAGGAATAAATGTAACGTCCTAGGGAAGGGTTTGTAGGAGCTGTAGCTGAAAAACATGGGCTTTGCAAAGGGCTTTTGCCAGTAGAGGTGATTGGATTTGGAGATGGGTTAATAAAACTCTCAATGTCATCCTGTAGCAGATTAAACGTTGAACACAAAGTGCAGCTCTCTCCCTGAATTACTGCTTCAGATATGTCCGTTAGCTGAATGGTTCATATTACAGCAAGCAGCACCACTTTAACCAAGTGGAAATAAATCATCGGGGACAGCAATATCATATAAATCCAGACAGTCGGCTGGTTTGAAATCTGTCGTTTGTGTGCTACAAGAGATTAGATTCATGCTTCACCAGTTACTGTCATACATCTAGCGTTACATTTCTCATATTGGGTACCATCATTACACACATTCAGTTGAGGAAGTCCTTGGACTAAACTTAGATGCCACCAATTTGTGAAATACCATCAATGTTGTTTGAGACAGATTCTCTGCGTCAGCTAGGAGGACAGGCATTCTAATACCAGTATCCTTGTAGCAGCCATTATCACCAGCATCAATGCTATGATCATCCGAAACCAACTCCATTGGGCTGCTACATCCTTGGAATACTGACTGCCAAAGAACATCCTCTCCACCCAGCTCAAGGAAGTCACTCAAATGAAAGGGGGCTTCCCACAAGAAATGCATCATAGATATCAATGCACAGGAGACCATCATTCAGAAGAAACTGACTTGGAGGAATCTCTGTCATTAAAGGGCACAATTATTTGAGAACACACCTTGGCAAGACTAAGGACAGAAAAGGAAAACAAGAAAGGAATCTCAAGGACAAGGACAACTTCCAGCTCCCAGGAGCATCTGCCCAGTGTGTGGTCAGAGAAGTGGCTCTAGGATTGAGGTCATCAGCCACACAAGGATCCACTGGACCCAGGGCTACTGAGACGAAATTACTGAGGTGGACAAACAGACTTGGCTGAGGGGTGACCTTATAGAGGTTTATAAAATTCATGAGGGGCATGAATAGGATAAATAGGCAAAGTCTTTTTTTCTTGGGGTGCAGGAATCCAGAACTAGAGGGCATAGGTTTAGGGTGAGAGGGAAAAGATATAAAAGAGACCTAAGGGGTCACTCAGAAGGTGGTACATGTATGGAATGAGCTGCCAAAGGAAGTGGTGGAGGCTAGTACAATGGCAACATTTAAAAGGCATTTGGATGGGTATATGAATAGAAGGGTTTAGAGGGATATGGGCGGGGTGCTGGCAGGTGTGACAGGATTGGGTTGGGATATCTGGTAAGCATGGAAGAGTTGGACTGAAGGGTCTGTTTCCATGCTGTACATCTCTATGACTCTATGTCTTGTTACTGAGTGATAGTCAATGACTATTCACAGAATCAGAACAGTCCAGTTCATTCAGCCCATTATACATGTGCCCAATGTATAACCTACAAAGTGCATGAGCTTGTATATCTCCCTGAGCATCATTTTATCCCATCTCTGGGCAGTTTGTCTAGTCATACCTCACTCCTCTCAGCCCAGAGATTCAAACCCTTGGACCTTGTGGGTCATGGTGTTGAATATCCCAGCAATGTCACCCCTTGAGAAACAGCTGTGTCTCATAAGACAAAGCTTCGACAGGCCTGAGGTCAGACAGTATCTGGCAAGCTGGGCCTAATGGGCAACCTACTCACGGTGTATTCCCTCAGGACATTGCAGACACTGGTAGGTTTGAGTGAAGGAAGGCAGGAGAAAACTGAGACAGAGAATAATCACTACAGACAGAATAAATACAGAGTAGTAACAGACCATTGTCATTTTGTATATCCACACAAAAGTGAACACCATCAAACTGTTTCATCAAAAGTAAAACTCTTCCATAAACTCCTAAATGGGAACAAATACTAAACTGGTTGAGAAACAAATTGGAGAAAGGTTACCCTTTGCAGAAATCCTCACATTACCTCTGTACATTATTGTACCAAGCCTATACAAATGTCAGTGCACAACAGCCACTCACACACCAATGCTGTTTAAAAGCATACTGAAGACCACCCATAGGAATGACCTGGTGCTTGCCCTCCCGTGAAGAGCACTTTAATTACTGAAAAGCTACTGTCCTCTTCATGACATTTGCTTATTCCTTTCATGAGCACTGAGGCATTAAAAAACAATTAAAGAGATTGCATTGCCAGTCTCCCCTAGTTTTAATGCAGAATCTAGACCTGAAGCTTTTGACCCTCAACAGACCATTGTTTCAACGTCAGACTGAATTAAGAGTTCAGACTGAAGCTAATCACATCAATTACTTGAGATCACCAATTCATGATCTGTTCAATTAAAATTAAGCAAATTTTCTTCAAGCAATTCATGGGATATGGGCATCATTGGCTGGGCCAACAGTTACTGCCCATCCCTAATTGCACTTGAGAAGGTAGTGGTGAATGGATGAGGTCCATGTGCTGCAGGTACATTCTTAATGGGAGCTCCAGGATTTTGACCGAGTGACACTGAAAGAACACCCAAGGTAATTCCAAGTCAGGATGGTGAGTGCTTTGCAAAGGAACTTGTAGGAAGTGGTATTCCCATGTTATCTGCTGGCCTTATCCTTCTGGATGAGAGCAGTCATGGATTTAGAAGGTAATTCTAAAGGTTTTGGTCATTGTTTTAAGATTAAATTGCACAGGAACCTGTTTTTAACATCAGGCATTTCCTTAGTTTTTAAATCTTTTCGGTTTACAATCTTCCCAAACAGTGTTTCTAATTGTGCAGCAGATTCAAATAAAGTCAGCTCTCAGGAGAACATACACACTGACTCACCTCACTTCCGATGATATCGATCCTATGCTGCACCTGGGGGACCCACTGTCTGATGATAGCGAAGAGCTCAGCAATGGTAGTCTGTGGGTCAAACAGGATTTCTTGGCAGGCCGGGTCATTTGGGTCAAAGAATGTAAAGGCTGCACAGAAACATATTTCAACCAATTACTGTGTTGTATTAACCTGTTGCCACGCACAGGTGAGCACCCAAAGATCCAGGACCACCTTCGGGAGCTAGATCCCATATATAACATCAACTGAAGCCCCAGCACATGGCAAGGAACGAGATAGCTACATTTCCATTAATGATTTACACTTGTCTAGCATCTCCACTGTGGGAAATGCCTCCAGAATTGAGTCTTGCTGAGAGAGTTATTGAGAGTCTGATTCAAAAACAGCTTTAAAGGAGCCGAGTCAGGAAGGTTTTGGAGAGGGTTTCCAGTAACTGGGCAGATGTACCTGGTTGATTTCAGGATGAGTTAGGAGTTTGTGCTAGTGGAGCTCACGATATCAGCCAGGGGTCAGTTATAGAAAGCCAGCTCAGGAGATGGGGAGGACAAAAATCTGGGTGTGTATGTCACTGGTGCTGAATGTGAGTTCATGGCATTGTAGAGAGTGAGCAGGAGTGGGAATGGACAGAATAGTGCATTAGAAGCAGAGTTCAGGATCACATGGAGCACAGCGACTGAACCACAATCTTCACCGCTCAATCGAGCAGGTGAGGGGAATAGTTTATGGAGTAACTTCCAGAGAGTTCAAGGCATTGCATGGTTCAAATGGAAGTGGTTATGCTCATCCTAAGTCTGATGGTCATAGCTTCTGCCAAAGTGGACATATTAAGTACTTGGAGCAGATAGCTTTACGCAGTGTGTAGGGAATCACCCATGTATCTCCCGGCTAATAGTTCCACCCTACCAGAGGTCTGGGTGTAGTTCTGAAGTAAAAGGGCATTACGTTGAGTTAAAATGAGGTAAGGCGCAAGGGGTTTGCGTTGACTGTAAATGGCCATTGTCCTGTTGTGGTGGCTTGTCGCTGTCCTTGACCGATTTGGAAGATGAGACCACCAACAGAAAAGATGATTTGAGGTGTTTCTAAGAGAGTCATTGGCAGCTGTTTGGCCACACTAGAGTACATGGGGTTAAAGAGTCAGACATTAGGACCCTTGGTGAGAGCTCAGCACCAGGTTCAAAGCCAATTATAGCTCAAAGCAGTTACCATAATCCTTGGGCAGTGGTGCTGGGGCAGATGGGTGAACAACAGGTTTCTTGCGTCTCTCTAGTACCGGGCTCTGGAACTCTGCTGGCTGATGCTCCTGGAGCTCTTTGTGCTCTTCCTCTGAAGCAACATCCGTCACATTTTCTTTTGTCATCTTCAACAGTTTCTGAAAAAATTCCAAAAGTTTAATCGCCGCTGGACAAAAAAAAAATCAACCTTCAATTTTTTTCTTGGCGGGTGTTTAATTACACATACACGATGTGATAAGCTATCCTCATCATCTCGTCCCTTATAACAATGAGGCCATGGGGAAAGTGATTGGTTCTCAGGCTTTATGGGCACATCCAGGACCAGGGAATGATCTCAGAATAAGGGATTGTACATTTAAGGCAAAGATAAGGAGAAATTTCTCCTTTCAGTGGGTAGGGAATCTATGGAATTCTTTATCGCAGAGGGCTGTAGAGGCTGGGTCATTAAACATATGCAAGGCTGAAGTAGGGGGAAGCGATGGGCTAATGGTATTATAATAGTACTGTTAATTTAGAGACATAGGTAATGCCTGGAGAACCTGGTTCAAATCCTGCCACAGCAGGTGTTGGAATTTGAATTCAATAAACATCTAGAATTAAGAGTCTAATTATGACAGTTATCAATTATCACGAAAAACCCATCTGATTCACTCCCCCCTTTCCTTTAGGGAAGGAAATGGCCATCCTTGCCTCATCTGGCCTACATGTAACTCCTGACCTACAGCAATGTGGTTGGCTCTTAACTGACCTCTGGGAAATTAGGAGTAAGCAATAACTGCTGGCCTGGTCAGCGACATGCTCATCTTATGAATGAATAAATAAAAATAATCAGTAAAAGCATCAAGGGTTATGAGGGAAAGGCAAGAAAGTGGAGTTGAGGATAATCAGAATAGCTATGATCTCATTGAATGGCAGAGCAGATTTTGTGAGCTGTTTGGATGAGAACGGGTGAACTCATCCAGTGGAACTCACTACTTGAGAGCTGCCTTTGACACAGTAACTTAAGGCTTTCGTATATGTTCCAGTGCTCTGTTGGGTTACAGGCCCGATCAGGTGGCTTTATTTGCTAATTATTGGCTGTGCTGTAGATGAGAGTTACATAAGAGTTAAACCATAATAATAATTAAAAAGCCAAATGCTCAGCACATTTCTCACCAATCTGGAGACTGCTTCCTAAAAAGGGCTTTTAAATTAAACTCTCAGTAGGGGCAAGGCGAGGCAGAGTAACAGCTGACTGAAACATTTGTCTTTCACATCAGTGAGAAAGGACAAGTATTTATTAAGCATCTTTCACAACCTCAGCATGCTCCAAAGCGCCTCTAATTGTGGCTTCTTCCGTACCTTTTAATTTTAGTTGCTCTGTCATTAGCGGCTGTGCCTTCACACACCTGGGGACTGAGCTCAGAGATTCCCTCTCACTCCCTTCCTTCCACGCGCTCTTAAAACCTTGGAGAAAGTGAGGACTGCAGACGCTGGAGATCAGAGTCGAGAGTGTGGTGCCGGAAAAGCACAGTAGATCAGGCGGCATCCGAAGAGCAGGCGAATCAACATTTTGGGCATAAGTGTCAATTAAGCGGGCCTAAAACGTCGATTCTCCTGCTCCTTGGATGTTGCCTGATCCGTTGTGCTTTTCTAGCTCTGAAAAGCCAGCTCTGTTTCCCAAGCTTTTGGTCACCTGCCCTAATCCTTCTTTTTGGAGTTTGGTAATTTATTTTTGATAAATTACTCTTGAACAGCTCCTTGGGGCATGTTATCATGATAAAGGGGCCAATAAGAGGCTACCATGAAGGTTCTCAATCTTACCCTTTGCCTCAGGCATGGTGACCATCAGGTTAAACCTCAGCACCACTCCTGTCTGTCCCTCTCTGTCTGTCTGTCTGTCTGTCTATCTCTCTCTCTCTCTCCCTCCGTCTCTCTCTCTCTCCCTCCGTCTCTCTCTCTCTCCCTCCGTCTCTCTCTCTCTCTCTCTCTCTGTGTAATGAGACAGCAGTTGCGTGCTCCTTTGGGACTGTGGCGACTTTATTTTAATTACATATAAAAGGTAATTGCCTTCAGTTATTGTGAAATACAACCAATGTAGTCACTATTTATAAATGCAGGAAATATTAGGGTTCGATTGCATTGTAAACTGTAAGGACTAGAAATTTCCTCTCACTGCTGGTGTAACCCAGCTCACTGGCCGCATTCAGATAGCACCAGGTGGAAATAGAGGCTTTGAGATCCATAGGATTTTCGGCTTAGTTCCAGGTCTATTGCATCCTAATTTGATACTAACCTGCACTACATGGGCAATCTCAGATTTAGCTGTGCGTTGATGTAGTTACAGAGTCATCCACTGAAATTGGGGAATGAAGTATTTCCAACAATTTTCTACCTTTGAGAACATCCTTAACCTTGTTAAATCTGGACTTCTCAAAGCTTTTGTTTTTACAGCTAATGATGTGCTTTTGAAGTCACTATTGTCATGCTGGAAATGCAGCATCAAATTTATATACAGACAGACCTCAAAGAGCCACGTGAAGATGAAGACATAAGCTGCTTTAGTGAATATAACTGAAGGATAAATATTGATCCAGGACACTTGGAAGAATTCCCATGTTCTTCTGCATACTGGGACCACAGGAACTTGTACATTTGCCTGAGAAGACAGGAGAAAGTGAGGACTGCAGATGCTGGAGATCAGAGCTGAAAATGTGTTGCTGGAAAAGCGCAGGTCAGGCAGCATCCAAGGAGCAGGACAGTCGACGTTTCGGGCATGAGCCCTTCTTCAGGAAAGCCCTTCTTCTGACCTGCTGCGCTTTCCCAGCAATACATTTTCAGCCCTGAGAAGACAGGACTCAGTTCAATGTCTCATCAGGAAGCGCTGGAAAACCTCAGCAGGTCTGAGAGCATCTGTGGAGAAAGAACAGAGTTAACGCTTTGAGTCCAGTGACGCTTCTTCATTCCAAGTGCTGTTCAACATGGGGGAGTATTGATTCATCGGGCAGAACGTGATAATCAGCAGGAGGTTTCTTTGCCCAGGTTTGATCTGATGCCAATGAAACTTCCCAAGACCTGGAGTCAACATACAGGACTCCCTGGGCAAATCCCTTCCTCCTGATTGTATACCACTGTTCTACCATCACTCCCAGTAGGGCAGGATATACCCAAAGATGGTAATCATGTTGTCTGGGATATTGTGTGTAAAGGTATGATTCCGTGGACATGTCTGTATCAGACTGTTGCTTGATTAGTCTGTGAGGTACGCCTCCCAATTTAGGTACTAGCCCCCAGATGTTGGCAAGGAGGAAGCTTGCAGGGTTGACAGGACTGTATTTATACACCAGCCAACGTGGGATTTGAACCTTGGTCTCCAGAACATTACCTCAGTCTCGAGATTACTAGCCCAGTGGACAACATCATTCTGTCACTACCTCCCCACTCAGCCTCTCCACTGTGTCAATACTAGCCTTTTGAAAGAGCTATGCAATTTGTCCTCATAAAATAACATCTCAACAACCTAAGGTGTTCCACAGCTACTTGCAATCAAACCTAAAACACAATTCTCAGAACTTCTGCTGGCAATTTCAAAACTCAGTAGTGACGGATTCCAAAATTCCTAATACACCAAAGGATCAGTTGACATATCTGTCTATTTGCAGGCATCTGAATTCTTAAGTATAAAATATTTGGATGTTCTAGATTACACCATAATTTAAGAAAACCTAGGTCTCAAAATGGTCTTTTGAGAACTTGGACCATCTCGACCCATTAATGGACATGATGGTGATAGAGCTATTGTTCTGTCTCTTGAAAATCCAGGCCACACAGTCTTTTTGATTTGAACAATGATGATATGTTTTTATCTGAAGTGATGGCTGTACTTCGATTCAATGGTTGATCAGGTGCACACAATTTTTTTTTTCCCCATGCTTCAGAATTCTTTCTTCAAATCTCTCTAGGTATTGTTGTGGTTCTGTTCGCCGGAATTTGTGTTGCAGACGTTTCATCCCCTGTCTAGGTGACATCCTCAGTGCTTGGGAGCCTCCTGTGAAGCGCTTCTGTGATGTTTCCTCCGGCATTTATAGTGATTTGTATCTGCCACTTCCGGTTGTCAGTTCCAGCTGTCCACTGCAGTGGCCGGTATATTGGGTCCAGGTCAATGTGCTTATTGATTGAATCTGTGGATGAGTGCCATGCCTCTAGGAATTCCCTGGCTGTTCTCTGTTTGACTTGTCCTATAATAGTTGTGTTGTCCCAGTCGAACTCATGTTGCTTGTCATCTGAGTGTGTGGCTACTAAGGATAGCTGGTCATGTCGTTTCGTGGCTAGTTGGTGTTCATGGATGCAGGTTGTTAGCTGTCTTCCTGTTTGTCCTATGTAGTGTTTTGTGCAGTCCTTGCATGGGATTTTGTACACTACATTGGTTTTGCTCATGTTGGGTATCGGGTCCTTCATTCTGGTGAGTTGTTGTTTGAGAGTGGCTGTTGGTTTGTGTGCTGTTATGAGTCCTAGTGGTCGCAGTAGTCTGGCTGTCAGTTCAGAAATGTTTTTGACGTATGGTAGTGTGGCTAGTCCTTTGGGTTGTGACATGTCCACATTCCGTTGTCTTTCCCTTAGGCATCTGTTGATGAAATTGCAGGGGTATCCGTTTTTGGCGAATACATTGTGTAGGTGTTCTTCTTCCCAGCTCGGTGAACAGAACCACAACAACGAGCACCCGAGCAACAAATCTTCTCCCAGACTTTGAATCTCTCCAGATATTCCTGCTTTCTTTTCCCACAAACAAAAAGAGAGTGAGAGATGGATGCTTTCTACTTGCAGGCCCTGGATGCTTTATTTTTCTCTTCTCCATTTCTACCCCAACATTTAGAGTTTTTTTTAACACTGCAGTTCAATCAGAGGGCTGTTGTTGTCAGGCAGAATTACTTCAACTGAAAAGACTCTGTGCTGCTCAGTCTTGAATCCCCCTCTAAACACTTTTTTAAAAAAAACCGCACAGTATCATAGAGCTCAAGAAATATGCAGCACATGATTTTTTTTTATAGTTGCAACACTCTTCTGGTATTTCACTCCAACTTCCATTTAAATATATAGTCCCAAAAAAGAAAAATACGTGGTCTATTACGCTATGCAAAAATAACAGCTGCTTTTTCCTAACACAGCAATATGGTTTCTTATTGTTCAGCGAAGACAAATCTGCTGATCCTTTCTGGGGAAACATTTTTTCTGCTCCCCTCCCCCCTCCATTATTACTAATTCTTGGAAATAAATGAATTAAAATATTGATCAGCCAGCCAATTAAAGGGAGTGATTTCTGATACAAGGCTATTTTGACAGGTTATTAGGTAAATGTAAAAAGAACATTCTGCTGCTGAGTTACCGTTAGGAACCAGTCAATTACTGAGTGATGGGTTCCATCCTATAATTCATCACTGCAGCCACTGCCTTAGCAATTAGAAACTAAGGTCAAACAAAAAAAATTCTCTGCTTCCTCTTTGGATTTGGATTTTTTTGTTTCTCTTTTAAATGAGAAACGACAGAGACAGGTGAAATCCAACTGTTAGACAGTGCGTGGGCTGAATTAAGAGGAGCCAAATCAGGAAGTCATGATTAGGAATGTGAGCTTATGTTTAAGCACTCTATTTCAGTGAGACTGAGGGAGGGAAGGATTGCGTAGCTCTGAGATTTCAACGCAGAATTAATTAGATGGTGAATAACTCTTCATTTTCGCATCGTAAAAGAAATAAAGGCATATCTACACTTGAGAAAAATAAAGAGGTGGGGGGAGGGGAACAAGGAAAGAAGGGGAGAGGTAATTCCGCAAAGTACCCCCCATGGTTGTAATAAGAAAAGGGAGCTGAGGTATGTGACAGAAGGACAGACTTGAGGTTAACAAAGGATTGGTCACCCGGTCTGTCTGAAGCTATACACAATCAGAGCATGCCAATCAAACTCTGCTGGACAGGGGCCAGTTATTTTAGTGCAGCACTGAAAAGCAATATTGAATACTAAAATAAGGTTCACAACTCTGAGTAAAAATCATTCCCTTCATCCTGGTCCTAAGTGGCATTTCACTTATTTTTAAACTGTCCACCCCCACCCTCCCCAGGTCTAGACTCACCTCCAATCAGAGGAAACATCTTACCTCCATTTATCTTATTAAGAATTTGGCAAATTTCAATGAGATTATCTCTCAATCTTCGAAACTCTAGGGAACATGGCCCCAACTTGCCCACTTGGACATCCTGAGAAGAAGTCAAAAGGTGTGGTTCTGAAAAGTGTGGCAAAAACATCTTTCTTGAGATAAGGAGACAAAAACAGAACACACCCTGCTAAATCCTCTTTTCCATCCACCTGAGCAATGTATGCTTTCATAACTTGGAAGATTAAGGAGACAGAAAATGGCCATTCAGCCCATTATTTCACCACAGCCAAGAAGGAGCTATCTGGTGTACTCCTACTTTGTACGTCCCAGATGTAGCCCTGTGACAGAATTTCAATTGGGTATACACACCTTTTTAAAAAATGTGGTAAATGCACGTTTCTACCTTTACCATCCTTTCAGACAAGAGTTCCAGAACCCCACAATCCTCTGGGTGAAACCATTTCTCCACAACTTCCCTGTTAACCTTTCTCCAAATTATTTTAAATCTAAATCCTTCTCTGCTAAAGAAAACAGGTTTTTCCTATCCAATCTATTTAGTGTTATCACCATTTTATCCATCTCAATGAATTCCCCCCTCAGCCATTTTGGGCCTGACAAAACAACCCCAGCCAGTCCAATTTTTCCTCATGGCTAAAATTCTCTAGTCTAAGTATATCCTTGAATGTCCTTTTCACATTTGCCTAATAATCTGTAAAAATCGCCTTGTCTCAGAAATCACTCCCTTTAATTCTCCTCCTCTGTGCCCCCTCCAATACCTCTTATAAACGGAGCTATGTGCAGTTCTCTCGTTCTAGCCTAACATGTGGAGAAGGTGAGGACTGCAGATGCTGGAGATCAGAGTCGAGACTGTTGTGCTGGAAAACCACAGCTGGTCAGGCATCATCCGAGGAGCAGCAGAATTGACATTTCGGGCATAAACCCTTCATCAGGAATAAGACTACGGGCCAAGGGGGCTGAGAGGGGTGGGTTTGATGGAGGTGGAAGGTAGCTGAGAAAGTGATGGGTAGACGAACATGGTGCTGAAAGTGATAAGTCAAAGAGGAGGGTGGAGCAGATCAGTAGGGAAGGAGGATGGCAGGTAGGACTGTTCAAGAGGGCGGTGCTGAGTTAGAAGGTTGGGACTGGGATAAGGTGAGGGAGGGGCAATGGGGAAACTGATGCAATCCTGCGTGGTTGGAGGATCGTTCTTCCTCCAGGCGTCAGGTGGTTCAGGTTTGGCGATGGAGGAGGCCCAGGACATGCTTGTCCTTGGCAGAGTGGGAGGGGGAGTTAAAGTGTTCAGCCACAGGGTGGTGGGGTTGGTTAGTGCAGATGGCCCAGAGATGTTCTCTGAAACAATCTGCAAGTTGGCATCCTGTCTCCCCAGTGTACAAGAGACCACATCGGGTGCAATGGATGCAGTAGATGATATGCGTGCAAGTACAGGTAAATTTCTGTCAGATGTGGAAGGATCCTTTGGGGCCTTGGACGGAGGTGAGGCAGGAGGTGTGGCTCAGGTTTTGCACTTCTCCCATGTGATCAGAGGTGCCAAGTTTCACCGGTTTCCCCATCCCATCCCTCCCCTCACCTTATCCCAGTCCCAACCTTCCAACTTGGCACCGCCCTCTTGAACAGTCCTACCTGTCCATCTTCCTTCCCACCTATCTGTCCCACCCTCCTCTCTGAACTATCACCTTCAGCCCCACGTTCGTCTACTTATCGCATTCCCAGCTACCTTCCGCCCAGGCCCACCCCTTTCCCATTAATCTCTGAGCCCCCTTGGCCCACAAGACTCATTCTTGACGAAGGGGTCCTGCCTGAAACATCAATTACCCTGCTCCTCGGATGCTGCCTGACCGGCTGTGCTTTTCTAGCCTAACCTGTCTCTGTAAACAGCGGACCTCTTGCCCTTGAGCTCCTGGGTTCAATTTTACGCGACACCTACAGGTAGGAATCCTGGCACTCCCTATCATTATTATAATTCTTTTACGATTCAAGTACCCCATAAGACTCTTAATTATCCACAGAACCTCCTGCTATTCATTTCTTATCACTGCGTACAAGAAGCAATTGTATCCTCCAGGTCATGCCCTGTCTGAAAATTACCACATAAGGCCCTCTACATCACTCCCTGTCACTCTGTAAATGGCCCACATGGTGTACCATCACTCATTCGCTCTCACTCTGTGAATTACTCCCATGGCACTCCATCAATCCTGTATCAATCTGAAATCACCCTCATGGTGGCCTGACAATTATTCTTTATACCAGTGTAAATTAAGCCCATGCTGTCCTACAAATCATTCCCTGTATATTGACATGTAAATTGGGATGCTGTGCCAATGGCTGTGATCACCCCCTCCTCGGCCCAGCTGCAACTTTACGAATCACAGAGGAGGCATCATGTGGGTACACCCCATGGCCCAGTTGAGGCTCCACAAACAGCAGGGGAGCCTTGCCTCACACTAAAGTGAGTCGTTGCCTGAAACATTAAACTGGTGCAAGTGGGGTAAACAGAGGCAGGTTTCTCCCTGACATTTACACTAGCGTGTGGATCTCCGCCCCCCCCGAGTTTATAATCCAGCCAAATGTCTCAGTCAATAAAGTATTCCAGATGCTTTCTTGAACATAGCGTCTAACAATCATGCCTCTGTCCCAAAGCCAAGGCCCAGATCCTCAAGACTATGTCATTTCCTTCTCATTTCTAATTCTCAGCAGCATCACAAGGACAATTAGAAATATGCTGCTAAAAGACTGAGTAACAGAGAGCTGGAAGGTCCTTTCTCCTCTTAGACCTGGGACTGATGCCAGCTTGGTCAGACAGTGCCTTTGTGTGTGCTCCTGCGACTTGCTGTCACACTCGAAGTGAAATCAACTGGCAGCTTCGGTACCCTTTGGGCACAAGCGCATAGAGAAAAGTTACCTTTTATTTAATTATATGCAAGGTCAGGGGCTCTCTTATGACTATGGATTTATTCAGACTATTTTCAGCAACACGAGGAGAGTCAGATGAAATCTAGATCCTCTTTTTTGTTCTTTTGCTATCCCTCCCCCATTTTACATTTTTAACTTTTCAGTTATAGAGTCATAGAGATGTATAGCATGGAAACAGACCCCTCAGTGCAACGTGCCCATGGCAACCAGATATTCTAAATTAATTGAGTCCCATTTACCAACATTTGACCCATATCCCTCTGAAACCTTCTTATTCATCTACCCATCCACTTGCCTTTTATACGTTGAATTTGTACCAACCTCCACCACCTCCTCTGGCAGCTCATTCCACACATGCACCACCCTCTGATGAAAGGCCACTTAAAACCTAATACATTAACCCTGTCCCCCTCTCTGCAAACTTTGCCAGAATTTCCAATGGTTTCTGTACTTCTTCCTGTCCAGTATCTGCATTACTTTGTTTCTGGTCTAGAATTTGTCAGACTTGCAGACTGGATGGATAAACCATTTCACTTCCCCATCACTGTTATTTATCAATAGAAAATACAGTGTTTACTGTGGGTAAGGACATGGAAGATATGGAACGTGGGGAAATAGATGGTGACATCTTGAAAAATGTCCATATTACAGAGGAGGAGATGATGGATGTCTTGAAATGGTTAAAAGTGGATAAATCCCCAGGTCACTTGTATCATTGACAATCACAGGCGAGTGCCGGAAGACTGGAAGTTGGCCAATGTAGTGCCACTATTTAAGAAAGGAAAAGCCAGGGAACAATAGGCCGGTGAGCCTGACACCAATGGTGGGCTGGTTGTTGGAGGGAACCCTGAGGGACGGGATTTACATGTATTTGGAAAGGCAAGGACTGATTCGGGATAGTCAGTATGGCTTTGTGCATGAAAATCTTGTCTCACGAACTTGATTGAGTTTTTTGAAGAAGTAACAAAGAGGATTCATGAGGGCAGAGCGGTGGATGTGATCTAAATGGACTTCAGTAAGGTGTTCGACAAGGTTCCCCATGGGAGACTGATTAGCAAGGTTAGATCTCATGGAATACAGGGAGAACTAGCCATTTGGATACAGAATTGACTCAAAGATAAAAGACAGAGGGTGGTGGTGGAAGGTTATTTTTCATACTGGAGGCCTATGATCAGTGATATGCCACAAGAATCTCTACTGAGTCCACTACTTTTTGACATTTGTTCAAATGATTTGGATGTGAGCGTAAGAGGTATAGTTCGTAAGTTTGCAGATGACACCAAAATTGGAGGTGTAGTGGACAGCGAAGAAGATTACCTCGGAGTACAATAGGATCTTGATCAGATGGGCCAATGGGCTGAGGAGTGGCAGATGGAGTTTAATTTAGATAAATGCATGATGCTGCATTTTAGGAAAGCAAATTAGAGCAGGACATACACTTAATGGTAAGGTCCTGGGGAGAGTTGCTGAACAAAGAGACCTTGAATTGCAGGTTCATATTTCCTCGAAAGTAGAGTAACGGGTAGATGGAATAGTGAAGAAGGCATTTGGTATGCTTTCCTTTATTGGCCTAACCAACGTTGAGTATGGTAGTTGGAAAGTCATGTTGCAGCTGTACAGGACATTGGTTCGGCCACTTTTGGAATATTTAGTGCAATTCTGATCTCCTTCCTTTCAGAAGGATGTTGTGAAACTTGAAGGGGTTCAGAAAGGATTGACAAGGATGTTGCCAGGGTTGAAGGATTTGAGCTATAGGGAGAGGCTAAATAGGCTGGGACTGTTTTCCCTGGAGTGTCGGAGGCTGAGGGGTGACCTTTATAGAGGTTTATAAAATCATGAGGGGCATGGATAGGATAAATAGACGAGGTCTTTTCCCTGGCAGAACTAGACGGCATATGTTTAGGGTGAGAGGAGAAAAATTATAAAAAGTGACCTGAGGGGCAACTTTTTCACACAGAGGGTGGTGCGTGTATGGAATGAGCTGCTAGAGGAAGTGGTGGAGGCTGGTACAATTACAGCATTTAAAAGGCACCTGGATGGGTATATGAATAGGAAGGGTTTAGAAGGATATGGGCCAAGTGCTGGCAAATGGGACTAGATTAGGTTAGGATATCTGGTCAGCATGGACAAGTTGGACTGAAGGGTCTGTTTCTGTGCTGTACATCTCTATGACTCTATGGCATCCTTTCTTTTCATTCAACTCTCCATTTTATAAAAGCTATTCTCTAAACAAACTTGCAATTTTGACCTGTTCCCTCAAATGCTCTCCTGAAGGCAACAATTCATTTGGTTTGATACAATGAGACATAGGTTCAAAGTTACAGGCTACACCATAAGAGTTTGAGCAATGAATACTGAGCCTATTCAAGTATTTGGGAGGAGGTACAAGTATTAACTAAACCAAAATCAAAATATTGAGGGTACTAGAGATTGGAATTAAAAACAGAAATCACTGCAGAATATCAGCAGGTCTGGCAGCATCTGTGGAGAGAGAAACAGAGCTAATGTTTCAAGTCCAATAGGAGTCGTCTTCAGAGATTCTGTACAAACTTCACGAAGAGTCATACAGAATGAAAACAGACCCTTTGGTCCAACCAGTCCATGCCAAATATAATCACAAATTAAGCTAGTCCCATCTGCTTGTGCTCATGTCCCTCCAAACCTTTTCTACTCATGTACTTATCGAAATGTCTTTTAATCATTGTAACTGTGCCCACATCCACACTTTCTCAGGAAGTTCATTCCATACACAAACCACCTCTGTTTAAAAAAAAGCACCTTGTGTATTTTTAAGATCTCTCTCACTCTCTCACTCTCTCACTCTCTCACCCCTTTCATCTTAAAAATGTCAATCTGGTGAAGCCACCAAATGGGACTACTTGCATGCCAAACAGCATGCAAATGACAGAGCTAAGAGATCCCACAACCAAACGATCAGATCTTAGCTCTTAACAGATAGTAATCAGAACCAAATGTCCTGCTGATATTTGCTTCCTCTAGATAACCGCTATCCCATACCACACCCTCCCCAATCTCCAGAAACCACCTGCAGCACTCATACAGCTACTCAGATGCAACACAGCAAGGATCCTGGGATCTTCCAGAACTGTTCAGCTTCATATAAAACTGCACATGAAACTAAATTCCTTTCTTCATGAAAATTCTACAAGAAAATTCTTAATCAGGGTGGATAATGTGATTTGCAATTTCACAAAATTAATCTTAGCTCTTCTAATAGTAGCAATCTTACAGACTTCACTGTCAATAATCGTTCATTAAAAACAAACTTTTTCACGTCAAACCACACACTGCCACCATTAGGATATTTTCTTTAAAAGCCACACTTTATATATTGTGTAATCTCCCTAACTTACAGACAGAAGCTTACAAGAATGACATTGTCTGCAAACCATCCATCACGAAGTGACTAATCAAACTCAGCAAAGCCTCAAGCTGTGCCTACTTCCAGTAAGACATTAAAGGCCTTAAAAGGAAGGAACCACCTTCAGTTTTGGTCACCACACTTAAATGAAAAAAATGATAAATCTGGAGATGGAGTAAATTTACCAGAACAGTTCCGGGGATGAGGGTTAGGTTGGAGAAGCTACAGCCATTCTCCTTGGAGCAAGGGCAGTGGGATAGATTTATGAGGGATGTACAAGATTGTAACAGATTTAGATTAGGTAGTCCATTGCTTCCATGAGCTGACGGTACAAGGACTAGTGAATACACCTTTTAAGGTTTGGGGCAAGAGATGCAGAGGAGGTGTACGGAAGAACTTGTTTTACACATTGATCAAGAACAGAATCTCCTGCCTACATGGGGTTTGAACTGGAAACAATCAATGATTTCAAAAGGATGTTTAATGGGCATTTAAGGGAAATAACTTGTGGGATTAAAGAAACAGTAGTGGAAGGGCACTGACTGGATTTCTTTGCTAATATCAACATGGACTCAAGGGGCTGAATGTACTCCTTCTCTGCCATTATAACTTTATAACACTGCCTCATATTAGCAGCACAGTATATTCCATCTTAATATAAGAGTAGTACATCGTACATTACAGGTTTAATATTCCTGATATTATAAAACAGGACATCAACTGATTAGGCGTCAGTGGAAGCCGTGGGAGTCCTGGTAATATTAATACAATTTTTGAGCTGGTTCTGAGCCAAGGATTCACAGGAGGAAGGTGGGCTGACACCTGTTATTCTCCATATGGTGTGTTCCTGCTCTCAGCACATTCTCTGATGACAGAGCCAAGTGCAGGCAAAGCTTTTCCCCAAAAGAGTTAAGGGGAGAGGGAGAGAAAACTAAAGGTTCAGTGACCCTGATAGCTACTCGTGAACTTCAGAAAAATGAATCGTTAAGAGGCAACTGTCAGGCTGGGTTCATCATCTTGGGGCATGCTGTGCTTCACTGGAGGAGATTTACTTACATCAAAAATTGGGAGGGAAGGCAGAAATAATTGAAAAACATCCTGACGTTGGTGGATTTGTGCTCAGTCTGCTGTTCAGACTGAGACCAGGAATTAAATTTTGAGGGTTAGGAACGGAAGAGTTGGGAGATAGAGGGAAGAGGAGAGGGCAAAAGAGAAAGAGGAATGAGTGGGGAGAAGCTAAGGGAGGAGACCAAAGGAGAAGGGGTGGGGGGGAAGAGGAGGAAGAGGGAAAAGTAATCTCTCTCTCCCACAACAATTAAAAAGCATCACTAAGCTCTCAAATGTGTCCAGGTGCTGAAATAATTATGGGAATTTGAGAAACAGTGTTCACCCTTACCAGGACCATCATCTGGTCATTTTCAACAAGAGTAAAGATAACCCTTTCAGGCCCAGAGCCTTCCAATGACTTGGACAAAATGGGCTATCCAAATTGACTGCCACACAGAGCTGCTCGTCAAATTCATTAATATTTCAAAAGGTTTCATTTGAAAAATAAAAGCAATTGAAAGCATTCGGTTCAAATGTGGGGTGACTCCCCTGAAAGTGTGTTGTTTATATAAACAACACAAAACACTGACTTTCAAGTCACCCAAATGTAACGTTTAAAACTATTGTGTTCTTAGAATTTTTCTATTGTACCATTCACTGGATGTACAATGCATTCAGAGACCTTATTTTAAATTCCAAATATTTACTATCCATACAAACCATGAGAAAGGAACCACGGTCACTTTAAAAGCAAGTGAATTTTCTGGCGAATGTTAAACTTTTTCATCAATTATTTAACTTACGAGAAATATTCTGTAAATGTTGGATAATTAGTCTGCATCGGGGGCGACAACAGAAATCAGTTCCAGTCGTGAACCAGGGGGGTTTGTAAGACGGCGTTTCAAGCACACGATTTGATCATATGAAATGGTTATTTTAGAACGATCATTTCTAATCGACCAAGCCTTGGGAGACCAGATGATTAACAATATAAACATGTTATACAAGTCCATTCTATAATAATAATAATCAGAGGCACATTTAGGAAGTAATATAATTCAGCATCGGTTACTGATCAGTTTTTCCGCTATGTTTTGCCTTTTATTCTTGCTGCCTCCCATTCAGTTGAGGATTGCAAACAATAGGGAAGGGGGAACATCAGCAGTCTTGCATTGATTGCAAACTGCGTCACTGGAATAGTACAAGACACACCGCGATCAGAGACCCTGTGGACCCCCCCTGGCCTGGAGAACTGGACGCTACCCGTTCACGTTGGTGAAACATGAAGCCTGGGGGAGGTCAACAGCAATTGAAGGGACGACCCCGGCTCCTGGCAAAGAAGCGGCGGGCCCCGGGGAAGCGCATCAGCCGCGGGTGGGGAACCTGATGCAGCGGTGGTTGCAGTTCCACCGACGGTGCGGCACCGGCCGCCTGGGCTACATTTACAGAATAAATTTGAAAACAAGAAACAATTTCGATCATGGTCGTGCAGTCCTACCGGAGTGGCTCAGTTCCGCCGCCTGCTTGGTGCTGATCCGAGCTGTTTGGATCTCCAAGTCATTCAGAAGCTGCTGAAGACTGGGGCTGGACCCAGCCGCCTGCGTCACAGCAACTCCTCCTGGCCTCTGAGAATTGATCAGTCAGTGCTGCTGCACCCGAAACTGCAAATTCTAGAAAACACTCTCATTCAGGTGGTGCTGACTGCATTGAGGACAAATGTTCAATACCTTGCACTCCCCTGGACTGTGGCATTACCACGTTGACACACAACCCAGGCTCAAGTAGAAATCCACACTCAAGTAGAAATCCACACCATGAACATGTTTGCAGATTGTGGATAGATTAACAGGTTTTCATCCATTTTGATTAATGCTTTCCCCTTACACTCATGAGGAAAACAATCTCGTTAACAGCATATTCCTAGAATAATAAATTTCTATTCATTAAATGTTAAATGTGGGAGCTCAAGTTTGCATTTCATCTCAAGAAGCTGCAGTCTCGGTTACCAATTGCAGTATATGGTCACTTACCGCCCACCCCCACCCCAAAAAATGCCCTCGATGCCTTAGTTGTTGAAAGGGGTCACTCCATCTCCTACCTCCTTTCCTTCTCTAAAGTCTTAAAAAGTGTGGTCACCCTCAAAATCATTGCATCAGTTGTATGACGCTTTGATCTTTTGCTATAAATTTTGTGTCTGCTGATCCTGCCCCACTAGTTCCTTGATGAAGTGTGTACTTCCAAATAAACCTGTTGGTCCATAACTTGCTGTTGTGTGATTTTTAACTTTGTACAAAATCTGGCTCATATTTGCTGTCACTTCATATTTGAACCATAAAATCGAGATTTCTGAACCGGCTGCATTGAAACAACTTTAACCAGAGTGGCATTCATATGATTATGAGTAGGCTGTATTATCCTTCCTCAACTTGACTTTGACATGATGGACCACATAATCCACCACCTCTGCCTTTTCTCCACTGTCTCAGTCCGTCTCCACTTGATGCCAACTCTTATCTGTGCAGTGGCAGCCAGAATAATTTACGTTTCTGTTTCCACCATAGCACTGTTACCACTGGATTCCTCACAGGATCTGAATGTCACCTCCTCATATTTCTCATTGGCATACTACCCATCAAAGAAAGCACTCAAAAATACAAAGTCAGCTTTCACATGTACACTGACAACAACCAGTCAACCTCACTCCCCAACCTTCCACCTGCATTTCCTTTGTTTGATATTGGATAAGAAAAAATTTTCTCCAACGAAATGTGAAAACAGAAGCCATTGTCTTTCATTCTAACTACAAATTCTGCTCACCTGCCATCGATTCCATGGCTCTCTTTGGCGACTGTTTGAGGCTGACAGAATCACAGAACTGTTATAGTGACGAAGGAGCCCATTCAATCCATCATATCTGCTCAAGTTCTCCAAATGAGCTTTATGACTTAGCACTTTATCCCTCATAACTCCGCACATTATTTCTAGTTAAATAACCACCTAATATCCCTTTGAATGTCTCGATCAAACCTCCCCATAGAAACTTTACAGCACAGAAAAATACCACACTGCCCATTATGTGTGTGTTGGCCAAGCAATGGGCAGTGAGGTATTTGTAGCATTTGGTTCACCTTCCTGAAAGTTATGGGATTTCAGGTGCCTATCCAGACACTTTTCAAATAAGTTGAAGGGTTCAGGCTTTGAATTCCAGACCATACTTTGGGGAATAAAAAAGTGTTTACCCATCTCTCCTCTGACCTTTAATTGTTAACTACTTTAAATCTAAGCCCCTTACTCAGTGACCTCTCCAACAAAGGAAATTGGTCCTTCCCAGCCACTCTATTGAAATCCCTCACAACCTTGAACACACCAACGAAATCTCCCGCATGCCTCCTCTATACTGAGGAAAACAACCCCAGCCTACACAATTGTTCCTACAGCTGCATTTTTCCAGTCCTGCCCTGGCAACAGCCAAGTAAAACTCCTCTGTACCATCTGTGTACAAAGCACCCTTTCTCTAACGAAGGGACCTCCCTCAGAAGCATCACCTCAATTATTTTTTAAGATCTCACACCTGCCGAGAAACCAAGAGATCACTCCATTTTGTAACTGCCTCCGCCCATTTGCTACTGAAATTCTCAAAGATTCTCCAGACTCAACTATTCCCATATCCTTCTGATCAGTCTTCTATCATCTATCTTCCATTAATGTCAGTTTATCTAAATGATCTAATGCCTGAATCTTGACTGGCCCCGAGTACTATTCACCCATTATCCATGTGCTTACTGACCAACTCTAGCCCTCAGGAGAAAGTGAGGACTGAAGATGCTGGAGGTCAGAGTTGAAAAGTGTGGCATTGGAAAAGCACAGCAGGTCAGGCAGCATCCAAGGAGCAGGTGAATTGACACTTTGGGCATAAGCCCTTCATCAAGAATGGCCGATGAGGGCCTACACCAGAATGACATTCCTGATGAAGGGCTGATGCCTGAAACGTCGATTATCGTGTTCCTTGGTTGCTGCCTGACCTGCTGTGCTTTTCCAGCACCACACTTTTCTACTCTAGCCCTCAACCCAGCATTCTCCATGAATTTTAAATTTTCATTCAAGAGTCCAAATCTTGTCCGAACTGCACTTTCCTAATCTACAATCCTCCGAGAACTTTCATTAGACCAATTCTAGCTTTTGTCCTACTCCAACCTTCTTTCTTCCACCCATTGGTGGGCAATACCCATCTTCGTCCTAAGCTCTTGAATTCTCTCCTTGAAGCTCACCACTTCTCTTCTCAGTTAAGATCATCCTTAGAACTTGCCTTTAGATCAAGCTTTTAGTCATCTGTCCTAATATCCCCTTATGTGTTCAGTGTTACATTTTGTCAGCTAATGTTCTTGTGAAGCATCTTCAAATATTTACTGAGTTGACACAATGTGAATGAAGGTTGTTGTTGCAAATAGAAGATACTAAATTAACTGCAATAGGCCATAAATATGTAATAATTGATTATTTGACTGTGACAAACTGTAAATATGAAATAATTTATCATCTAATTATAACAGTCTGTAAAAATTGAATAATTTATGAACCATAAGACTGTAAAGATGGACTAATTAATTAACTGTAACAGACTAAATGTGGAGTAACTCATTATCTGACAGTTACAAATTGTAAATATAGACTAATCCATTACCTAAATGTAAAAGATTAAAATTTAGTATTGGTGAAAAAAGACATACTTTGGTGACAGTCACTCTCTGGTTCATTCCTTGTGCAATGCCTGAACTAATCAACTTCAACAAAATTTCTCTGTGGCAACACCTGTACCAAATAGAGTCTACTTGCCAACCAACTGCACACTCTTCTCATTCACCATAAAAAAACTGTTCACTTTACATTGCTATTCTTGTGAATATCCTGATGAATACAAAAATGAAAAACTTTAACAAAATATGTCTGTTTGCAGCAATACTCAAGTTCTGTATGACCAAAGATTAAACATTGAATTATTCTTACAAGACTGTAAATATGTAATAATTCAATACCTAACTGTAGCACAGTATATATACATAGCCTGAAATGAATTTATGACTGCTTACAGAGCAAAATTAAATATAATATATTGATACCATAACTGACAGAACAGTAACCAAAATCTATAGCAATGTGGAAATAATATTTGTGCATCTCTTTGATACAAACAACTTTTAATAAAATGTAATGGATACCGTGGAGTGCATAAAAGGTTCTTTGATATTTTGGTCATTGTGTTAAGACAGTGAGTATCAGCGAAAATGCTGTGAGTTTCTAAACTGGAAACAAATGGAGAGCTCTGTAATGAATATTAAATGATTGTGTTTGTCATTGTGAATAAAATGAGGGATTAATCAGCAGTTTGTTTTACTTCTAAAAATGCCTTCCATATTTCCTACAATATTATTTTGCAGATAGCGAGTGATTTGTTGGTATATAATGCCACCCTCCTCTACTTGAGAGATGGTCTCTGGTGAGAAGCAAAAGGGCGATTTGATTGAAATGGTTGAAAATGTAGCTGCTGGCAAAAAAGGCTTAGAATGGCATCCTCGTTATGGGCAAATCTTCGTTTTTTTCTGGAGTAGTGATCTGCTTAAAAGGGCAGCTTCTCTGTTTGTTTCTCCACAACTCACAGCCCAGTAGTTTTCCCATCAGTTGCTGGCGGGAACCTCCAATTTTCAACATCAAGAGCAACACAACTAGGAAGAATAACAAATAAAATGGTTTTCCAGTGCCTTTCTCATGTGTTATTATTAAAGGAAAACAAGTCCTCTTCCCAAATTACCATCCACTTTAAGCAGCCATTTTTTTTCAATGATTGAGATCTTTTATCTCCAACCTTAAATATTTGCTAAATTCACCACTGACCATGGCCTATCTCCCTGAGAATGGGACCCTTTCTAGGCCTGGATTGACTCACAGAAAGGTGGGGATGAACGACGCCTGGAAATCTCAGATGAACTTACAGTACTCAATGTGGAAACAAGATGTTTTGCCACTTAGAAAAGGACACCAATTGTTCAAAATTTTATCAAAAGCATATTGTCCTGAAATGAGCAATATTAGTTTTGTGGCAGAAAGGAGTAGAAGGGATAAATATTAAAAATTAATTTTAAAAGACTTAATTTAAAGGAACATGAAAATACTTGGAAAAAACTTGATTTGGACTTGGGTGGACGAAGTTAAAAATCACCCAAAACCAGGTTATAGGCCAACAGGTTTATTTGGAAGCACTAGCTTTCGGAACGCTGCTACTTTGAAGAGAACATGACAAAATTGCCAAGGCTGAGGTGTATTGTGGACTGGATGTTGGTCTGTTAGGGAGATTGCAGGGACTGAAAGACATATATTCTAAGAAGATTTAGTCCAGTTTAGTTTCATAGACTGCCTCCCTATTGAGGCAAAAACAATCTTGATTTGACAACGGATCCAAAATCATTCAAGCAGAACCAAGGGGAAAAACATGGTTAGATGCCACTAAGTAGATGGCAATGCCTTAACCATTTATGTGTTGTGTAAGGCCACTAGGACCCCTTCCATCCTTATCAAGGGGAGTGCTAACCTTCTCTCCTTTCATACAACACAACAGATATATGGCGTTTATAACGTTATTTATATCCCAATATATCAAATCTTTTTCTGGTCAATGTGATTGCCCGACGTTTTCTGACCTGTACATCTTACTTGACTTCTACGATTACGGACATGTAAGGCGCATTGCATTGAAATCTGTCAAAGACACATACAGTTTGATTATCTGACCAACGTTATGAAACAATTGCCGTATCATGCTAATACATGCAAGATTTCAGCCAATTGCCTTTCAATGCACATGTGCGCCTCAAACAATCGCTCAAAACGTACACCTTACAAAAGGTGAATCAATCCGGGACAGTGTGCAGCCCAAATAAAAGGAAAAATACGTGATAGGCACTTAAATAGCAGAGTCCAGGGATGATTACGGATTGAATGATTGGCCGTCATGTGACTTCCAACTCCACAGCCGACTGCGCATGCTCAACGTGGAGTGTCACTCCCCATTTACTTGTATATACAGGACAGTACATTGTAACATGTATATATTTAAAAATAAACCTAAAACTCAAATAGTTGTTTCATAATCATTATGTGTATCTGATATTTCCAGGATGCTGAAACAATAGAATTAATCAGCACAGAAGGAATCCACCATGTTCTTTGAAAGAGTCAGCAATTAGTAAAAACATTGGAAATGTAGTCACCACCTGAAGTTATACTCTTAAGCTGACATGCTAGGGATCAATTGACAATCATTGGTAAGGAAGCACTGGAAATTGGAGAGGTTGTGAAATGATATCTCATGCAATATGCCCATATTTTTAAAAAGGGGAGACACAGGCAATTAAATAATATGGAAATAGGGTAGAAATATGGAAATTTAGGTAGAAGATCAGACTGAATGAAAGAGAAAGGTTGAGGACTCTTTGGCCCATTCCTGTTCCTAATTGTAAGTATTGTACTGGAAGTGTAAGGTTACAAATATATAATCGAGTAAAAAGTGAGGTCTGCAGATGCTGGAGATCAGAGCTGAAAATGTGTTGCTGGTTAAAGCACACTAGGTCAGGCAGCATCCAAGGAACAGGAAATTCGACGTTTCGGGCCAGAGCCCTTCATCAGGATTCCTGATGAAGAGCTTTGGCCCGAAACGTCGAATTTCCTGTTCCTTGGATGCTGCCTGACCTGCTGTGCTTTAACCAGCAACACATTTTCAGCTACAAATATATAACACACTTCACAAAATGAGCTAAACTGCAGAAGATAGATTTCAATATAACCAAGTGTAAGGCCTAAACCACTTTGGATCTAAAAGGTGTAGATTGGAATATCCTCTAAATGTTATTTATTTCATGGCATGTGAACATTTGGGCTGGGCCATCATTTATTGTCTATCTGTAGTTGCTGAGGAAAAGATGGTGATGGGCTGCCTTTTGGAAACATTGGAGTATGTTTAGTTTTGGTGCACCCACAATGCTATTAATTATGCTACTGTTTTAGGATTCTGAAATTTTCAGATACATGTAGCAATTAGAATGATTATAATTTATTACAATGATTGTAGTTTTAGGTATATTTAGGCGAATATGTAAATAGTACTATGTGCAGTCCCGTACATGCAATTGAACGGGGTGTTGACATTACATGTTCAGGTGCTCCGCTGAAGGAATGGCAATATATTCCCAAGTCAGGATGGTGAATGGTTTGGAGGGGAACTTCCAGATGCTGGTGGTACTTAAGAGTCAATCATATTGCCTTGGATCTGGAGTCACATGAAGGCCAGAGCAGGTAATGATGGTATTAATGAGTCAGATTTTTTTTACAACTATTAAATTGACTTCACAGTAATCATTAGATTTTTAATTCTGCCACAGTGAGTTTCAAATTCAAGTTTCCAAAGCATTACCTTGGACCCTGGACTATTAATCCAGAAACAGTATCACCACACCATCACCATTCCTTAAATAATACAAAGCTTGAATCAGTGGGAATACAATGGGACTTAAGAGTGTATTTAAATAGATTATTTAAATATCATAAACATGTACAAAATATACACAGAATTGTAGGGTTTGTGCCCCTTTCCCCTGTAAATTGCTGTTTCTTGCATATGAATGTTCATGTTAATTGTTTGTTTATATTTTGTACTGTTTAATAAAATAAAACAATTATAAACAGAATTGTCTATGGAATGCTGGAGGGTCAGAATACAAGGAGTCATTTTTCACTTTGAAATTCAACTATACAAAGGTAGGCTTCGTCCTGTGCACACTTTAGGAAGTTATATTGGCCTTGAAGGCAGTGCCTCGAATTGTAGGTCTGCAATCTGTTCTAATACTGCTGAAAATGTGTTGCTGGAAAAGCACAGCAGGTCAGGCAGCATCCAAGGAACAGGAGAATCGACGTTTCGGGCATAAGCCCTTCGATTCTCCTGTTCCTTGGATGCTGCCTGACCTGCTGCGCTTTTCCAGTAACACATTTTCAGCTCTGATCTCCAGCATCTGCAGTCCTCACTTTCCCCTCAATCTGTTCTAATACCCTGATGTACTTATGTAAGGTATGATTTGCCTGAATAGCTCACACTACTTATCACTGTAAATCGGTACATTGATAATAAATCAAATCAATACCTAAATGAAAAGGAGCGATTATACCACCAACATTGTATTTCATAGATTTTAGAGGGTTGAGATGTTTGATTAAATTCTTCAAGATATCAAGGCAGAGAGAAACTATTTCCACAGGATAGGGTGTCTAAGCATTATGGAGTAAATATATTCCATCTGTGACTTCTTTGCCCACTCTCCTAGCTGCCCAAATCCTTCTGCAGCCTCTCCACTTCCTCAATACTACCTGTCCCTCCAACTTTTATTATTTTTTTCTATTTTCTTGTGGGATGTGAGTATTGCTGGTTCAACCAATATTTATTGCCTGTCTCGAGTTGTCCTTGAGAAGGTGGTGGTGAACCACCTTCTTGTACTGCTGGTCCATGTTATAGACAGGAGAATGGGGTTGAGAATCATACCATGATCCCCACCCCCCTCATCTGCAGCTCCTCTTGCACCTACCCCTAGAGTCCTGAAGAAGGGTTACACCCAAAAAATGGACTTCTCCACTGCCTGATGCTGCCTGGCTTGCTCTGTTCTTCTAGGTAGACAGGCAGGAGGCTGGAAGAACATAGCAAGCCAGGCAGCATCAGGAGGTGGAGAAGTTGACATTTTGGATGTAAGCCTTCTTCAGGACCACTCTGATCTTCCAGCTTCCTGCTTGTCTACCTTGGAATCTAGCATTTGCAGGTTTTTTTTGTCTCTAACCATGATCGAATGGTGGGCTGGGCCAATGTAACTGGCCTAAGTCTGCTCTGTAACTTATGGTTTATCTGTAGTCATGATTTGGAGATGCTGGTGTTGGACTGGGGTGTACAAAGTTAAAAAAAATCACACAACACCAGGTTATAGTCCAACAGGTTTAATTGGAAGCACACTTGTAGACAAAAAAATGCTATTATGAAGGGAATGAATTTTAAGCATTGGAAAATAATTGCACTGCAATGATAAACAAAAGTAAGCATGATTTATCAACTGTCCAATAATTTCCTGCTTAAAAAAAACGGTTCCTCCGTATGTGTAAGACAGACTGACTGGAGAATATCAAACATTAAGACACTTTGGGAGGTTGGGGAGATGCGCATGCGCCATATGCCGTCGTCTGTTGTGGTCCTGCGCATGCGCTGGTCCGGCGGGTGGGGACCTCTGCGCATGCTCGCCGGTGGCTTTCCCCTTTGACCTGACGGGGCTGGTGGAGTCGCGTGTGTCGAGGCATCGCCGTTTGTTCCAGGCCCGAAGGGGGAGAGAGAGACCGAGACCGGGGCCGCAGGCATGAGCGCCATCGAGCAGATGAGGGCCAATGTGGGCAAGTTGCTGAAAGGCATCGACCGGTGAGAAAGGCAGAGCCCGGGGGCAGGCGGCGGGCCCATAGCAACCTGTGTCCGGCTACCTGCAGCAACAATTGTCTGCGTCTGTGTAGCGCCTGACGCGACCTCAGCACAGCTCCCACTCCTCCTCAGCCGCTGACAACCAATGCGGTCCTCTCCTAACGCGGGAAAGGCGGCAGGCTGTCAGTGCACAGCAATATCCCCCAGTCACCTGGATAGGAAATGATTCCGTGTGGGCTGTCAGGACACCAGGAGCAGTTTCTCTTCCCCCTCTCTCTCTCCCCTCCTCCCTCTCTCTCTCCCCCCCCTCTCTCTCTCCCCTCCCCCTCTCTCTCTCCCCTCCCCCTCTCTCTCTCCCCTCCCCCTCTCTCTCTCCCCTCCCCCCCCCTCTCTCTCCCCCCCCCCCCTCTCTCTCTCCCCTCCCCCCCTCTCTCTCCCCCCCCCCCCCTCTCTCTCTCCCCTCCCCCCCCTCTCTCTCTCCCCTCCCCCCCCCCTCTCTCTCTCCCCCCCCCCCCCCCTCTCTCTCTCCCCTCCCCCCCCCCCCCCCTCTCTCCCTCCCCCCCCCCCCCTCCCCCTCCCCCTCCCCCCCCCCCCCTCTCCCTCCCGCCCCGCTCTCTCTCTCGCCCCCCCCTCCCCCTCTCTCCCCCCCCTCTCTCTCTCTCCTCTCCTCTCCTCTCCCCTCTCTCCCCTCTCCCCTCCCCCTCTCCCTCTCTCTCCTTTCGAAACCATCCTGACAAATAGGGGACCTCGCTTCAGTATTTCGTTCGAAAGACACAGCATCCCTAACAATGCAGTACTCTCACCCCTAACCCCTCACCCCAATGTGGTGACTTTTCTCTTGCCATTAAGGCCTGGAACATTAGAGTTAAGAGCAGAATAGCCCATTCAGCCACTTAAAACCACCTCTGCCATTCAATAAGCTCATGGCTAATTCATCCAATAAAACCATGGCTGATCATTTTGTTTAGATTAGATTACTTACAGTGTGGAAACAGGCCCTTCGGCCCAACAAGTCCACACCGACCCGCCGAAGCGCAACCCACCCATACCCCTACATTTACCCCTTACCTAACACCACAGGCAATTTAGCATGGCCAATTCACCTGACCCGCACATCTTTGGACTGTGGGAGGAAACCAGAGCACCCGGAGGAAACCCACGCAGACACGGGGAGAACGTGCAAACTCCACACAGTCAGTCGCCTGAGTCGGGAATTGAACCCCGGTCTCAGGCAGCAGTGCTAACCACTGTGCCACCGTGCCGCCAATCACAGTCTGATAGCCTTTGACTCATAGAATGGGCCCTTTGGCTTATGATGTTGTGCTGAATATGACACCAAGTTAGACTAATCTCTTGTCCATATCCCTCCATCCCTTACATGTTCATATGCTCATCTAAAAGTCCCTTAAAAGCTCCTATCATATCAGTCTCCACCATCACCCCTACCTGTGCGTTCCAGATTACTCCCACTGAGTTTTTATGAGGAAGTGACAATGAGAATGGATGGGGGCAAAGCAGTAGAAGTGATCTGTATGGATTTCACTTAAGGCGTTTGACAAGGTTCCTCATGGTAGACTTGTTAGCCAGGTTCGATCATATGGAATACAGGGAGAACTAGCCTATTGGATACAGAACTGGCACGAAGGCAGAAGACAGAGGGTGGTGGCGAAAGGTGGCTTTTCAGACTTGAGGCCTGTGACCACAAGGATTGGTGCTTGGTCCACTGCTTTTCATCATTTATATAAATGATTTGGATGTTAACGTAGAAGGTATGATTAATATGTTTGTAGATGACACCAAAATTGGAAGGTTACCTCAGAGTACAATGGGATCTTGATCAAATGAGCCAATGGGCAGAGGAATGGCGGATGGAGTTTAATTTAGATAAATGCACGATGCTGCATTTTGGAAAAGCAAATCTGAGCAGGACTTATACACTTAATGGGATATTCCTGGGGAGAGTTGATGCACAAAGAGACCTTGGAGTGCAGGTTCATAGTTCCTTGAAATTGGAGCCACAGATAGAACAGTAAAGATGGTGTTTGGTATGCTTGCCTTTATTGGACAGTGACAGTGCATTGAGTATAGGAGTTGGGAGGTCATGTTGCAGCTGTATAGTCAGGCTGCTGTTGGAATACTGCATGCATGCAATTCTGGTCTCCCTGCTATCGGAAAGGGTTCAGAAAAGATTTACAAGGATGTAGCCAGGGTTGGAGGGTTTGTGCTCTAGGAAAAGGCTGAATGGACTGTTTTCCCTGGAGTGTCAGATGCTGAGGGGTGACTTTATCGAGGTTTGTAAAATCATGAGGGGTGTAGATAGGGTAATAGCAATGTCTTTTCCTTGGGGTGGGAGAGTCAAAAACTAGAGGGCATAGGTTTAATGTGAGGGGGAAAGATTTAAAAGGGACCCAAGTGTTAAGTTCTTTTACTCTTGAAATTCTTACACACTCGTTGCAGCTGCAAATGCCAACTTTTGTGAACAAGCAAAATTTATTAAAATATAGTACAAGCTTTGGAGAAACCTTTAACACACCTCACAGGGCTTACGGGGTCATAGCAAAAGCTTTCTCTGAACAAAGGAAACAATCTTTCCTTTATACAAAAATCTTTCCATCACAGTTAATGTCCACAAGACAAGCCCCCAGCCATCCCCTCACAGTCACATACCACTCGAGATACAATGCAGAGACCACCCCACCTCCATAAACAATGTAATGCAAATCATCCCTTAATGGTCGAATCTGTTGCAAATTATTATTTGTAACTATAGGGGAGTAGTCAAATTCCAAATGTAATGTTCTTATTGATTTCTGGATGAAAATGTAAATCATCCCTGAATGGCAAGGAAATGGCCATGTGAACCTCCCACATTCCAGCTATAAGACAAAGACACACCACAGGGCATTCAATTTTTACAGGTCAGTGGACCAAATTAACTCTTTAATATCTCATAAAGGCCAACTTTTTCAAGCAGAGATTGGTGAGTGTATGGATTGAGAGGAAATGGTAGAGGCAGGTATAATTATAACATTTAAAAGGCATCTGGATGGGTATATGAATAGGAAGGGTTTAGAGGGATATGGGCCAAATACTGGCAAATGGAACTAGACTTATTTGGGATGGCATCTGGTTGGCATGAACGAGTTAGACTGAAGGATCTGTTTCCGTGCTGGTTATATCTCTATGACATTGTCTTTGAACTTTGCCCCTCTCGCCTTAAATACATGCCCCCTAGTATTAGACATTTCAACTCTTGGGGGGGGGGGAAGATTCTGACAGTCAACCCTATCTTTGCATCTCATAATTTTATAGACTTCTACCAAGTCTCCCCTCAGCCTCCGCTGCTCCAAAGACACACCGAGTTTTTCTAGCCTCCTCATAGCTCATACCCTCTAATCCAGGCAGCATCCTGGTAAACCTTTTCTGTGACCAGAATTGAATGTAATGCTGTAAATATGGCCTAACCAAAATCTTATAAAGCTGCAACATGACATTTTGACTCTTGTACTAAATTCCCCAACCAATAAAAGTAATTTGCAAGGTTTGAGAAGGTTCGTAGCTCAGGTTGAGGTTTAGGGTGTAGCTTGCTCACTGAGCTGTAGGTTTGATATCCAGATGTTTCTTTACCTGGCTAGGTAACATCATCAGTGACGAACTCCAAGTGAAGCGAAGCTGTTGTCTCCTGCTTTCTATTTATATCTTTCTCCTGGATGGGGTTCCTGGGGTTTGTGGTGATGTCATTTCCTGTTCGTTTTCTGAGGGGTTGATAGATGGCATCTAGATCTATGTGTTTGTTTATGGCGTTGTGGTTGGAGTACCAGGCCTCTAGGAATTCTCTGGCATGTCTTTGCTTAGCCTGTCCAAGGATAGATCACATCAATCACATTACCAATGAAAACATCATGAAGTGAGTGGACCTGTGCCTCACCACCCAGTTCACCTTCAACAACATAATCTACAAACAAACCAACGGCACACCCATGGGATCTCCGCTATCAGGATTCATAGCAGAAGCAGTAATGCAAAGACTAGAACAAACAGCCCTACGAACCATCAAACCAAAAATCTGGGTCCACTATGTAGATGACACCCTTGTCATCACAAAACGAAACAAGATAGAAGAGACATTTAACATCATCAACAACACCCTTACAGGCATAAAGTTCACCAAGGAGGAAAAAACCGACAACAAACTCACATTGCTGGACGTCACGGTTGAAAGAAAGGACAACAGCGAATCACAAACCTGCATATACAGAAAACTGACAAACACTGACCAAATACTTAACTACACCAGCAACCATCCCAACACACACAGACAAAGCTGTATCAGAACACTATTCCAACGAGCCACCACACACTGCAGCACAGACAAACTTCGGAAAACAGAGGAGAACCGCCTATACAACGTATTCAAGAAGAACGGATACTCAAAATACAGTCCGCAGATTCCTCAGGAACAAATCGTGACAAGCAGACCAAACACAGCCAGAAACCCTAACCACCTTACCATATATCAAAGAAGTCTCAGAAATGACCTCCAGACCACTAAGACCCCTCGGAATCCTAGTAGCACACAAACCCACCAACACACTCAAACAAATACCAACAAACTTAAAAGACCCAGTACAACCCATGGACAAAACCAACGTCATCTACAAAATTGCATGCAAGAACTGCCACAGACACTATGTAGGACAGACAGGGTACATGCACATTAGCTAGCCACAAAAAGACACGACCCTCTCTCCCTCGTAGCCCTACACACGGATGAAAAAAGCCACCATTTCGACTGGGATAACACATCTATCCTGGGACAGGCTAAGCAAAGACATGCCAGAGAATTCCTAGAGGCCTGGCACTCCAACCACAACGCCATAAACAAACACATAGAGCTAGATACCATCTATCAACCCCTCAGAAAACGAACAGGAAATGACATCACCACAAACCCCAGGAACCCCATCCAGGACAAATATATAAATAGAAAGCAGGAGACAACAACTTGGCTTCACTGGAGGTCACCACTGATGATGATACCTAGCCAGGTAATGAAACGTCTGGATTTCAAACCTACAGCTCAGCGAGCAAACCTACACCCCAATAAAAGTAAGCTGTTTGGCATCTTTACCACCCTATTTACTTGCGGGGGCACTTTCAAGGAGGTATGGGTTTGAACCCCAACATCCCCCTATACATCCAGGCTGTTCAGTGTCCTGCAGTTAACTGTATACATTTCCTTAATTTTGATCTCCCAAAGTGCAGCACCTCATACTTACACTTGCCCAAATTAAACTCCATCTGCCATTTCTCCATCCATATCTGCAACTGATCTGTATCTTACTGAATTGTTTTTGACAACCTTCTACCCTATCCACAACTTCGCCGGTCTTTGTACCATCTGCAAGCTTACTAACCCACCCATCTACATTTTCATCCAAGTCAATATTCTGTGTTGGTTTCCTTTTGGATGTTCTGGTTTCCTCCCACAATCCAAGACGTGCTGGTCAGGTAGATTGGCCATGCTAAATTGCCCATAGTGTTAGGTGCATTAGTCATGGGTAAAAATAGGGTAGGGGAATGGGTCTGGGTGGGTTACACGTCAAAGGGTTGGTGTGGACTTGTTGGGCTGAAGGGCCTCTTTCCACACTGTATGGAATCTAATCTAATCTAAAATAAAAACCTCTATTTACAGACCTCAGGCCAGGAATGCACCTTTCCACCACGACCCTCTATCATCAGTGGGCAAGCCACTTCTGAATCTACGTGGCCGAGTCACTGTTGATCCCATGCAGCTTGATATTCTGGATTAACCTAAAATGAGGGACTTTGTTGAAAGCCCTACTAAAATCCATGTAGATAATATCCAGTGCTTTACCATCATTGATTGCCTTCATCCCCACCTCAAAGTTCAATCAAGTTAGTGAAACATGACTTGCCCCACTTTCTCAGATGTGCATAAATCACATCCCTAAGAATTTTCTCCAGTAACTTCCCAACCACTAATGTGAGACTCACTATCTATATTTTCCTGGATTATCCCTATTTCCCCTCTTGAACAGAGCTAATGTCTTGAATCCAGTGACTGTCCATCAAACCCTTGTTTTATTCTCACCCTGAAGAAACTGTTCTCTGTTTCTCACAATCTAACAGCTGCTTATACCTATCAATTGATTCAAGATTTTTCAGATTATTTTAACCAGTTTCAAATTTACAAACTGCCATAGTGGGATTTTGCACCTGTTCTCAGGGTTATTAATTCAGGCCTTTGAATTTTTGCGAGAAGGCGGCATCACCAATTGTATCCTCTTTCCTCCACAGGTATAACCCTGAGAATCTGTCAACATTGGAACGTTATGTGGAGACACAGGCCAGGGAGAACGCATATGATCTGGAAGCCAATCTGGCTGTTCTTAAACTGTATGTATACCTCTTTAGAATTCTCATTGACCTGAAATGTTAACAGTTTCTCACTCCATAGATACCACCTGAATGTTTCCTGCGTTTTCTGTTCTTATTCAACAGTTGGATTTTCTTTAACTTCAATAAGCCTGAATATCTTCCCCCTTTCCACTTTTCACTTCTCCTTTCTTAGAGATACTGTTTTATTGTTGGGGGAGAACAGTTTCCAGCTTCAGAGTGCCAGTCACTATCTATCATTTCACTTGTTACTGATGTATGAACGTAGAGTTCTTGCACCGTAGTCTCTTATGGGGACTAAACTCCTGCTGACATTCCTAACCTCAGGTTGCAGAAGTGAATTATGGTACCCCTCCTTGAAACCAGCTCAGTCAACATAGAATCTTGGATTGGTTATAGCACAGATGGATAATATTTGGTTCTTCTCTATTCTCATCCTCTGCTGGAGCAGTTCACCTACATCTGTCTTTTCTCCAAACTCTCCCAATATTTTAATTTTCCCATAATGAATGCTTTGCTTGTACTTCCCTCCAGCACCATCTCGCTTCATCTTTTGTTAGGCGATGCTTAGTTTGCAGTATTGACCAGAGCTGAGATCAGTTTGGTTTTTCTGTTCTCAATTAATGACTAACTGAAAGGAAATGGGAAGAAAGGGACTTCCCCAAATTTAAAAGACTGTGCAGAAATGGCTCTCTCACTGATCTATTTACCTGTTTTTTCCTTGCAGGTATCAGTTCAATCCTGCCTTCTTCCAGACCACTGTCACCGCACAGATCTTGCTGAAAGCGCTGACGAATCTGCCACACACTGATTTTACACTGTGTAAATGTATGATTGACCAGACACACGTATCCTTATAAGAGAGGCTGCTGCTTCAGCATGGGTTTGTTAACTAGCTTCTGCCTTCCATCAACAAATGGAGGCAACTAATATATCAGAGTGCTCAGCTTTTTGCACTCCAGCAAAAGGGGAAAGTGAAGACTGAGAAAAATTGGACTGAAAATATCTGGTATTAAGAATCTAATGATGACCATGAATCCGTTGTCATTGTTGTAAAAGCCAATCTGTTTCACTAATGTCCTTTTAAGCAAGGACACTGCCATCTTTACCCGGACTGGCCTACGTTTGACTCCAGATCCACATCAGTGTGGTTGATGCGTAACTGTCCTCCGATGGGCAATAAACGCTGGTTGAGCCAGCACTGCTCTCATCCTGAGAATGAATGAAAAAATAATTAGCATATTCCACGTTTACATCCCACTCTGTTGGAACTGTTTATCTCCCTCCGCTTTTAAGATCCAAATCTCATGTTACTGTACTACAGTGTCTTGATTTCTTTTTTCTTTCATATTCATCCCTGATAAGATTGTGGATTTAAAGAACCAGCACAGACTTAATGGGACAAACAGCCACATTCTACCAATGTGTACTACCATGTTCTGAAGGGCAGCTAGGGATGGACAATAAATAGTGGGCCAGCCAACAATGCCCACTTTGTACGAGTGAATAAAAATTTCATTTTATGCAGAGTTAAGTATCTACAGCTTTGTGCATCAGATCCAGTGTTGACACAGTGTGCCTTCAAAGGAGCTCTGACTGTACCATTCTGTCCAGTTTTTGTTTGAAACGAGTTTTGCAACTTTTCTGGCTTCTGAAAAGTTGTACCGATTCTGATTCTTCTGAGTACAGTTGCTGAAGCTCCATGTGGTCTTTACGCTGTCCTCCCTCACTGCTGTTGCCATATTGGTTGCATTTTGAAATGTAATCCCTGCCACTTATACTAGTGGGCACATCTGTGTAGTAATAGAATTTGCTCAATATGAGGTGGATAATGAAGCCGTTACTATGCTCCTTGTGGTCTCTGCTGCTGACTATAATAGCAAATGAGTCGAAAAGTGTGGCGCTAAGGAGCAGGAGAATCGACGTTTCGGGCATAAGCCCTTCAGGAGTTCCTGATGTTGTTTCTCCAGTTCAGATGCTGCCTGAAGTGCTGTGCTTTTTGACTCTGATCTCCAGCCCTCACTTTCTCCTATAATACCAAATGAGTCAAGATGCAATTCTCATTCATTTCCTGTACTGGCCCCGAGAAATCGGTCTGTTGACAAAGTGAATGTCACAGATAGGGAAACTGCAAGTCTTCCTGGGTGGAGTTAACAGGATGTGAAGAATTGCCATTAAATTGGATGCATGTGTCACTCTTGTGGGATTGTCAAATGGTTTGCTCTGTGTATCTGATCTAGGTAACTGCACGTTAAGTGGCAAAGATTGAATGTTTTTAAAAATAATCCTTGTTCCTTAAGCATGACACAGCCCTGCTGAGAGTATTGAGATTGATCTTCCTTAATGGGGCTTAAACAGCAGGAAGAACGACCAATCCAGCAAATCCTGAATCTCGGTGATCTACTGGAGACCTGCCATTTCCAGGATTTCTGGGTGAGTAGAGTGTCTCAGACTGTGTTATGTTATACTTGTGTCATGTTAGAGGCTCCCAATTAAAATATAACTAATTGCCTTGGATCTGTATGAATTAGAAGGCATCTTTTTGATGTTAGATTTTGTTCAACTTGACCTCTGACATGACAGCTTGGCACAGCATTGTGATGCTTCAGTTCACTTAAACCTGGTGTGACAACATAGATTTTTGCAACAGTATTTTCTTCTCCGTGCTCACTTTCTGACACTATCCTTATTGTTATGTGGAGGATAAAAGGTTTCCTACGTTTGGAGGCTAGATTATTAGTGGCATTGTTAGTTAAGGACAGTATTACAGTTGCAGAAAGGAGGTTTGGGGACCGTCAACTGAGGTAGTATGGGCTGAGCTTAGAAACTGGAAAGGAGAGCTCACCCTGTTGGGAGTTTCCTAGAGGCCTCAGAATAGTTTCAGAGATGTAGAGGAAAGGATAGCAAAGATGATTCTGGATAGGAGCGATAGCAACAGGGTAGTCGTTATGGGGGAATTTAACTTTCCAAATATTGACTGGGAATGCTATAGTTTAAGTACTTTAGATGGGTCAGTTTTTGTCCAGTGTGTGCAGGCGGGTTTCCTGACACAGTATGTAGACAGGCCAGCAAGGGGCGAGGCCACATTAGTTCTGGTACTGGGTAATGAACCCGGCCAGGTGTTAGATTTAGGGGTGGGTGAGCACTTTGGCGGTAGTGACCACATTTCAGTTATGCTTACTTTAGCGATGGAAAGGGACAGGTATATACTGCAGGGCAAGAGTTATTGCTGGGGGAAAAACAATTACGATGTGATTGGGCAAGATTTAGGATGCATAGGGAAGGAAACTGCAGGGGATGGGCTCAATTGAAATGTGCAGCTTATTCAAGGAACAGCTACTATGTGTCCTTGATCAGTATGTACCTGCCAGGCAGGGAGGAAAGTTGTCGAGCATGGGAGCCCATGGTTTACTAAGGAAGTTGAAGCTCTTGTCAAGAGAAAGAAGAAGGTTTATGTTAGAATGAGATGTGAAGGCTCAGTCAGGGTGCTCCAGAGGTACAAGGTAGTCAGGAAAGACCTAAAGAGAGAGCTAAGATGAGCAAGGAGGGGACATGAAAAGTTGGTGGTGGATAGGATCAGGGAAAACCTTAAGGCTTTCTATAGGTATATTAGGAATAAAAGAATGATGAGAGTAAGATTAGGGCCAATCAAGGACAATAGTGGGAAGTTGTGTTTGGAGTCAGAGGAGATGGGGAAGGGCTAAATGAATATTTTTAGTAGTGTTCATTCTAGAAAATGACCATGTTGTCAAGGAGAGCACTTAGATATAGTGGGCGGCACGGTGGTACAATGGTTAGCACTGCTGACTCACAGCGCCAGAGACCCGGGTTCAATTCTCGCCTCAGGCGACTGACTGTGTCATTCTCCCCGTGTCTGCGTGGGTTTCCTCCCACGTGCAGGTTAGGTGAATTGGCCATGCTAGGTAAGGGGTAAATGTAGGGGTATGGGTGGGTTGCACTTCGGTGGATCGGTGTGGACTTGTTGGGCCGAAGGGCCACACAGTAAAGTAAAGGCTACTAGACTAGATGTGATTGAATTTCACAATGAGGAGATGTTAGGAATTCTGGCAAGTGTGTATAAATAAATAAGTCCGGATCAAATTTATCTTAGGATTCTCTGAGAAGCCAGGGAGGAGATTGCTGAGCCTTTGGCTTTGATCTTTATGTCATTGTCTACAGGAATAGAGCCAGAAGACTGGAGGATAGCAAATGTTGTTCCCTTGTTCAAGAAGGGGAGTAGAGACATCCCTGGTAATTATAGACCAGTGAGCCTTACTTTGGTTGTAGGTAAAGTGTTGGAAAGTCAACATGGTTTTGTGAAGGGTAGGTGGTGCTTCACAAACCATATTGAGTTCTTTGAGAAGATGACCAAACAGCAGTTGATGTGGTGTGTATGGATTTCAGTAAGGTATTTGATAAGGTTCACATGGTAGGCTATCGCACAAAATACAGAGACATGGGATTAAGAGTGAGTTAGTGGTTTGGACCAGAAATTGGCTAGCTAAAAGAAGACAGAGGGTGATGGGAAATGTTCATCTTGGAATTCAGATACTAGTGGGGTACTGCAAGGATCTGTTTTGGGTCCAATGCTGTTTGTCATTTTTATATAAACAATCAGGATGAGGGTATAGAAGGACAGCCATTGAGGTCGGAAGGTTGTGGATAGTTCCGAAGGATGTTGTGGGTTATAAAGGGACATAGATAAACTACAGCGCTGGGCCGAGAGGTAGAAAATGGAGTTTAATGTGAAAAAGTGTGAGGTGATTCACTTTGGACGGAGTAACATAAATGCAGAATACTGGGCTAATGGTAAGAATCTTGGTAGGTAAGATTCTTGGTAGTGTAGATGAGCAGAGAGATCTCTGTGTCTGATGTATAGAGATCTCTGAATGTTGCCACCCAGGTTGATAGGGTTGTTAAGAAGGCATCCAGTGTGTTAGCTTTTATTAGTAGAGGCATTGAGTTTCACAACCATGAGATCATGTTGCAGCTGTACAAAACTCTGGTGCGGCTGCACTTGGACTTTTGCGTGCAGTTCTGCTCACCGCACAATAGGAAGGATATGGAAGCTTTGGAAAGGGTTTCATAGGAGATTTACTGGGATGTTGCCTGGTATGAAGGGGAGGCCTTATGAGGAAAGGCTGAGAGACTTGAGGCTGTTTTCGTTAGAGAGAAGGAGGTTGAGAGGTGACTTCATTGAGACATACAAGATAATCAGAAGGTTAGATAGGGTGGACAGAGAGAGCCTTTTTCCTCAAATGGTGATGACTAGCATGAGAGGGTGTAGCTTTAAATTGAGGGGTGATAGATATAGGACAGATAGCAGAGGTATTTACTTTACTCAGAATAGTAGGGACGTGGAATGCACTGCCTGCTACAGCAGTAGACTTGGCAACTTTAAGGGCGTTTAAATGATCATTGGATAGGCATATGGACAAAAATGGAATAGTGTCGGTTAAATGGGCTTCAGATTGGCTTTGCAGGGTGATGCAACATCAAGGGCCGAAGAGACTGTACTGGGCTGTAATGTTCGATGTCCTATTATAGCACATTCACTTGTGCCATTATCACACTGTCTAAGACAGACTATCAAGTAGCATGGTCCAAGAGAAGCTGGTATGTAATACACCAAGACTCTCAGCAGAGAGATTACAATTGCTGGCATTGTTTGTCTCTCTATCATATTTCTGTTGAAGAACCATGAATCTTTGAACTTCAGTTTTGCAAATGACCTGGGCTGCTGTTGTGCTTTGAGAGGAGGGAGAAAGAGAAAATGTATGTCAGTGAAACCCAGATTGCCTGACTGATTTGGAAAGGTGGGCTACTGGAGATTAACCAGTCAGTGTGAGGTAGAAATGAGATAGCTCCCTCCACTCTGCTGTGGGAACAACATTTACTAAATTTCAATGTCCCTCTCTATCCAGCGTAATCTGGAAGAAAACTCAGAGCTGATTGATGGAATAACCAGCTTTGAAGACTCAGTGCGAAAATGTAAGTATAATCAGAAAACTGCATTGATTTTCCTATAAATAGAGAACTCTGCAAGGGTTTAATAACTGTAATTTGTGAGATCTTAATAGAGAGTGTGTGTTTTTGTTGGCAGAATTACACTATTTGTTACAATGCTGTTTTTGATGAATATTGTATAAAATAGCTATTGCTGTTTGACTAAATTGCCACTAGAATGTTTTAGTTACACAATAACCAAAACCAAGTATTTAAGGTAGAATCAGCTGTCTATGTGGGATTTTCAAACTGTACAGTCTGGGATGGCTCCTCACCTATTGGAATTCTTCCCTCAGTTATCTGTCACGTCGTTGGAATCACATATCAAACAATTGAGAAATGGCTACTGGCCGAAATGTTGGGGGATCTGACAGGTAAGGATTAATGCTGACCATGAGATAGAAGCTCCTCTGAATTGTTACACAGGATTGGTTTCACTGAGGTGCAGTCATGAAACTGTGAGCAGGTAAATCTTTTTAGAATAAATTTAATGTAAATAAAGTACATTGTTATGCAATCAGAAACAAGCTTTCATCTGCACTGCTCTCTTAGTGTTAATATCAAAATCACTGTGTTGTCCTCTGTTAACTTATTCCGAGGAGCTCAAAGTTCAAGTTATCGAGGTCTACAGCACAGCAAGAGGCCTTTCCACCCGTTGGGTCTGTGCTGATCAAAAACAACTACCTAATTATTCTCATCCCAATATCATGGGACGACTTTCTCAATTTTCTGTTCTTGATGCAATCTTGTAACAGGTTTTTGTAAACAAAAAAAGGCTTGCTATTTGTAATCAATTCTTCATAACTTAGCCAATCTTCACTTATCATAGTTTCAATTCTGACACTTTGCTTGTGTTTCTTTGTGCATCAAAGATATTCTGGACTGTCCTTTGTAGCTGTTGATCAAGACCGTGTGTAACTAAGCCAAACAAATTGAAATGTCTCTGATGTGATTCCATCTTTCTGTGATTGGATCTTACTATAGTTAAGAGTGAGAGATGCCACTTAATCCACTCCTGAAACCACCACGTCTCAGTCTTCCCTTAAAAGCCTTATCAAAGCTAATCTTTTCACCCTGTCAGTCACCGTTCCTTCTTCATTCTTGTTCTCCTTCTCTCCCTATTTAACATCTGATTCTTTTTACCTCTGTGAAGTGCTTTCAGATAATCTCCCTGCAGCTTATACAGTAGTATTTGATTATGATTGAGTGGCCTGTTCACACACTCATGAAGAGTAGCCGCTTGGATGAGCCACTTAAAGGTAACTGCATTTGAACCCCCAGGGACCACCTCAAAGTGTATTATCACCTTTGGAAGGGAAGTGGCTTTTCCAGTTGCAGTATCGGTATTAGGTTCATTTCCCAAAGTTTCACACACGGGATGCAATTCACACACACCAACTTCCGCAGTTAAAGTTTATTAAAGCCTGGACAAGTTAGGTGACCCTTTGCAAGTGTGCAGAGTTGAGTCAAAAGAGGCCCCAATTAATTGATGATAGCAGTAGAATTTTAGTAAATGGCTGCCCAAATGATGGGTGGATTAAAATGAATGTTCATCTCAATTCCTGTATTGATGTCCCCTCCAATGACTTCCAGAATGCTCAGCTCCTTAGAGAAAGACAGTGCAGTTGAACCCTTTGGACATTAATGTAATGTTACAGTACAATTTAATCTTTTAAATGAACACCCTTATTGTCCCATATGAGGAAACACCTCTCCATATCTACTCTGTCAAGACCTTTCAAGATTCTATTTGTTTCAGTCAAGTCCCATCTTACTCTTTTAAACTCCAGCAAATACAAGCCTATTGTTGTGGTTCTGTTCGCCGAGCTGGAAGTTTTTGTTGCAAATGTTTCGTCCCCTGGCTAGGCGACATCATCAGTGCTTTGGAGTCTCCTGCGAAGTGCTTCTTTGATGTTTCTTCCGGTATTTATAGTGGTCTGTCCTTGCCGCTTCCGGGTGTCAGTTTCAGCTGTCCGCTGTAGTGGTTGGTATATTGGTACACGAGCAAAACTAATGTAGTTTACAAAATACCATGCAAGGACTGCACAAAACACTGTATAGGACAAACAAGAAGACAGCTAACAATCCGCATACATGAACATCAACTAGCCACGAAACGACACGACCAGCTATCCCTAGTAGCCACACACGCAGACAACAAGCAACATGAATTCGACTGGGAAAACACTACTATCAGAGGGCAAGCCAGACAGAGAAGAGCAAGGGAATTCCTAGAGGCATGGCATTCATCCACAAACCCCATCAACAAACACATCGACCTGGACCCAATATACCAACCACTACAGCGGACAGTTGAAACTGACACCCGGAAGCGGCAAGGACAGACCACTATAAATACCGGAAGAAACATCAAAGAAGCGCTTCGCAGAAGGCTCCAAAGCATTGATGATGTCACCTAGCCAGGGGACGAAACGTTTGCAACAAAAACTTCCAGCTCGGCGAACAGAACCACAACAACGAGCACCCAAGCTACAAATCTTCGCACAAACCTAGATACAAGCCTAGCTTGTCCCACCCTTCCTCATAAGACAGCCCGTCCATACTAGGTATTAGTCAAGTAAACCTTCTCTGAACATCTTCTAATGCAATTACATCCTTTCATAAATAAGTTGACTTGTACTATACATACAGTACTCCAGATGCAACCTCACTGCTGCCATATATAACTAGAGCATAACCTCCATTTGAATTCAGTTTCCCTTACAATAAATGATAATATTCTATTAGCTTTTCTAACTACTTGCTTTGTGTGCATGGGAGGGGGGGTGACCTGATAGAGATTTACAAAATTGAGGGGCATGGATAGGGTAAATAGGCAAAGTCTTTTCCCTGGGGTGGGGGAGTCCAGAACTAGAGGGCATAGGTTTAGCGTGAAAGGGGAAAGATATAAAAGGGATCTAAGGGGCAACTTTTTCACACACAGGGTGGTACGTGTATGGAATGACCTACCAGAGGATGTGGTGGAGGCTGGTATAATTGCAACATTTAAGAGGAATTTGGATGGGTATATGAATAGGAAAGGTTTGGATGGATTTGGAGCTGGGTGCTGGCAGATGGGATCAGATTGGGCTGGGATATCTGGTCGGGTTGGACTGAAGGGTCTGTTTCCATGCTGTACATCTCTCTGATTCTATGTTAACCTTTTGTAATTCATGTACCAGGACACCCAGACCCTCTGCATCTCAGAGCTCTGCAATCTTGCACCATTTAGATAATATGTTTCATTTTAATACTTCCTGCCAAAATGGACTATGCACATTTTCCTACATTCAACTCTATTTTTTACATTTTTGCCCATTCACTTCACCTATCAATATATTTTTATAGCCTGCGTCCTCTGCTCAACTACATGACCTGGTCTAGTCACCAAATTGGCAACCATATAACCTGTCTCTTCATCCAACATTTAAGGTCCCTGCACCGATCCCTGTTTTTATCAACTGTTTGGTATTGTAAGATTTGGATCTTGATGCAGTTGAACACAATATTCTCAATCTTTAGCAATGATCAGTGGAATGCTTGTTATGCTACTTAATTTTGAAATTAAAAAAAAATTATACTTTATTCATAAAATAATTTGATGGTCTGTACACTTGGTCATGCCATTCGTACGTAAACATTTACAGAGATCAGAATTTATCATTTTTATATACAGGTCTGTACATTTATCAATCATATGTCCATCTATTTAGCTGAGGCGTCAGCAGAGCCCAAATGACTACATGGGCCCCCTGTTCTTCTTAGGCAGGCAGAGGTTAAACGGTGGTCTTTCCCCACCGCGCCTTGGCGGCAGCTGCCCCAAGCTTCAGCACGTCCCTCAACACGTAGTCCTGGACCTTGGAATGTGCCAGTCTGCAACACTCATTCGGGGTCAACTCCTTCAGCTGGAAGATCAACAGGTTTCGGACCGCCCAGAGAGCGTCCTTCACTGAGTTGATGATCCTCCAGGCGCAGTTGATGTTCGTCTCGGTGTGCGTCCTGGGGAACAGACTGTGGAGCACGGAGTCCCGCGTCATGGCGCTGCTCGGGACGAACCTTGACAAACACCTGTCTGCATTCTTCTCCAGACTTCTTCTGCGTAGGCACATTCCAGAAGGATGTGTGTGACAGTCTCGTCCCCGCCCCCCCCAACCACCACCACCTGCAGCCCCTTTGAGGGCAGCGTGCAGTGCGGCTGAGAGTTCAGGTGTGAATAAAAGATCTCTTCTCAGTACCAGCCAAGCCATGTCTTGGTGCTTGTTGGAAAGTTCTGGCGATGAGGCATTCTGCCAAATGGCTTTGACAGTCTGCTCAGGGAACCACTTGATAAGATCCACCCTCCTTTTCCCGAAGGGTCTCAAGGACACTACGTGCTGACCACTTCCTGATAGACTTGCGGTCAAAGGTGTTTTTCTTCATAAACTTTTCCACGAAGGACAGGTGATACGGAACGGTCCAACTACTCGGAGCGTTCCGCGGCAGCGAGGCCAGGCCCATCCTTCGCAACACTGGGGACGGATAGAACCTCAGTACGTAGTGACACTTGGTGTTTGCGTACCGGGGATCCACGCACAGCTTGATGCAGCCACACACAAAGGTGGCCATTAGGGTGAGGGTGGCATTGGATGTGTTTTCTCCCCCATTGCCCAGATCTTTGTACAGCGAGTCCCTTCGGACCCGGTCCATCTTTGACCTCCATATAAATTGGAAGATGGCCCGGGTGACTGCAGCGGCACAGGTTCTGGGAATAGGCCAGACCTGTGCCACGTATAACAGCAATGACAGTGCCTCACACCTGATGACCAGGTTTTTTCCCCGCAATGGAGAGCGACCGTAGCTTCCATCTGCCCAGTTTCTACCTCACTTTGTTGATACGCTCCTCCCAAGACTTGGCGCATGCCCCAACCGCGCCCCCCCCCCCCCACCCCCACCCCCAACCAAATACCCAGTACCTTCGGGTGGTTGGTCCTGACGGCGAAGGGGATCGAGGATTGGTCGGCCCAGTTCCCACAGAACATGGCCTCGCTCTTGCCTCGGTTTACCTTGGCCCCCGAGGCCTGTTCGAACTGGTCACGTATGCACATGAGTCTGCGCACGGACAGCGGATCAGAACAGAAAACGGTAACGTCATCCATGTACAGGGAGGCCTTAACTCGACAAATGGCTCTATGCAGCACACAAACAAGGCAGGAGAGAGAGGGCAGCCCTGTCTGACTCCAGATCTGACTGGGAAGCTATCTGATTCCCACCCATTGACTGAGACTGCACTGACAATGTTGGTGTAGAGCAGTCTGATCCAATTGCAGATTCCGTCCCCCCCAAAGCCCATTTTGGAGAGAACATCTCTCATATACCTGTGTGATATCCTGTCAAAGGCTTTCTCCTGGTCCAGGCTGATCAGGCAGGTGTCTAACCCTCTGTCTTGCACGTAGGCGATCGTATCCCTGAGGAGTGCCAGACTCTCAGCGATCTTCCTACCCGGTACAGCACAGGTTTGAGGAGAAAGTGAGGTCTGCAGATGCTGGATATCAGAGCTGAAAATGTGTTGTTGGAAAAGCGCAGCAGGTCAGGCCGCATCCAAGGAACAGGAAATTCGACATTTCGGGCATAAGCCCTTCATCAGGAATCCTGATGAAGGGCTTATGCCCAAACCATCGAATTTCCTGTTCCTTGGATGCTGCCTGACCTGCTGCGCTTTTCCAGCAACACATTTTCAGCACAGCACAGGTTTGGTCAGGTTGAATCACCGAACCCAGAGCACACCTGACCCGGTTGGCGATTACCTTTGACAGAATTTTGTAATCCGCATTCAACAGTGAGATTGGTCTCCAATTTTTGAGTTCCTCCCTCTTCCCCCTGCCGCTTGTAGATGAGGGTGATGATGCCTTTCCTCATGGATTCACTCATGGTGCCTGCCTGAAGTATACCGACATACACCTCCAGCAGGTCCTGGCTAATCAAGTCCCACAGAGCAGAACAGAGCTCGACCGGTAAGCCGTCGCTTCCGGGAGTTTTATCCTTTTCGAAGGACTCGAGGGCCTTGGTCAGCTCGTCCAGAGATAGTGGCTGGTCCAGCGTCTCCTGTGTTCTGTCGTCTAAGACCTCTGTGATAGAGGACAGGAACGACTGGGAGGCCGCGCTGTCGGTCGGCTTTGTGTCATACGGACTGATAAAGAAGGATTTGCTGATCCTCATGATGTCAGCCTGAGATGACGTTATCGAGCCGTCTTCTTCCTTCAGGCTGCTGAGCACGGAGCTCTCTTTGTGCACCTTCTGGAAGAAGAAACGTGAGCATGTCTCGTCCTGCTCCACCGAGCGGACCCTGGACCCGAAGATTATCTTGGAAGCCTCCGAGGCTTGCTGGCCCTTCACCTCCTTGAGGTCCTCCCTGACATCCACCCACATCGTCTGCAGCAGGAGCAGGTTCTGCATACTTTCCTGGAGCTGGGACAGTTTTCCCCGCCTCTCTCTCGCCTCCTGAACACCTTTTGAGGATGGAGAACCTCTTGATGTTCCCTTTTACTATTTCCCACCAGTCCGCTGGGGACTCAAAGAGGGGCTTCACGGTTCTCCAACCTGCATAGTCCCTCTTGAGCTCCTCAATGTTTCCCAGGGTCAACAGCTTTGTGTTCCACTTCCACGTTCCCTTACCCACCCACTGCTCGTCCTGTAGGTGACAGTCGGCCAGCAGGAGGCAGTGGTCAGAGAAGAACACCAGCTTGACGTCGGTGGATCTGACCGAGAGCGTTCGGGACACAAACAGGTAATCAGATTTGATGCTACGCACATTGATGCTGGCAATTCTTATCCCCATTTTAACAGTTTACGAGGTTACCAGTATCCATTTGCTGCTGGTCTTGCCTCTCTGGGGTAGCTGTGTGCATCCCCGTGGTGATGGCAAACTGCTAGACCCTCCCAGGGCTGAGGTAGCTGTCCGGCTCCACGCTGGGGCCATTTCCCCACTCTGGTGTTTTCGGGTCAGGCCAGGGGTCCGCACCGTCCAGTTCTCCATCTGACAGCGGGGCTGTCACAGGACCACTGCTCCCAGTTACCTGGAGCTGTGGGCCGGTGGGTACCTCTTGATTCTCACCGGGTGGGGGAAGGTCTTTACCCATCCCCTCAGAGGGATCGTCTTTTCCTGTTTGGGCGGTGCTGCCCTCCTTTTTCCCCACGGCCTATCTCTTCCTCTGGTGACGACCCTCCTTGCACCCGTCCTCACTGTCAGAAGAGCTGCCTGTATCCTCTTCGTGTAGGTGTCGCTTCCCCCTTCGCTGGGTGGCTTTGGGGCCCTTGAGAGGTTTCCTCTTCCTGCTTTTGACAGTAATCCAATCCTCTGCCTCCTTTGTTCCCTCTTCTTCCATTTCCTCCGTCTGTCTTGAAGGAGCTTGGAACGGCTGCTGCATCTCCCCGCTGTCTGCCGTCTGCTCCGCTACAGCCTGCCCTTCCTTCTGGGTGCCTCCAGACACCGTTCCCGTGCTGTTTTGTGGTAACCTGCTGGTCTTAGGTGGTCCACGGCTCGTGTTGCCACCTCCGGCCATCTGTGCATAGGTGGCAGCCCCTCGTCTTGGGCAGGCCTTGTACATGTGGCCCGCCTCTCCGCACAGATTACAGTTCTTGGCCTCCTTACATTCCTTGGTCGGGTGGCCTTCCTGCTTGTAGCCTGACCTCCCACAGGTTCAGCACACTTTTGGCTGCCCTGCGTATGTCCGGTAACCTCTGCTTCCTCCGATGACAAAGCTGGAGGGTGGGTGGAGGATGTTCCCACTGGCACCGACCCTCAGTGTTACCCTGACCTGTCATTTGCTGGTCCAGATCCCGAAAGGATTGACCACATCGGTACTCTCTCCCTCGACCTGGACGTATCTTCTCAGGAAGGTCAGGAAATCTGCTGCTGGGACGTGGGGGTTGTACATATGGATTGTTACAACCTGACTCCTCTGCGCAGGAAGCACACACAACGGGACCGCCAACAAGATGGAGAACAGAGGTTCCCCTTCCTTCTCCCTGAAGATCTTCAGGAGCTGCACGCAATTCTTCACGCTCCTGAAGGTCACGTCGAAATAGCTGGCTGCAGGGAAATCCTGCAGGCAGTACACGTCCACTGCTTCGAGCCCGCAGCACTCCAGCAAAATCATCTTCACAAACACCATCCGATCGACCAGTGTGTGCTCCTCCACCTTCTTCACAGTCACCCTGACTGTGTTGCCAATGCCCTGGCCTGGGCTGCGAGCGGTTGCTGAGGCCATAGCTCTGAAGTTGGCTGATACCTGAATTGGTGTTAGGCCGAAGCCAGCATTAAGATCCACCAAGAGCAGGTCAGCACAACCAAACGATCCTCCAACGTCCAATCATGATCCAGCGATGGTCTCCAGCAGCTCTGACAACTCGCAACACGATCCGTGTGGTTTCTCCACCGCCAGCACACGTCCGCAGCGTCGAGACTGCAGCACTCGAGCAGAATCTCTTCCTCTGGTCCTCAGGAACTACACATATTGAGCTAAAAGATTGAGAAGCTGGTTATGCTACTTAAACCAGTCAGTCCGCATGTTGGAAAATGCATAGAAGTGGATCTCCCTCTTCGTACAACAGTGTCTGACCTTCCTTCAGCCCCTCCTATTTGGGTGCGGTTCATTTAGAGTCTGAATCCACAACTCATGGACACCACTTTGTCATTTGAAACCTGACCACATGTCCTAAGATTGGAATGATACACACTTGTTGTCTAGTTTTAATTTTGTCTTTGGAAGTGAGATGATCTGCAGTGTCTCAACGTATGTAAATATATGTTTTTCAGATATGCAGCTACAAGTTTGGATGAGTAAGTACGGCTGGGTCGAGGCTGAACCAGATAAAATCTTCATATGTAACCAAGAAGAAAGTATCAAACCCAAAAACATTGTGGAAAAGATAGATTTTGACAGTGAGTTTTATTTTATATATCACTGCAGGAATAACATGGTTAGACCGTGACTCTGTTTCTTGTGTTAATAATTTGATTCACTGCTTTTGTGATTGTGGCTATCTAGGGTCCTGTTTCTAGTAACACCTCAATTATCCATTGTACAGAAGTGTATTGGGCCATGAGGAAGCTGTCCCTGTTTAACTGGAGCTGATTTGCCCCCACCTGATAGTTGAACCCCAGGCCTGTCCCTGAATTGGAAGACTAGTGGTTACTGGATTAGCCTGTGGAGCAGGAAACAGAGCAGATTTTCCCTTGCTACCTCCTCAGCATGGGCATGATACAGCCAGTTGTATTGGGATGTTTTACTGTTAAGTGCACTGAAGAAATGTAAGTTTTTTTTTTAATCCCAATACTGCTTTGCCTGGGATCAACTAATTATTGTGCAAACAAAGTTACATATATTCCTCTCAGTCCTGTTATGTAAAGCCATGAAGCTCTTTGAAATATACAAATTGTTTTGATTTTCACTACATAACGTGGATCAATACTCTTATTATTTGTTCATTTTTTTTATTTTCAAATTAAAATTGAGAACGTGGAACTGATTGTTTTTTCTTTTGTTTCCAGGTGTGGCTAGCATCATGGCGTCCTCCTAGTGACACCCGCTATTGTAGACGTCCAGGTGTTTTTTGACAAAATGCTCTCTCCATTATTCTTGTCAATAAAATTATTGAAATTACTTGAATTGTACGATCAGATTTAGTTGCTGAATGGGGAATCTGAAGCACAAGTGCAGACGTGTTCTTTCTTTGCTTGCCTAATTTGTTTCATAACCTGTAATGTTATTTTGAAAACTCCTTGTACCTCACCTATTTACAGTGGCTGTACCACTGCCCCCAAATCTTCAACTTCCTCTGCTCTAAGCCCTGGAATTCTCTTCCCTAAATTCTCAACTTCTCCCTCTTTTTTTTGTAAAGGACCCTAAAATATAGTTTTTTTTCAACAGGTAATATCTTCTAGTGGGATCACTGTTAAGATTTGTCAGAAAATATTGCTGTGAAATGTTTCATATGGCATTTTATAAATGCCAGTTATTACAGAATCACAATTGGATAAGCCATTGCAGTTTTTGTGCTTTTCTTCCGCCTACCATCACTCTTCTCTCAAATCTTTCCATTTTTACTGTTTGGATGTATTAACCACCCAGCACCGAGACAACAGTGAGTGTCGGGGTTTTCCGAGCTTCCGTTGCTTCCAACATTCAGCTGGGAGAAAAGACTAAGAAAACAATTGAACTCAAACTGAACTAAAGCTTTTGAGGAGCAATTGGCAGGATTGTAGAGCTACCTATTTAGATTTCACTAAATTTCGAACAAGTTTTTGTACATCTGGCCAGAGAATTTTTGATCTAGGTAGTTTGGGATCTTTTACATTAGAAGTGCGTGATAAGTCCACGTTGTTGTTGAGGGCAAATGCAATTATATTCTACTCTGTTTCTGAACACATTCCCAGGAGCCTTCTTTAGAAAATGCCCAGGAGCTGATTCACTAAAGCACTTGGGAGCTTGTTCATTTATAATATTGTTTTTTTTTACAACTTCACAAGTGTTCGGATAAGTTGGTTGAGTGGCAAATCGCAACGGTCAGAACTTACTGGATTTCCTAATCACCTGTCCCCATAATAGCTGACAATCGGGTTAAATCCGAAAACAAATTAGAAGCAGGAGCAGGTCATTCAACCCTTTGGCTGCCGTGCCATTCAGTAAGATCATGGCTAAAGGGATTGTAGCCTCAAATCTGCTTTCCTGCCTACCCCTAATAACCTTTTACCCCCTGTCTTACCAACAATCTACCTCAACTTTAAAAATAGTCAACCAATGCTTAGTAGGGTTTTGTGCTCTTCGTATCAGAGGTGGGAGAGCAGGGAGATTCTGAATGTCCTGGATATGACTCGTAATGGATCGGTTGGAGCAGCAGTTAGAAGCAATGAGGAGTTAACAGCAAGAGGGTGTGATGAATGGCAGTTCCAGGAAAGTGGAGTCACTGTAGATATAGAAAGGTGGATGGTTGACTGCTAGGAATTGCAGGAGAGGTAGTCAGGTAGTACAGGAGTGGCTATTGCCGTTTCAAACAGGTGTGCTGTTTTTGGATACGGTAGGTGGGGGATAGCCTCTCGGGAGTGTAGACTGACAGCCAGGTGTCTGGTACTGTGACTGGCTCTACTGTAATGAGGGATATGTTAGGTTCCACACGATTGATTGTATTAGGGAACTCTAATGAGGGACACAGACAGATATTTCTGCCATCAGGATGGTGTGATGCCTCCCTGATGCCAGTGTTAACGATGTCTGAAGGTATAGAATATTCTGAAAGGGGAGACGGACCAGCAGGAGGTCATTGTTGTTGGTACCAGCATGCACATCTGTAGGGAAACGTGATGAGGTTTTGCAGAGAGAACATAGGAAACGAAGCAGGAGTTTAAAAAGTAGATCCTTGAGGGTTATAATATCTGGACTACTACTGATGCCACATGCTAATGAATGTAGGAATAGGAGGAGAGAACAGATGAATGCATAGCTGAGGAGCTGGTGCACTGGGCAAGGATTGACATTTTTGGAGACCATCTTCAAGGATGGAAATGACCTAGTCAAGAGTGACAGTGGTGGGTGTGAGAATCAAAGCAATAGTGAGAAAAGACTGAGGCTAGTATTGCAGGTAAGGGGAGCAAGTCAAATACTCAAACTAGACAAGAGCTTGGCAGAAAATATGGGAAGGTTGCCAAATTAAACTGCATTTCCTTCAATGCAAGAGACCTGGGAGGTAAGGCAGATGAACATAGGGTATGATTAAGAACATGGGAGTGGGATATCAGCTATTACAAAAACGTGGCTCGGAGTGGACAGGACTGGCAGCTTGATGTTCCAGGGTTTACATCCTGTATGAGGGATAGAATGGGAGGTAAGAGAGGAAGGGTAGTGACATTTTTGATTAGGGAGAACATTAGGGGAGGTTATTCCTGGGAGATTGTCCAGTAAAGTTATGAGTAGAACTGAAAAATAAGAAAGGGATGATCACCCTGTTGAGAAGCAAATATGTGAGGAGATCACTGATACCTATAAGAAAAATAGGGTTGTAATGGTAGGGATTTTGACTTTCCAGTTTAGACTGGGACTGTCATAGTGTTTAGGGGCTTAGATAGGAAAGAATTTGTGTATACAAGAAAACTTTCTGATTTAATATGTGGATTTCCTTACTAGAGAAGGAGCAGTGCTTGACCTTTTAATGACGTGAAGGTGCCAGTGTTGGACTGGGGTGGACAAAGTTAAAAGTCACGCAACACCAAGTTATAGTCCAACAGGTTTATTTGGAAGCACTAGCTTCCGGAGCGCTGCTCCTTCACCAGTTGGTTGTGGAAGAGGATCATAATACACAGAATTTATAGCAAAGGATTACAGTGTCATGCAACTGAATTGAATGGAAGAGCCTTGGGAAAGGTTGATGGGCAGAGAGATCTGGGAGTGCAGGTCCATTGTACCCTGAAGGTTGCTGCACAGGTGGATAGAGTGGTCAGGAAGGCATATAGTACGCTTGCCTTCATTGGACAGGGTATTTAGTATAAGAGCTGGCAAGTCATGTTAAAATTGTACAAGACATTGGTTCGGCTGCATTTAGAATACTGTGTACAGTTCTGGTCGCCATATTATCAAAAGGATGTGGATGCTGTGGAGAGGGTGCAGAGAAGGTTTACGAGGATATTGCCTGGTATGGAAGATGCTAGCTATGAAGAGAGGTTGAGTAGGTTAGGTTTGATTTCATTAGAAAAAAGGAGATTGAGGGGGCACCTGATTGAGGTTTACAAAATCATGAAGGGTATAGACAGAGTGGATAGAGACCAGCTTTTTTTTCCCAGGGTGAAGGATTCAATAACGAGAGGTAACGCTTTCAAGGTGAGAGGTGGAAAGTTTAAGGGGGATACACGTGGTAAGTACTTCACCCAGAGGGTGGTGGGCATCTAGAACGTGTTGCCAGCAGAGGTGGTAGAGGCAGGCACGAAAGATTCATTTAAGATGTGTCTGGACAGATGTACGAGTAGGTGGGGAGCAGAGGGATACAGATGTTTAGCAATTGGACGACGGGTTTAGAGAGTGGATTTGGATCGGCTCAGGCTTGGAGGGCCGAAGGGCCTGTTCCTGGGCTGTAAATTTTCTTTGTTCTATTATTTAATATATCATTTCAGTGCATGGGACTGTAATCTTTTGCTGTAAATTCTGTATTATAATCCTCTTCCAAAGCTACCTGATGAGGGAGCAGTGCTCCAAATACTGTAAACCTGTTGAACTATAACCTTTTGTTTAAGGCAGGACAAGTGACTGGGTTGTCTGTGGGAGAGCACTTTGGGGCAAGTAATCATAATTCTTTTAGTTTTAAAATAGTTATGGAAAAAGATAGAACTGATCAAAAAGTTAAAGTTCCAAATTGGAGTAAGATCAATTTTAATGGTATTAGATTGTAACTTTCAAATGTTGATTGGGGAAAGCTATTTGCAGGTAAAGGGATGGTTGGGAAGTGAGAGGCCTTGAAAAATGAGATAATTATAGAGTCCAGAGACAGTATGTTACTGTTAGTGTGAAGGACAAGACTGGTAGGTGTAGGTATACCGAGCACCACCCTCATACTGATGGCATCTTTGTGTGTTACTGTATCAATACGTGGACCCTCAGTACACAAACATCAAATACTAAAGTTCTACCAGTCCTTGCTGTTGCAAAGAATGGGTCTGGTGCCATGGAATACTCCATGTAGTTGGACTGTTCAGTATCTCCTGTCCTTTGTGGAAATATTTGCCATGAAAAATACCTTTGACTACAACTCCATCAGGAGTGGTCAGTCCTTGACACTGAAAAGGATGAGATGGATCCTGTCAGCTGATTCCCTGAGCAGACTGTCAAGGTCATTTGACAGAATGCCCCATGACCAAAACATTTCAACATTGTAGCTAGGCTGGCATTGAGAAGGGCGCTGCCTGTCAGATCATTCGTGCACGTTTGGTCTCTGTGTACTCCTGCATTCTGCCCTTGAAGTAGCTGTGCTGGTGAAGAGACTGTCACACGTCTCCTAATATGTGCCTTTGCAGGGAAGGTCTGAAGAAAGATGCAGTGGTTTTTGTGAAGGTCTGTCCCGAGCAGCTCCTGTGGAACTGTGTTCTACGGGCTGCTCCCCAGAACACACACCAAGACAAACATCGACTGTACCTGGAGGATCATTAGCTCTGTGAACGATACTCTTTGGTCTGCCCAAAACTTGGCGGTCTTCCAACATAAAGAGTTGACCGCGACAGAGTGTTGCAGACTGGTACATCCCAAGGTCCAGGACTACGTGTTGAGGGACGCGTTAAAACTTGGTGCAGTTGCCACTAAGGCGCAGTGGGGAAAGACCACCACCTCAGGTCTTTGTGCTGAAGTATAACTGGTGTCCAGTCAGTTGTCAGACCCTTCTTGGTGCCTCGAAGGACAATAACTAGTTTCCTGCATAAGTAGAAAGTGTCTTTGTTTTTGCAACTGTATAGAAGCTCTTGAGAAATGTCAAAATTCCGAATGCTTTATTTTTTTCTCTCTGTACAGAGCTGATTCAGAACATCTGTATGTAATTATAGATGATTTTATGAGTAAAATAAATTTGGAAATAATAAAAAAAACTGATGGAAAGAGGGACCACAGGAGAAGTTATGTTTATATTACGCCTTTCACATCCCCTGTATGCCTCCCTGCAAATTCACTTAGGTAATCATGTGATGTTTACAAATATGAGACCAATTTGTATACCAGAGCGGTTGACAATGATGAAAATTGCCCAAGTTTGTCCTCTCCACAAAAAGCAGAAACAAATCAAACCCAGTCTACTGCCCCTTCAGTCTACTCTTGATCATCAGTAGAGTGATGAAAGGTGTCATCGACATTGCTATTTAACAGCACCTGCTCAGTGATGCCTAGTCTGGGTTCTGCCAGTGCCACTCAGCTCCTGACCTCATAACTGGCCTGGTTCAAACATGGACAGAAGAGTTAAATTCCAGATGGGACAGTGATAGCCCTTGACATCAAGGCCATATTTAACTAAGTATGACATCAAAGAGCCCTAGCAAAAGTGGAATAAATGGAAATTGGGGCAAACTCTCCCTGGTTGGAATCATACGTGGTACAAAGGAGGATGGTTATGGTTGTTGGAGGTCGATCATCTCAACTCCAGTACATCTCTGCAGGAGTTCCTCAAGTTAGTGCTTAGGCCCAACAATCTTCAGCTGCTTCATCAATGATATTCTCCACTGCTCTGCCATATTCCGCCCCCCCTTCCTAAGTTGTTCAGTGATAATTGTACAACGTTCGGCGTCATTTGTGACTCCTGAGAAACTGAAGCAGTCCATGATCAAATGCAACAGGGTCTGGACAATATCCAGGCCTGAGTTGACAAGTGGCAAGTATTATCAATGCCAGGTAATGGGCATCTCCAATCAGAGACAATCAAAACACTGTCTCTTGACATTCAATGGTGTTACCATCACTGAATCCACCTCTATCAACATCCTAGGGGGTTACCATTGACAAGAAATTCAACTGGATGTGACTGGTGCCACATTCACAAGCATCTACTCCCTCTACCATTGAAGATCAGTAGCAGCAGTGTGTACTATCACTGAGGAAATCACGAAAAATTCTTAAACATCTCCTTACAACTACTCCCATCTAAAAGAACAAGCACAGAAGAAACATGGGAACACCATCACCCGAAAGTTTCACTCAAAGCCACTCACCATCCTGATTTGTAAGTATATCACCTTTCTTCCACTTTTGATGACTCAAAATCCTGGAATTCCCTCCCCAATGACATTGTGGATGTCCCAACATCACATGGACTGCTATGATTTAAGAAGTCAGTTCACCACAAGGACAACTAAGGACAGGAATTAATGTTCCAGCAAGTAACACCCATGTCCCACAAGTGAATAAAAGAATCAAGAATAATGGTCTGAGGAACCTGATTACATAAGTGATTTCACAAACTAGGGTTTTATTCCCTGAAATAGGATCTGGGAAAGTGGGTTTGAGGCTACAAACAGATCAGAAGCATGCTCGGTGGACCAAATGTACCAATGTTGGAATTTATACCATTAATGGTGATTTGGTCGGCTTCAAAGACACTGAGGGGAACAAATGATATGGATGGAAACTACTTGAGCTGGTTGAAGACTAGGGCGCAGTCTAACAATCAGAACCAGACCTTTCAGAGTAAGATTAAGAAACATTACTGCACACAATGCGAGAAGTCTGGAACTTTCATCCAAAACTGGCATTTGATACTAAACTAATTCATGTTTCAATTATAAAAGTGATTTTTTAAACAATGAAAATATTAATTGAATAGGGTGTTGCAGTAGATAGAATTTGAGCTGTTAAATTGTAAACCTTTGAATCGTGGATCCGGTTTGAGGGGTTAAATGGCCTCCTGTGTTTTTATGATAAATAAATTGAAGGGAGAGGAATGGTATCTAAACTGAAAACAGCTCTGATGAAGAGTCATCTAGACTCTAAATGTTAGTTTGCTCTCTCTCCATGGATACTGTCTGACCAGCTGTGATCTCCAGCATTTGTTGTTTCGGGACAGTGTGCAGCCTCTGTAGTAATTTGCTCTGACCTGAATGATATCAAAAAGCTGATGAGAAGAAAATAAATGTAAACAATTTTTGAAAAATAGAACTCAGTAATGAAAATTCAGGCACAAAAGCAGAAATTGCTGAAGAAACTTGGCAGAACTGGCAGCTTCTGTGGAGAAAGAAATAGAGTTAATGTATCAACTGGATTTGAAATGCTAACTCTCTCTCCACAGATGCTGCCAGACCTGCTGAGTTTCTCCAGCAATTTCTGTTTTTGTTTCTGGTTTCCAGAATCTGTAGTTCTTTGTTTTATTTGCTATGAATATTCAGGGAACTGTAGCACTTCATCCTTAGACTTGGTTTCAAGTTGGATTCTGGCATGTGCCAATGTCATGATATGACTATTGAGTTAATGTAGAAGGGAATTGGATGAATTCTCAGATTTTAAAAAATCCAAGTCTGCAAGGAAAATGGGTTTGGGCAGACGTGGTGAACAGAGCAAAGAGTAATTCTGGTTAGCTCTGTTAAAGGGCCAGTACAGAAACGGCGGGCTGAATAGCCTCCTGCGCTGTATCTTTCCAAGACTCGACGTGATCTTTGAGTCGTGAGGCTCTCTGAGTTGGTCAGGTTGCAAATATAGGTGTGATTCTTAACCAATTAATTCCCAACAGGCACCAACCTTTGGCCATGCAGCTCTGGTCTTTCACTGAGGTTGCCCCACCCTAACAATGACGCGAGTTGCTGGATTTCTGCAGAACTCAGTTGCAGGCGGAACTGCAGATCAACTTTTAGAGAGATCCCACACCCTGTCCGGTTCCCCCCTGTATCCTGCTGCTCGGCTCCTTTCAGCACCATGTACCGGATGCCTTGGAGCGGAGGGGAGCACGCTCCCGGTTTCTACGACAGCAGTTCGGTATTGCGGAGGAATTCCCTCTTGTACCCCGTCCCCGGAACCGCTGCAGCCCCAGCCTCCCAGACGCTCCCGGGGCCAGGCGGCCTGTTTGAAGACCAGCAATTCCCTGCAGCCAACTCCTCTCTCCATGGCCCGGCAGGGGTCTCGCAGTATAACATTGCCATTACACGGTGGATGAGGCCACGGGTAAGACCAGGCGGCGTGGGACCACTCCAATGGCCACCTAAGGCTGAGCCCTTTTAATTGCGAATTTGCTGCAATTAGCTTATGGATCAGTTTGGGCAAAACGACACTTATTAACGAATTACTAAATGGGATTTGCATAGGCTGAGTGGTGATTTTGCAATTGTGATAAAACTATAAAAAGCAGAAATGCACACTTGAGTCGTTTGAGCGCTGTAATTTAGGACAGCATAATGAAAGTTGCAAGCTTATTTATCTCGTAGATGTGGAGGTAGGTTATCCACAGAATAGAATTCCTACAGTGGGGGAACAGGCCGTTTAGCCCAAGTGCACACTTTACTGTCTGAAGAACATCCCATCCAGACTCCCCTACCCTACCCCTGTCATCCTGCATTTCCCTTGGCTAATTAACCTCCACATCACCTACACATCTTGGACACCATGAGCAATATAGCTTGGCTAATCTGCATATCTCTGGATTGTGGGAGGGAAACCTGGGCACCTGGAGGAAACCCCACACAGGCACAGGGAGAATGGGCAAACTCCACACAGACAATTGATCAAGGCTGGAATCAATGAGGAGAAAGTGAGGGCTGGAGATCAGAGCTGAAAATGTGTGGCTGGAAAAGCGCAGCAGGTCAGGCAGCATCCAAGGAAGAGGAGAATCGATGTTTCGGGCATGAGCCCTTCTTCAGGAATGAAGAAGGGCTCATGCCTGAAACGTCGATTCTCCTGCTCCTTGGATGCTGCCTGACCTGCTGCGCTTTTCCAGCAACACATTTTCAGCCCTAAGGCTGGAATCAAGCCTGGGCCCCTGATGCTGTGAGGCAGCAGTGCTAATGCAAGCTACAGAGCCACACAATTGAGACAATATACAGCACTAGAGGATATTTCTTACATACTGGGTTTTGTGAAGAGACCTAGTAGTCTACTCCTGCATCTGATTCCTACATTCACATCAGTGTGATCTCCATCTTAAGCAGAAATTGTTTCATGGTGGTTGAACTTCCTCATCCAGATCCACTGGTATTGAGTCTAGTGAAACCTAACTGCTCTGACATCCATACAGCTTTGTTTACTCGATTAACCTGGGAATATTTGGGACCATGGTAGCTATGCCAATGCTCTTGTAATCTCAATTGCTCTTCACTAATGCTGAGGTCGATTCTCTTTTTCCTGGTCACTGAATTAGTATCAGTTGGACACCATTTCATTCGTAGTATCTGCACTTTCAAATTCAGTTTCAATGATTGCGAATAAAACCAGGGAGAGACAGTAAAAAAAAGTTAATAAACTAATAAAAGCTTTATAGACAATGAGTGAAGGGGAAGATGTCCTTCACAACTAAGCTGCAGATGCAAACTCCCATGAACATTAAGGTTGCCAACCCTTCAGGAATGACCAGAGGGTGGTAGATATATGGAACATGCTGCCTGTGAGGGTGGTGGAGGCAGGTACTCTTATGACATTTAAGAAGAACCCTTACAATGCCAGGACAGAGTAGACTCTGGGCCAAGTGCAGGTAAATGGGATTAGTGTGGTTTGGTGTTTGTTGGTCGGCATTGATTGTGAACCAAAGGGCCGGTTTCGATGCTTTATGACTATGTCTCTAAGTTGGGTGGGCTGTGAAATAGCTACTTATTACCAATTTTTGAGAAGATTTGTAGCTCAGGTTGATGATAAGTATGTAAGTTAGCTTGCTGAGCTCGAAGGTTTGTTTTCAGATGTTTCATCACCATACTAGGTAACATCATCAGTGAGAGTCTCCGGTGAAGTGCTGGTAATATGTTCCGCGTCTCTATTTATTGATCTTGGTTTCTTGAGGTGATTGATATCATTTCTGGTTCTTCTTTTCAAGGAAAGGTAGATAGGATCTAAATCAATGTGTTTATTGATGGTTAGAATGCCATGCCTCTAAGAATTCTCGTGCGTGTCTTTGTTTCGCCTGTCCTAGTGATCGTGGGTCTATGGGATCACCAATTTCAGGGCTTGTAGCAAAAGCATTAATGCATCGACTTGAACAAGCTGCCCTGTCATCTATCCAACCAAACTTTGGGTCCTCTACGTAGATGACACTTTTGTCATCACAAAATTGAACAAATTAGAGGAAACATACAATACCATCAACAATGTCCTGACAGGTATCAAATTCACAAAAGAGGAGAACGACAACACACTCCCATTCCTAGATGTGACAGTTGAACGTACAGTTAACGGAGAGCTTCAAATCTGCGTCTACAGGAAAGCAACAAACACAGACCAGATACTTAACTATAGAAGCAATCATCCCAACACCCACAAACAGAGCTGCATCAAGACATTATTTCAATGACCTACATCACACTGCAGCACCTAAGAACTACAAAAAGCAGAAGAAAAATGTCAATACAATGTTTTCAAGAAAAATGGGTACCCAATAAACACAATCTGCCGATTCCTCAGAAACAAACCCAAACAAGCAGACACAATGCAACCAAAAATTATAGCTGAAAAATGTGTTGCTGGAAAAGCGCAGCAGGTCAGGCAGCATCAAAGGAGCAGGAGAATCGACGTTTCGGGCATAAGCCCTTCTTCAGGAATCAGGAATTATAGCCACATTAGCTTACATCAAAGACATATCAGAAATGACTTGCAGACTACTCAAGTACCCTTGGCATCATGGTAGCCCACAAGCCTATCAACACACTTAAACTGCAACTAATGAACCTAAAGGATCCATTAGATACTATCAGCAAAACTAATATCATTTACAAGATACCATGCAAGAACTGTAAAAACCACTACATCGGACGAACTAGCAGGAAACTTGTCACCAGGATACATGAACACCAACTGGCTACTAAAAGACATGACCCACTATCACTAGTTTCCGTACATACAGACAAAAAAGGACACCACTTTGACTGGGACATCACACACATCCTAGGACAGGCGAAACAAAGACACGCACAACAACTCTTAGAGGCATGGCATTCTAACCAGAACTCTTATCAATAAACACATCGATTTAGATCCTATCTACCTTCCCTTGGGAAAAAAAAAGAACCGGAAATGACATCACCCATCTTAAGAAACCAAGACTTATGAATCGAGAGGTGGGACATACCACCAGCGCTTCACCAGAGACTCTTACTGATGATGTTACCGCGTATGGTGACGAAACATCTGAAAACAAACCTTCAAGCTCAGATTTTTAAGTGAGCTAATTTAAATACGTAGCCACTTATTCTTTATGATCTGGAGTCTCTAGGAATTGTAGAGTAACCTCCTGTATGCAGCAAAGAGCGTTCCTTCAGGAAGATCATTGACTCTTTAGGATAAAGATCTATTAACACTTCCAGATGTCAGTTTTAAAGCTATTGGATATTAGGTCAAATGCTGTTTGATAGAGTCAAGAATCATCGGCTTGGGCAATAAAAAAAGTCAGTTTATGCATTGCTGTGGGAATGCAGTGCCTCATGTGAATCAACATATAGCATATCCAATTACAGAAGTGTCATGATGAAACCTTCCAGGAATATGTTCAGCCACAATTCTGTAATGAGTAACTCAGCTCCTGTTTCCCCAAAGCCTATCCACCATTTACAAGGCATAGGTCAGGAGTGTGATACAATACTCTACGTTTGCCTGGATGGTTGCAGCTCAAGCACCACCCAAGACAAAGCAGCCCTATTGATGAAGTGAAATCCAGTCACAATGACATTCACCGTCTCCACCAGTGGACAGGGACAGCAACGTGTACCACCATCAACAACACTATCTATAAGGTGCACTATAGATATTCACTAATGCTCATCCACAAACACCTTCCAAACCTATATCTTCTCTCACTCAGAAAGAGCAGTAGATACATGGAACACTGCCTCTTGCAAATTCCCTACTGAGCCACACACCATCCTAGCTTGGAACTATATTCCTCCATAGTTCCTGGGCCAGAATTCTGAAGCTCCCAGCCTAACAACACTGTGGGTGTCCTTACATGCGAAGGATTGCAGCTGTTTAGGAAAATAGAAAATGCCCTTTCCCAGGGCATTTAGGGATGGGCAATAAATGTTGGCCAGTCAGCACTGCCCACATCCCATGAATAAAGAAAATAAATATTAGCGGTCTTAATATGTGTAAAGATGATTGGTATCAAAGGATCAGATCAGTCTCGTGCAAAGGATTAAATGTATTCGAATTAACTGGTTTTCGGCCATCACCTACAGTGGAAAAATGATGTTCACATAAATGCATTTGCTATGCACAAAGTCTGAATAATTTGAGACATGATGTGTCAAGTGTGCTTTGGGGTGAGCATGTGATTTTGAACCTATGGTTTCCAAAATACTGTGCCACCAGGGCCTGGAGTGGATGGCATTATATGGAGTAATGCAAGATATTGTCTAGGACTGGACAGGGGAGTGAGGGCATTTGAATGAGCAGAAATCTGTTAAGGGCAGGGACCCACTTATGATTTTGGGCTATGAAATGTGCCCAGTAATATTCTAAGTTGCTCTGCTGTGTAAATGGAGACTGAAAATACCAACAAATACAATTCTTGCAGAAGCAAATTGCAACACCTCATAGAGAACTGGCGGAACGTTTCAGAGAACACCTCTGGGACACCCGGACCAACCACCCCAACCATCCCATGGCTCAATACTTCAACTCCCCCTGCCACTCCACCAAGGACATGCAGGTCTTTGGACTCCTCCATCGCCAGACCATAGCTACACGACGGCTGGAGGAAGAGCGCCTCATTTTCCGCCTAGGAACCCTCCAACCACAAGGGATGAACTCAGACTTCTCCAGTTTCCTCATTTCCCCTCCCCCCACCTTGTCTCAGTCCCAACCCTTGAATTCAGCACCACCTTCCTAACCTGCAATCTTCTTCCTGACCTCTCCGCCCCCAACCCCCCTCCATCCTATCACCCTCACCTTAACCTCCTTCCACCTATCACATTTCCAACGCCCCTCCCCCAATTCCCTCCTCCCTACCTTTTATCTTAGCCTGCTTGGCACACTTTCCTCATTCCTGAAGAAAGGCTCATGCCCGAAATGTCAATTCTCCTGCTCCTTGGATGCTGCCTGACCTGCTGCGCTTTTCCAGCAACACATTTTCAATTCTGCCAGTTGAGCAAATCAAAATGTTCTGTTTAAAAGTTGAATTTTACAAGGTCAAAGCTGACAGAAGGGAAATTGTTAAAGTCCTCCTTTGACATGAAATAGTAAATCACAGCCATAAATTGCTACAATAATTTTGTGCTGATGTTTTACTTTCAACAGGAAATTTGTGCTAATCCTCAGTTCATTGTTGATGGAGCCACCAGAACAGACATCTGCCAGGGAGCTTTGGGTGAGAAACAATGAACCGGGTCAAACTTTAATATGTTTCATTATCTGCGGTTACACATTGGGGAGTTTTTTGCAAGGTTTATGAAGTTTGTAGCTCAGGTTGAGGTTTAGGGTGTAGGTTTGCTCGCTGAGCTGTAGGTTTGATACCCAGACGTTTCATTACCTGGCTCGGTAACATCATCAGTGGCGCCCTCCAAGTGAAGCGAAGCCGTTGTCTCCTGCTTTCTATTTATATCTTTCTCCTGGATGGGGTTCCTGGGGTTTGTGGTGATGTCTGACACTCCAACCACAACGCCATAAACAAACACATAGATCTAGATACCATCTATCAACCCCTCAGAAAACGAACAGGAAATGACATCACCACAAACCCCAGGAACCCCATCCAGGAGAAAGATATAAATAGAAAGCAGGACACAACAGCTTCGCTTCACTTGGAGGTTGCCACTGATGATGTTACCTAGCCAGGTAATGAAACGTCTGGGTATCAAACCTACAGCTCAGTGAGCAAACCTACACCCTAAACATTGGGGATTGTTTCATACACTGGTATCTGTTATGTTGAATTAGACAGTAAAAGGCTTTCAGAGATATCCAAAACTTTTATTATAAGTCTATAGTGCAGCAGAGACATCAGTTTCCGTTTTCTCCTACTTGACCCTTTTGCTGTCCATAAACTGACAGCCCACTGGGGAAGAACTCTGCCTTTTTATTAAGAAAGTCAATCTACCACCAATTAAACCAACCACCTCACTGGGAGCAGAGTCACAATAACAAAATTAAACTGGTGGTGAAGCAAACGAGGGAATTTAATTAGAGTAATGCTGGAGGGGGGTATAATATACGCCAGCCCCTGCGGTGCCCACCTGTAAGAACCCAGCTCCTTTTAGTTTGGAAAACCCACCATCATATCGCCCAATTAAGCAAGCAACAAATAAGAACATAACTTTTGGAGATTTTCTAATCAGCTTGTTTGGAGATGTTTTTACACACGTCTGTGGAGCAGATGAGGCTTAAATCCATGTCTCCAAACTAGATGTCACCTGACGATGGAGCAGCGTTCCGATTTCAAATAAACCTGTTGGACTATAATCTGGTATCATCCAACTTCTGAATTGGTCCACACCTGCCTAACACCAGCACCTCGACATCTGGCCTAGAGGCAGGGACACTACCACTGCACCATAAGATCCTCAAAGAACTCATCTCTTCAATGCAAATATCCAATAAGCCTATCCTGCTGTAAGTCAACTCTGCAACTGATCAGTTTAAGCCCTTGTAGCATAGTGGTAGAGTCCTTGGAGGGGCGGTGTGGACTTGTTGGGCCGAAGGGCCTGTTTCCACACTGTAGAGAATCTACCTCTGAGTCAAGAGACCCAACTTCACATTGCTACCTGCCCCAGAAACTGCTGAGCAAAGTGATTAAAAAATACCTTGAGCAAATTGTTGTGTTTTGTGCCTTTTAGGTTTGCAGAGATTATACCAGTTTTCTAAAAGAAAAGTCTGAGCTTTCAAAGGTAACTGCACTTCTAAGTCTGACAGAGAGTCGGTGTTTAGAGACTGAGCCTTAGGAAAACTTTTCATATGGTGCCATGAATTGGATAACAATCCTTATTCCTCCAAAGGGAAATGTAGCAATATTTAACTCTTGGAGTATCTCTCCCAAACCTTCTGGCAGCAGTGGATGAGGAGGCCCTGACTTGAAATCTCCATCCACACTGAGGCTAGTTGACAGCAGGCAGGCGGCAGTTTAGCGATGTTGAGGACTGAGGCCAAGTGTAGCATCTTGGCTTTGCCCTGGTTAGCATTCCACAGAAGATCAGTCAAAGCTGAAACATCTTTGTTGTATGTGGACCAGTAACACTCTAGGTAATGGATTTACTCACTGAGACACTAGCAACATCCAAATCAGTACTCTCTCTGGGATGGATAAAGTCCCTCTCCTTCCTCAGTGATTAACACTTTCCTGTTCTTCTTAGGTGACTGTTGGTTCCTGTCAGTCATCGCTTGCCTCAGTCTCAATCAGCATGTGATGGAACAGGTTATACCCCCTGACCAGGGCTTTGGGGAAGGTTACACAGGCTGTTTCCGCTTTAAGGTATGTCTCATCTGTCCAGTGTCTCTAAGATGCCAGTGTTAAATGTAAATATTCTGTCTGACAGACGAAACTGGGTGCTACCTCGTGCAGTGTGTAATATTCCCAACATCAAGTCTGAAGGTTGTAGGTTCAAATCCTATCAGAAGGGCTGACACTCTGAGTGCAGCCTCTGTAAGAGAGAGAGGTCACTGCTGCTGACATTCCTAATACTTTGTCCATCTCCTTGTTTTCCAAGTTCTGGCAGTATGGGCAGTGGGTTGAAGTTGTGGTGGATGATCAATTACCCACTATTAACAATAAGTTGGCGTTCCTTTATTCCAAAGACAACAATGAGTTCTGGAGCCCACTCCTGGAGAAAGCCTATGCCAAGTAAGTGTGTTCTGAGAGTTGTACAGTTCATGTATTGGGTATTATTGCAGCCAAGTTGAAGGTAGCTCAGCTCATAGTGCAAAAGGTTGTTCCTAGGATGTGTTATATGAGCAGTCCTTGTAGCTGACCACCTTGTTGTATGATGATATTTGTACTATTGCATACTATTAGATATGATGCAGAGCTGGGCTGAGGAGTGTCAGATGGAATTCAACCCTGTCAAGTGTGAGATTGTCCATTTTGGAAGGACAAATAAGAATGCGGAATACAGGGTTAACGGTAGGGTTCTTAGTAAGGTGGAGGAGCAGAGGGATCTTGGGGTCTATGTTCATAGCTCTTTGAAAGTTGCCACTCAGGTGGATAGAGCTTGTAAGAAGGCCTATGGTTCATTAGCAGAGGGATTGAATTCAAGAGTCGTGAGGTGATGTTGCAGCTCTACAGGACCTTGGTAAGGCCACATTTGGAGTACTGTGTGCAGTTCTGGTCGCCTCACTTTAGGAAAGATGTGGAAGCTTTGGAAAGGGTGAAGAGGAGATTTACCAGGCTGTTGCCTGGAATGGAGAATAGGTCGTATGAGGATAGGTTGAGAGTGCTAGGCCTTTTCTCATTGGAACGGCGAAGGATGAGGGGTGACTTGATAGAGGTTTATAAGATGATCAGGGGAATAGATAGAGTAGACAGTCAGAGACTTTTTCCCCGGGTACAACAGAGTGTTAACAAGGGGACATAAATTTAAGGTGAAGGGTGGAAGGTATAGGGGGGGATGTCAGGGGTAGGTTCTTTACCCAGACAGTGATGGATGCATGGAATGCACTGCCTGTGGGAGTGGCAGAGTCAGAATCATTGGGCGACCTTTAAGCGGCAGTTGGATAGGTACATGGATAGGTGCTTAAGCTAGGACAAATGTTCGGCACAACATTGTGGGCCGAAGGGCCTGTTCTGTGCTGTATTGTACTATGTTCTATGTTCTATGTGGTAAGTTTACTGAACTCTTTCCTGGTGAGCATCTATTTGAGTTTGTGTGGTGGAGAAAACCATTTGCGCATCGAAGAAGAAAAGACTGATGTACCACTGAAGATGTAGTCTATGATATGTTAGTAAGTACAAGTTACACAGACTTACAGACATTGATAAAGATACTGAGCAGGATCTGGATAGTTGGTTCTATTACTTTGGAATCTTAAAGCTGTTCCCTGACAATTCTGTATGCCAACATAATTGAGTAGTACTTTAGACACTCCTCAGTATTAATCCTTTCAGACTGCTGCACCTTTATATAAAGATGAGGGGATTATCCTTTGAGGAAGGATTAAATAGATTAGGTCTTAGAGTTTAGAAGAATGAGACACAGTCTCATTGAAACATAACATTCTGTCGGGGATTGGTGGATTAGATGCTGAGACACTAAATTCCCTTGGCTGGGGAACCTAGTACTCAGGACACTGTCTCAGAATAAGGGGTTAATCTTTTAAACTGCAGTGGCTTGGATAGTATGAAGTAGCTGGCATCTGTGGTTCTGTTCCCTGGGAAGAGTCTGTGTTTTCAGGAAATGGGCAAAAAGGCTTGAAACGAAGGAAATAAGTCAGTGGGGGGAGGAAACTTTCAAGAACCTTGTGTGTTCTAAGATGCCCTTGTTTAATGAGCCCTTTCTTTATCTTTCCGACAGGTTGAAGGGCTCCTATGAGTCTCTCTACATTGGCTACCCATTAGAAGCAATGGTTGATCTCACTGGAGGAGCTCCTGAATCATTTCAGATCAGTGAGATGCCAAAAGATCTCTGGAAATTCCTGAGAAAGCTGCTTGAGAAAGGCTCAATAATTTGCTGTGCTAAACCGGTAATGGGTTAACCTGTTTCAGGTGGAGTTCATAAAATAATGAGAGATCTGTTCACTCACATTCTCACAAATCTACGTTGACTCCAAGACCCACTTGTAATTTTAATTGCTCCTCTGTGGAACACCTTGGGAATTTTTTTTTGCATTATAAAAACACTGAATATGTGTGTGCCCTTGTAATCTCCAAATCCTGTAACCATAGGAAAAGTGGTAGGCCATTCAGCCCCTCGAGCCTGTTCTACCACTTAATGATCTCAGGCCTGCCTGCATGTACCTGCCTTTGGCCCAAATCCCTTAAATTTTTGTAAAGCAAAGGTATTTTAGATTTAAAACTAACAACTGATCAGGCATCAACTGCCACTTGTGAAAGAGAGTTCCAAACTTCTACCACCTTTTGTGTGTGGAAGTACTTCCTAATAACTCCCCTAAACAGCCTGCTCCTAATTCTCAGACTATTCCCCCTTGTTCTAGAATCTCCAACCAGTGGAAATGGTTTATCTTTATCTACGTTGTCTTTTCCTATTATTATCTTTAAAACTCCATTCTTAACCTTCTAAATTCTAGGGACAACAGACCTAATTTGTATAATCTCCCCATATAACTTAATCTCTGAAGTACAGATATCATTCTTGTAAACCTGCATTGTACTCCCTCCAAGGCCAATCTATCCTTCCTAAGATGTGATGTCTAGTTGTGCTGTCATTACTCCAAGTGTGGTCTAACCCTGCCATTAGAGGCCATGTTGTTGGCCTAACTTGACCTCACACTCCCCAAACCACTCCCAACTCTGTCTCTTCCTCTGGTCAACCCTCTTAACAACTTTCTCCTTTAACTGGTGACATTGTGTTATACGTTTCTCTGTTTGTAACTTTTTGTACATTTAAAATGTTTTATAAATGTCCCAGCAAGAGGCTTAGAATCTGAACGTTAGTAAAAGGGAATGGGTTTTTTTTGAGTGTTAAGGTGAGAGGGAGTGGGGTGTATTTGATCATTGCAATGAGAGGGTGTGGGTATACTTTGGATTGCTCAGAGAGAGGGAGTGGGGAATATCCTCTTAATGTTTCAGTCAAACCTAAAACCTAATGACAAGGAAGAAATGACCAAAGTATGGCCCTTCAAAATGTATAGGAATTTGGAGATAATACTTTTTTAAAATCAAGATTTGGAGATGCCGGTGTTGGACTGGGGTGTACAAAGTTAAAAATCACACAACACCAGGTTATAGTCCAACAGGTTTAATTGGAAGCACACTAGCTATCGGAGCGCCGCTCCTTCATCAGGTGAAGGAGCGTCGCTCCAAAAGCTAGTGCTTCCAGTTAAACCTGTTGGACTATAACCTGGTGTTGTGTGATTTTTAACTTTTTAAAATCAAAGTTACTATGAATGACTTCAATCAATAACTGTGATGAGACAGAGTTTTGTATCCTAATGGGTCATATTGTCTGTGCAGGGGCCAGTCGGTGTATTAAATGAACAAGGCATCGTGACTGGGCATGCGTATTCAGTGACTGGTGTAGACCAGGTAAGGTACTACTGTAATCTGAATGCAACCCTTCTACAGTTCACATCTTGTTCATGAGCTGTGTGAGTCCTTGTGATTTCTGTGGCTGAAGGAGTGTCATAGAGATGTACAGCACAGAAACAGACCCTTCGGTCCAACCATGCCGATCAGATATCCCAACCTAATCTAGTCCCACCCTCCTGCACCTAGCTCATATCCCTCCAAACCCTTCCTATTCATATACCCATCCAGATACCTTTTAAATGTTGTAATTGTACCAGCCTCCACCACTTCCTCCAGCAGCCCATTCTACACATGCACGCCTTCTGCGTGAAAAAGTTGCCCCTTAGGTCTCTTTTATATCTTTCCCCTCTCACCCTAAACCTATGCTCTCTAGTTCTGGACTCACCTACCCCAATGTCCCAGGGTGATGCTCTGCAGCTCTTTGGAGGCCGGAGAAAACTCTCCCTGCTGTAGTTTCATTTTTTGTGTTACTGTCGATGAGCAGATTGGTCAAGACCAATAACAGGGCAGTGGCTGACCCACTGTGCTGTTATGTGACACTGGGAAGAACTTAATTATGCATCTTTCTGATGTTTCTCTACTTTCCAAGCTCCCTCCAAAACATTGATTCGTTGCTTTCAGGAGATGCCCTCCCTGAGTTTGCAACATGCTTTGTTTCGGATGTCGTGCCAATCCTAGGCTTCATCTGTCCATTCAGGTGGATGTAAAAAGTTGTGCAGGCCACTATTTTGATGAAGAGTAGGGGAGATCTCCTTGGCATCCTGATCAATAACTCTCTTCAACTGACATCAATAAAGTGGGTTCTTTTGGCCATTTGGTGGGATCTTGCTGTGTTCAGATTGGCTGCTGAGCCACCAAGCCTTGGATGTGTAGAATGCCCCAGCAGAGGAGATCACCATTTGGCCTGTTGTACCTCTCTTGGCTGCTTGGAAACAATCCCAAATGTTACCACCCTTTCTCCATAGCCTTGTAGTCTACATCCCTTCGAGTATGTACCCAGAATCCTTCAGAAAGATAACATGAGAATCTGCTTCTGCCTGCCTATTGGGCAGTACATCCCAGACCAAGGTAATTCAGTGAACTTAAAAAAGAAAATTCTCTGCGTCTTCTCTTGCTTTGCTGCCAGTTCTCTTAATTCTCTGTCCTCTGGTTACTGTCCGTTCAGGGAGTGGAAACAGTTCTCTCTTACTTTTCCTGTAAGATCGCTTCATGAGTTTGAACACCTCGATCGCAATTCCCTTAACCTTTCCTGTTTTAAGAAGAACAATCCTGAGAGTGGGGGGATTCAAGATGGCGGCAGTCTGCTGTGTTGGGCTCTGTGTCATACCCCAGGCAAGGTGGGCACTCACCCACCCCCCAGTTAACCACCCCTGAGGAAAGTTTGTAATGTGAAATAGGTAGAATACCGAGAGCCCTTTTAAATTAAGATTTGACAGATCTGGAGCTGAAATGAAGACGTCCAAGGGAAAGGGAGCAAATGCAGCAGGTAGGGCACTCCCCTATTATGTCAGGTATACCTGCAGCCGTTACCTCAACTCCCTTACGTTCAGCGGAGCAAAACTCCGTGAAAAAAATCAAGGGAGTGTTGGAACCAATTACGGCCATGCTGACAAAGCATGAGCAGGAGATCCGAGCTTTGGATCAGCACGTGGAAGTGGTGGAGCAGAGGACCGCAGCATCACAGGCCCTGACGGAGAGCTCTGAGAGGCGGGTCCAAACCTTGAAAGGTCAGGTTCGGGACCTGCAGGAGCAAGTAGACAACCTCAAAAATGGAGGTCAGAGAAAAAAAATCTATGTATCTAGGGCTTACCGGAGTGCGAAGAATGTGAAAACGTTGCTGATTTACTCTTGAGGTGGTTTCCGGAATTGCTGGGGCTGGAGATTGAGTCGGGCCAGGGGAGTGTGGAGCAGGCTTACCGGATCACAATGCATAGGTCCCTGCCGGCCCAGTGCACCCTCCCAGTCCTAGCTCAACTCCAGCATTACAAGGAAAAGCAAAGTTAAAAATCACACAACACCAGGTTATAGTCCAACAGGTTTAACTGGAAGCACTAGCTTTCGGAGCGCTGCTCCTTCACCAGGTGATAATGATGAAGGAATGACGCTCCGAAAGCTAGTGCTTCCAGTTAAACCTGTTGGACTATAACCTGGTGTTGTGTGATTTTTAATTTTATACACCCCAGTCCAATACCGGCATATCCAAAGGAAAAGCAACTAATAGTAGAAACAGCCAGAAGACTGGGAGGAGATCCACAGGCTTTGGATTACAAAGGTTCGAAGATAATGCTTTTTTCATGACTTTTCTGGGACCATAATTAAGAAAAGGAAGAGCTTTGATGATGTAAAGAAAAGATTAAGAGATTTAAACATGCAGTATTCTCTGAGATACCTGGCAGAGCTATGTTTCAATTGTGAGGAAACTGTATACAACTTTGACTCGGTAGAAAGAATTTTTGAATTCACTGAAATGATAGACTTGGCTGAGGGGGGAGGAGGAAAAGATGCGTGCAGACAATGGCATAATATAATATTCAAAGCCTGGGAGAAGATTTGTAGCTTGGCTGCTCGTTGTTGTGGTTCTGTTCGCCGAGCTGGGAATTTATGTTGCAAACGTTTCGTCCCCTGTCTAGGTGACATCCTCAGTGCTGTTTCCTCCGGCATTTATAGTGGCTTGGCTCTGCCACTTTTGGATGTCAGTTCCAGCTGTCCGCTGCAGTGGCCGGTATATTGGGTCCAGGTTGATGTGTTTGTTGATAGAATCTGTGGATGAGTGCCATGCCTCTAGGAATTCCCTGGATGTTCTCTGTTTGGCTTGCCCTATAATAGTAGTGTTGTCCAAGTTGAATTCATGTTGCTTGTCATCTGTGTGTGTGGCTACTAAGGATAGCTGGTCGTGTCGTTTCGTGGCTAGTTGGTACTAGCCATTATAAATGCCAGAGGAAACATCACAGAAGCGCTTCACAGGAGGCTCCCAAGCACTGAGGATGTCACCTAGACAGGGGACGAAACATTTGCAACACAAATGCCCAGCTCGGCGAACAGAATCACAATAATATAATATTTTTTATCTTCCCTTTCTTAATTCTTTGCCCTTTTGGGGTCTCGGGCTTTATAGGCTTGGTGTTGTTTTGGTATAAAATTAGGCGTGTTTTATATCTGTTTGGTGGTTATTAGTTATTCTGTTGTTCTGTTTTGCTGTGTGAGTGGTGGTTTCTCTTTTGATGTCAAGATGTGTGGAGTTGAGATTCAGATGGGGAGGGGGAAGGGCGTCCATTGTTAACTTCTGGGAGTGTAAATAATATGTTTTTTGTCCCCATTGCTTGGGATTGGGGCGTGGTGTTAACTGGAAGGTGTTAGGATGATTGTGAGGTTGGGAGTGAATGCCCCCAATGGGCAAGGGAGAGATCTCTGGAGATTTGTGTTTGTTTATTCAAGTTAAGAGTGGAGGTTAGTTTTTTAGTTCTTGTAGTTTTGGTAGTGTTTGTAGGAATAGTCTTTAGATTTGATAAAGTTTGTTTTTTCTCCATTCGTTGCACATTGAATGGGCTTCTTCCTCTTGGGGGACTGTGGGCTGTAGTGTGCGGTCATGGCTAGCGATCTGTGCAGGTGATGTACTTGGAATGTAAAGGGGAGCCATTCCCCCATTAAAAGGAAGTCAGAAAAATGGATTATCCAATAAGGACCTTTTCCGATACTTCCAGATAAGGGACTATATACAGAGGAAGACCACACTCCTGGCCTGATGTTATATATCAGATGTGGAGAAAAGTTTACTCTGGTGTACGGGGACTCTTTCACTTAGTACTTCATATCATTTACAGAAAGGCCGTGCTCTGGGGGCTTTGGAAGAATTCTGTAAGATGTGGAACCGAGAGCTGGGACAGGACATTTCACCATAGATATGGGAACATATCTGGGGGAATATAAGGAAAATTTCAGAATGTAACGGAGCACAGGCTTTGCAATTGAAGATCTTACACAGGGCTCATACGGCACGAAAAAGACTAGCTAAGTTTAAGAGAGGAGTGTCACCAGAATGTCCCAAATGTACAATTAATATAGGTACTCCCATACATTGTTATTGGTCATGTTGCAAGATCCAAAGATATTGGAATGCTATAGTAAGGGAGTTAAAGGACATTCCGGGGACTGAAGTTAACATGGATCCAGTAATTCTTCTTTTGGGGCTGCCAAACTTGCCCTCTCTGGGAGAACATGGAATGCGCAAGGAAGAACATTTTACTAAACTGGACATCAGAAAAACCACCAGGCCTTATGGGGTGGCATAAGCTGGTGATGGAGCATCTCCCCCAAGATTACCTCACGAATATGGTGCACCACAAAACGGAAGAGTTTTATAGGACATGGTGGCCCTTTTTAAATTATACTGAAACTAATATTGTCAGCAATATTAGTCAGGGCCATAGTATAGCCGTAGGAACCTTTCTTGGCGCCTGTGGGGCCCTGGGAGGAGGGGACTGGAAGGAAAATAATATGGGTACTGAAGGGGGTACTCCAGGGATGGGAGCCTCAGTGGAGATGTGTTGAATAAGACAGAATAAAGTAATCAGACATTATATAATTTAAGTAACTTGAATGTAATTTAAGCTAGTATTTATTCAATATGTTTGTTGCTTAGTTTTAGTTAAGTAGATAGGTTTGATTTGGTAGAATAGTGGGTTGTTTAGTAACAATGGTACTATGCTATGGCCTTCCTCTTGGTACTTTTTTTTCTGTTTTGATGGATTTTTTTTGCTTTATATATAAATGTTTTGTCAAAGGTTTAAAAAAAGCTTTTCAATAAAAATATTTATTAAAAAAAGTAAGTATGAGACGACTGTATCTTGAAGAATACTGGGCAGTTTATTGTTAACATTACTATAATATAAATAGTCCGATATTATTTCTAATGTTCTGTACTTTTGTACTTTTACAACCTTTCTGCTTTTTTTTTTGGAAAAAAGTGAAAATTTTTTTCAGTAAATATATACATTAAGAAAAGAACAGTCCCAGTTTTTTCAGTCTCTCCACATCAGCTGTAATTTTTAATTTCTGGTACTGTTCTGATAAATCTCCTCTACACTCTCTCCAAGGCATTGAACTGCTTCATAAATGTTAATGTTTTTGTTTCTAGTAACTGCTCTCAGTGATTCTTCTCTGACTGTTGCATTTTAACAGTTCTTAATAACTTTGTCTGCTGCCCGTTGGTGTTATTAGGTATTTCCTGACTCAATCATTGCTCGTCCTTTCCTTTTTTCACAGGTTCAGGTGAAGACCAATAGAATAGAGTTGGTGCGAGTTCGCAATCCATGGGGAAGAGTCGAGTGGAACGGGGCTTGGAGTGATGGGTGAGGACAAGGGTCTCGGGCCATTTCTGGGCCATTTAGATGTCAGTTTTAATCTTCAAATATCATAATACCTCGTGCTTTTTCTTTTAATTTGATAATAATTGGCAAAGTTTAGTGGAAACCTTTAAAAGCCAACAAACAGGTCACACACTTAAAGCAGCAATAAGAATAAATTTCTGGTCTGAAAAGCTGATGAATCAGTGGAATTCTTTACTGCAAGGGCTATCAAGGCTGGGTTGTTACCATTTTTCAAAGGCTGAGCTGGACTGATTTTTAATCAGTAACAGAATCCAGGGTTGTGGGGATAAGGCGGGAAAGCAGAGTTGAACAGTGATCTCATTGAATTATGGAGAGAACTTGATGGGCTGAATGGCCTACATCTGCTCCCACGTCTTATGGTCTTTTGTAGTTGGAAGGTCATTGATGTGTGTACTGCAAGACAGAACTCTCTCACAGAGTGATCTGATTGTGGTTTGTTTGAATGGAACACCGTGTTATTGCTGTTACAGATGAAACATTCTTCGTATGCAACATCCTGCAAAGGACAGTCAAAATGAATGCAGGTAGAACCCTGCGCCTAGAGTTTACCTTTTAATGTGTCAACGGAACATCCAGTTGGAGAGGCTTACTTCAGTATGCCAGCCATGTATTAGCTCGGCTTTATAATGAGTCAGTGTGACATCCCATAAGTTGCTGGATTTGAGAGAGGGGCAATTCACTTATTTGAGACTCCATACCCTCTGTGGAAATCTTGTCATTGCTGAGAACACAGCCATGCCTTCCATTATTGCTTTAACCTTCACCACAGCACTCTGAAATCTCTGCCATTTCTCTAATTCCGACCCTTTGAGCACCCCAGATTTCCGTGGCTGTGCCATGGTAACTGTCTGGGCCCTAGTCCCTCTTCCTCTTCCTTAAAGATGCTCCTTAAAATCCAACTTGAGGTATTTCCGAATATTTTCATATCTGGCTCAGTGTCAAATGATTTGCCTTGATTAACTCCTGTGAAACTCCTCAATGTGTTCCACTTTATAAAATATGTCTTTTAACTGCAAGCACATCTGTCCAAAATCCAAGAAAGGTAATATAACAGGATGTTGCCAGGAATGGAGGGTTTAACTTAAGGGGGGAGGCTGGGACTTTTTACAGTGGAACATGGGAGGTTGAGAGATGACCTTACAGACATTTATAAAATCATGGAGGGCATTAGGAAATGGCAGGTGTCTTTTCCCTAAGGTGGGGGATTTCAAGACTTAGGGCCATATTTTTAAGGTGAGAGGAGAAAGAAAAGGCATGGATGGTTTTTATACAGAACGGTTCGTGTGTGGAATGAACTTCCAGAGGAAGTGGTGGGTGTGGGTACAGTTACAATGTTTAAAAGACGTTTGGTTAAGTCCGTGAATAAGAACTGTTTGGAGGGATATGATCCAAGCACAGGCAGGTGGGACTAGTTTAGTTTGGGATTATGTTCGGCATGTACTGGTTGGACCGAAGGGTCTGTTTCTGTGCTGTATAACTATGACTGTTGCTGGGACAAGAATGTCTTGAGGATGTTGGGGAACATCATTTTGTCGCTCTGTCAACACTGCTGTTACTTACTATATTGCAGATCACTGGACAACACTTATTGGCATTCTGGAATGTTCCATACTAATGACATGTCTGGTTCAGTGCCATTGTACTCAGGGTCACATCTTGAGTGCGATGTTAATACAACTGTCTTTTATTTTTGCAGGTCTGCAGAGTGGAGCCAAGTCACTGACACAAACTGTAGGCAGATGGTACACCTGGAAGATGGAGAGTTTTGGTAAGTGACTGATCGATTGTACAGTTCAGACCCTCCATTAGTCACTGACTTATACTGACTCCAACTTCCCACTGGGACAAATTCATCACCTTTAACCTCAAATGCCCTCACAGCCTCAAACTGCCTCCCTCCATCTTGGTGAAAGAGTAGACGGGGCCTTGGGATTAATATCTTATTCTTATGACCATACTTTTGGTTACCCAAAGACTAAGCTGTGGAATCCCTTCTCTAATCCTTTCCATCTCTTTCTGTTGCACTCTCTCAGTCTCTTTCTCTGTATCTCTCTCTCTCCCCTTCTCCTTTAAAGACCCTCCTTAAAACTAAGTTTTTGGTCATCTGCCCAACATTGCCTCATATAGATTGCTGATGATTTTATCTTGTAGCACTCCACTCTGCCATGGATCATTTTATTGCATTAAGGTGCTACATAGCTGTTGTAGAGGGGCAGAAGTTCCCTCCGAATTAGACAGGGAGTATTTCTCCAGCTAAGGGTTTAAGATTTTGGAATGGGATCTGGATCCAAAGCTTGCTGACCCATTGAGCCACTGCTGACACCAACATTCATGACTGTGTAGATGCAAGCTGTTGTTTCTGTGCTATTGGCTCACTAGTCCGATTATTCTCCTTGCTTGAATCAGGATGTCCATTGAGGACTTCAAGAAGAACTTCGGGAATGTGGAAATTTGTCACTTGAGTCTGTCCCAGCTGTCCAACCCGGATGGGAAGCTGAAACCCTGGGTGCAGATGGTGTATGAGGGGCGCTGGATTCGAGGTTTCTCAGCTGGAGGCAACTTGTATTACAAAGGTAGGACACAACTGAGCTGCTGTAACCGCTTCCCTCCCTCCACACTCCATTCCAATGTGTCGGCTCAGTGCCTCGTTCTCTGGTGCAGTTATAAGGAGGCTTGCTGTATTTGTATTCATTCATTTGTGGGATGTGGGTGTCACAGGCTGCCCAGCATTTATTGCTCGTCCCTAGTTGCCTCTTGAGACGGTGGCGGTGAGCTGCCTTGAACCCTCACAGTCCACTTGCTGTGGGTTGACCCACAGTGCCCCTGAGGGAGGGAATTCCAGGATTTTGACCCAGTGACACTGAAGGAATGGCGATATATTTCCATGTCAGGATGGTGAGTGGCTTGGAGGAGAATTTCTGCTTCTATTACTATGAAACTATGAAGCTTGAAGGTGGTGGTGTTCCCATATAACTGCTGCCCTTGTCCTTGGAAGGCGCTGTCTGAGGAACTTGGATGAATTTCTGCAAAGCGTTTGTCCAAATACTTCTCTCCATACGTTGAGTGAACATTTCAGAATATTTGACTCAGAGGGGCACCCGAACATGTGCGTTTTTCCACTCTCTCTGAACTTGCACTCATCTGAAACTTGGCTGCCTCTATCCTAACTCACACCGAGTCACACCCACCCAGATCTCCTTTGGCTACCAAATCCATATTTAAACTCTCATCCTGTGTTCAAATTTCCCTGAGACCTCTTTTACTCTGAAACTTTCTCCAACCCTACAATCTTCCAGTCTCAACACAATTTTCCAATTCTGGCCTCTTGCAGCTTCCTAATTTCCTTCAGTCCAACATTGGATGCCCCCTGCATCCAGCTGTCCAAGGTTTAAACTCCTGAATTCAGTTCTTCTTTCCCATCTCCCTTCCATTTTTATAATGTTGGTCTAAACTCTCCTCATTGGCTTTTGGTTCTCCTTCTGTGGCTTAGTTCTCAAATTTTGTTTGATGGCTCTCCCTTTAAAGTGCTGACTTTATGATGTGTGCCCATTATTATTAAATCACAACACAGAGGATGGCGAATCCTAATGCCTCTTAGCCCAATGGCAAATAAGTTTCCCTTGAGTTAGTGAGCAAGGGCTGTGCCCCAACAGCGAGAGGATGGGGAGCTGTTTGTGTGCCCAGGTATTTCCGATGACCCAAGTCCCAAGCTAAGTGGTGCAGAATGTGTTATTCCTTTTTGGTTTACTGCTTTCAGATAAGTACTACTGGATGAACCCACAGTTCAAACTCACCCTCTTTGAAGAAGATGATGATCCTGATGACCCTGAGGTGACCTGCACATTCCTGGTGGCCTTGATGCAGAAACACAGGCGCCGGATGAGGCTTACAGGAGTCAACTTCCTGTATATTGGCTTTGATATCTTTAAGGTGAGGGTGCTCTGTGGAATCCCAATTCTTTTCTGCCATCAACCTCTCTCTTTCTCCCTCTCTGTGTGTCTCTCTATCTCTTTCTCTCCCTGTCTCTCCTTCCTCCCTCTCTGTCTTTCCTCATCTCACCACACCCCCTTTCTCCTTCCTTTCTCTCTCTCTCTTTCTCTCTCACACACACCCACTCTATCTCTCCCTCCCCTTTGTCCCTCTCCCTCTGTCTGTCACCCCCTTCCTCTCTTTCTCTCCTTCATTTGTCTCCCTCTTCTTCCTCTCTCTCCTTGCCCCATGTGCTCTTTCTCCTTCTTCTGTCTCTCTCTCTCTTTCCTCTCTTTATTTTTCTCCTTCCTCCCTCTCTAATTTTCCTTCCTGTCTCTCTGTCTCTGTCTCTCTCTTCTTCCCCGTCTCTCCCTCTCTCTTCCTCCTTCCTCTCTCTCTTCCTTTCTCCTCTCTCTCTTTCTCCTTCCTCTCTCTTTCTCCCTCCTTTCTCTCTCTGTCTATTTCTCCTTCCTCTCACTCTCTCTTACTCCTTTCTCTCTCTCTCTCTCTCTCTTTCCTTCTCCCTTTCTCCTTCCTCTCTCTCTTTCTCTCTTCTTTAAATCAGTAATTTTAGCTCCTATTGTCTATATGTCCAATTTCACAGGGAAACCCCACAAAAGCTTTCTTGACTCATGAGGATTTACAGGAAAACCCACCAGTGCTCTCTGTAAAGGAGCACAAAAACAGCACTGAGGTCACAATGCGAGGCTGTTTGCCACCAGGCCACTACGTGATCATCCCATCGACCGCCAATCCCAACGAAGAGGGGGAATTCCTCTTGCGAGTCTTCACTGAGAAGGGTAACACGGCTGAGTAAGCACAAGTTTCTTTATCCAAGAATTAAAATAGCCAGGGACGATGAGACATTTTGTTTTAGGCAGTGATGTGCTGTGATCTGGATTCAGTCAGAATTTTTCACAAGGTGAACTGGGTATGAACTCGAAAGAGGAGAAATTAGCCAGATTGTGTAAGGAAAGAACAGGAGAGTGTGGTTAAGTGGTCATTGGTGTTAGCTGACCTTGGATCCGGAGGTGCCAGGTGTCTGAGATTCCATCATGAATCTTCATGTGACTGCAAATGGCAATTTTCATGGGAACGCATGAGGAAGAATCACAAGATAGTGGGTCCTGGAATGTAGGACTCTGGTGTTTCTCGGTCTTACATTAAGTAGTTTGGACTCCACATGAGAGTTCATTTGAAGAGCCAGTTTAAGAACAATGGGCCAAATAATCCCCTTCTAAACGGAAAGATTCTATAAACTGACATTATAACAAAGGAGAAAGTTATGAGATATGTATATGTTGTTTCAAAGGCCTGATATCTGGGTTTTACCTCCACTGGGCATTCATAGAATCATAGAATCCCTGCAGTGTGGAAGCAGGCCATTCGGCCCATCGAGTCCACATTGACCCTGCAAAGTACACCCCACCCCGGCTCACCCCCCAACCCTAACTCTGTAACCCTTCATTTCTCATGGTTAACCCACTAGACACTATGTGGCAAGTTAACATGGCCAATCCACCCTAACCTCTACATCCTTGGACACTGTGGACAATTAAGCATGGACAGTTCACCCTAACTTACATGTCCCTGGACTCTATGGAGCACCTTAGCATGGTCAATCCACCCTAACCTGCACATCTTCAGACTGGGACATCTTTCTTTGGGAGGTCAATCGCTTTCACCAAGGGAGGATGTTTGGTTGAAGTGAGGGTGACGTTTGCATGCTGTATGAGCCTGCATATAGAGTCTTTTAGTATACAGTTGCTGAGTAGGAGATTCTCCAGCTCAACCTGCCTATGTAAGCACACTGGGGGATCTGCAGATTGACAGTTAACCTGTGACATCTTCTATAGACATCAGATCCTGAGTGCAGGACTTGAATCCTGTGCATCTGGCCCAGAGGCAAAGACCACTGCACCACAAGACATCCTAGGTCTCTGAGTTAACATTTTGGGACAAGGCCATTTCAGGGACCATGTCCAAAAACTAGCTTTCTCTCACCAATTTCCTACCCCTCTTGTCATCATCGACTCCATCACAAAAGAGCAGCTCCATTGCTGGTAGCTGTGCTCCAGTGGCTAAAAGTCTCAAATTCACTCTGATGGTTCGTGGTAGCAGTTTGAGTGTGGTGAATCTCTGTGTGTTATTCCTGTGTGGTGTCTCTCCAGCTGAGCTGTGGAAGAAACTCTGCCTGGTTTCCTCATCCACTCAAATTCAGGGCTGCTGAGGCCATTTGTAGCTGCCCTTGGTTACTCAGTTAGTGCTGAGCAGGGATTTAACCTGGCACACTGGCTTCTGTTTAGATCAGAGATGGTGGTTTTACTGCCATGACATCGAGGAACCTGAGATTTAGCTTCTGACCATAAGACGTAGGAGCAGAAATTACAGGGTGACACGGGTGGCTCAGTGGTTAGCACTGTTGCCTCACTGCGCCAGGGAACCGGGCTCGATTCCTGCCTTGGGTAACTGTCTGTTGCAGTTTGCACATTCTCCCTGTGTTTGTGTGGGTTTCCTCCCACAATACAAAGATGTGCAGGTCAGGTGAATTGGTCATGCTAAATTGTCCATAATTTTAGGTGCATTAGTTAGGGATAAATATAGGTTAGGGGAATAGGTCTGGGTGGGTTACTCTTCAGAGGGTCAGTGTGGACTTGTTGGGCCAAAATAGCCTGTTTCCACGCTAAAGGGAATCTAATAAAGTTAGGCTATTCAATAATGGCTGATACCCCATTCTCCCACTTTCTCCTCATAACTCTTGTTTCCCTTGATACTCAAGAACCTATCTACTTCCATCTTAAATATACTCAGTGACCCGGCTTCCACAGCCTTCTGTGGTATTGAATTGCATAGATTCCCCACCCTCTGGCTGAAGATGTTTCTCCTATCTCCATTCTAAAAGGTCTTCCCTTTACTCTAAGGCAATGTCCTTGGGTTCTCATCTCTCCTACCAATGGAAGCATCTTCTCAACATCCACTCTGTCCAGACCATTCAGTATTCTGTATGTTTCAGTTAGATCCCCCCTTTCTCCGTTCCTTCTAAACTCCATCGAGTCTAAACCCAGAGTCCTCAAACATTCCTTATACATTAAGCTTTTCATTCCTGGGACCATTCTCGTGAACCTCCCCTGAACATGCTCCAGGGCCAGTCCATCCTTCCTGAGATATGGGGTCCAAAACTGCAGACAATACTCCAAATGTGGTCTGACCAGAGCCTTACAGAGCCTCAGAAGTACATGACTGTTTTTATATCAAAATCCTCTCAAACTAAATGCCATCATTGCACTTGCCTTCCTAACTACTAACTCAACCGACAAGTTTACTTTGAGAGAATCCTGGACTAGAACTCCCAAGTCTCTCTGTGCTTCAGATTTCTGAATTTTCTCCCCATTTAGAAAATAGTCCATGTCTCTATTCTTCCGAGTGAAGTGCATGACCTCACACTTTCCCATGTTATACTCCATCTGCCACTTCTTTACCCACTGTCTTCACGTGTCCAAATCCTTCTGCAACCTCCCTGCCTCCCCAGTGCTACCTGTCCCTCCACCCATCTTTATATCATCTGCAAACGTAGCCAGAATGCCCTCAGTTCCTTCATCGAGATCGTTAATGTATAAAGTAAAAAGTTGTGGTCCCAACACTGAGCCTTGCTGAACACCACTTGTCATCGGCTGCCATCCTGAGAAGGATCTTTTTATCCCCACATTCTACTTTCTGCCAGACGGCCCAGCTTCTATCCAGGCTAGCACCTTGCCTCTGACACCACAGGCCCTTATCTTACTCAACAGCCTCCTGTGCAGCACCTTGTCCAAGGCCTTCTTGAAATCCAGGTAGACAACACCCATTGACTCTCCTTGGTCTAACCTGCTTGTTACTTCCTCAAAAGAATACTCGCAGATTTGTCAGGTATGACCTCCCCTTGATGAAATCATGCTGACTTTGCCCTATTTTACTATATACTTCCAAGTATTTGGAAATCTTATCCTTCACAATGGATTCCAGGATCTTAACCAGGACCAAGGTTAGGCTAATCGGTCTGTAATTTTCCAACTTTTGTGTTACTCCCTTTTAAAACAGGGTGCCATGTTAGCGATTTTCCAGTTCTCTGGGACCCTCCCTGATTCTAGCGATTCTTGAAGGATCCTGTAAGTTGATAAGGTTGTTAAGAAGGCGTATAGTGTGTTGGCTTTCATTAACAAGGGATTGAGTTTAAGAGCTGTGAGGTTGTGCCGCAGCTCTATAAAGCCCTGGTTAGACCACAGTTGGAATATTGCGTTCAATTCTGGTCACCTCAATATAGGAAAGGTGTGGAAGCTTCAGAGAGATGCAGAGGAGATTTAATAGGATGCTGCCTGGACTGGAGGGCATGTCTTATGAAAAAAAAGGTTGAGGGAGCTAGGGCTTTTCTCATTGGAGTGAAGAAGGATGAGAGGTGACTTGATGGAGATGTACATGATGTTGAAACTTTTGCCCAGGGTGGAAATGGCTATCATGAGGGGACACACTCTTAAGAGGTTTAAAGGAGATGTCAGAGGATAGGTTCTTTACTCAGAGTGATGGTGCGTGGAATGCACTGCCAGCAGTGGTAGTAGAGTCAGATACATTAGGGACATTTAAGCAACTCTTGGATAGGCATGTGGATGATAGTAAAATTAAGGGTATGTAGGTTAGTATGATCTTAGAGTAGGATAATAGGTCAGCACAACTTAGAGGACTGAAGGGCCTGTACTGTGCTGTACTGTCCTATGCTCTATGTATCACCACTTACACCTCTGCTATCTCTTCAGCTATCTCCCTTAGAACTCTGGGGTGTAGTCCATCTGGTCCATGTGATTTATCCACCTTCAAGACATTCAGTTTTTCTAGCATCTCCTTGTTGATGGCCACTATATTCAGCTCTGCCACCTCACTCTCTTGAATTTTTGGGATATTACTCATGTCTTTCACTGTGAAGACTGACGCAAAGCAATTATTTAGTTCCTCAGCCATTTCCTTGTTCCCACTACTATCTCTCCAGCGTCATTTTCCAGTGGCTCAGTGTCCACTTTTGCCATTTATATATCTAAAGAAACTCCTGCAGTCTTCTTTTATATTACTGGCTAGCTTTTCCTCCTATTTAATCTTCTCCCTCCTTATTTCTCTTTTTGTTGCTCTCCGTTAGTCTTTGTAAGCTTCCCAATACTCTGATTTCCCACTTCTCTTCGCCACATCAGATGCTTTCTCTTTTGCTTTTATTGCTGTACCTCTCACAGGAGATTCAGTCAGGAAGATGGTTAGGCTGAGTTAATGGGTCATGCAGAATCATATTAAAAGCCCAAATGCTGGGCCATTCTTTACCAGATTTTAGTTTAGCAAAAAAAAAAGTATTTCCTCAGTCCCCTATCAGTCAGATCCTGCTCTGTTTATTAAAGCAGCCTCTCATTGCTGACGGGGCCACCAGACACCAACATGACTAACTCACTCAAACAGCTCAAGGCAGGTAATACACAGAGTGCTGCCAGTGCAGGGTGGGAATCCATTGAAAGCAGAGATAATGAACATGGCAAATTATTTGGTAAAGTACCTGCCGTGTATCATGGAACATGTATCTTTGAAACTCGGATCTATAGGCAGTGAAGTGAAGTGTGCCCACGTTATTCTCCGGTAGTTTATTCTCAGGTACCTAGTTTAATTAATGCGTCTGTCTTCCAGGCCTGCAGAGAGAAACACCTTACCCATGGAGAATCCTCAGGCAAGTACAGACATGAGCCTGTGTGTGTGTCTCTGTGTGCATGTTTGCATGTACATGTGTATATTGTCCAACATTACCAGAGGTGGTAGTGAGCAGTTTTCTTCAATGGTTGCAGTCTGTGTGGTCTAGCTACACAGTGCTGTTAGGGAGGGAATCTGAGAATTTTGACCCAGTGATCATGAAGGATGGTGTGCTAGATTCGGGGAGGAACTTACAGGTGATAGTGTTCCCTGTGCTCAACCTCCCAGGTGGTACAAGTAAAGGGAATGGAAAGTACTCTTGAAGGAGGCTTGGCAAGTTGTTGTAGTATATCTTACAGAACAGAAGGTGCACACTGTGGCTTGTCTATGATTACGATAGTTATTAGCCATCTCTTATTAGTTCAGCTGATTAAAGCTGAGAAATGCTGTAGCACACATGGCTACAGGCCAAGTACTGGAAAGTGGGACAAGAATTGATGGATATTTGATGACACGATGGGCCAACATGCTGTAAAATGCTCTGATTCTATAAGTAGGCACTGTTCATCCAGTGTCTTTGACTTAACTGATCTCTTACAATAAACTGGTAGTAATCCAAACAAATTCTGTCTTTTAGTGGATGGGACCTGATGAAAATGCATATTTTGAGTACAGAGCTGTAATTACTGACTTTGCACACGTTTTATCTTCAGCGTCTACCAAACCTTGCACCCTGTCCACTTCCCTCTGCTGGAGAATCCAAGGAACTGTTTGACAGGATGTGTGGACCGGTGAGCTTGTATTTATTCCTCCCTCCAGTTTCCTTGTGTTCTCTCACAAGGATGTCGACCTCTTTCTGGGATACTTATGATCGCAGCTTAATCAGTTGGTTGGGGCATCACACATATTTCTTTCCCAAGGAGGCCATTCAGTTGGCTGGGGCAATTGTGAAAATGGAAATGGTGTCATGAAACCTACAGAGCTCTGCACAGACTGATTTGACCACCTTCAGAAGTGATATAAGTAAAACAAAATGCACTATTCTGCTATTTGTGTTCCCTCCTAATATTGAGACTGGGAGATGGGCTAGTTTGACCAGTGTTGTCCCACTGAGAGTTGATTATTCTTGCAGGATGAAGCTATTTCAGCATTGGAGCTACAGAAACTACTGATAGAAATCCTACAGAAATCCGGTAAACACATTCTCATTCTTAGAATGCATTTTAAAAATAATCCACCTCCCAGATTCCACCATGATTGTGAGGCGCTGAAAGAGTTAGATGTCAAGAACCACTTGCTAAGATATTTTCTAATCAACCTGTTCAGAAACAATATTACACACCTACTGGAGCAGGTCAGACTTGAACCCATGTCTCCTGGCTCGGAGGTAGGGACACTACCATTGCAAGACAGAAGTTTTGGGTCTGTTTGAATAGACTGGACCTAATTCCTTAGAATATTAGAAGGCAATCTAATTGAGATAGTCAAGATCCTTTAAAGAGCTGTCCGTTTCTCTCTGCCTAGTTTATTTCCTCCGAGAGCGAGTTCAGAACAGGGGAACATAAGCTTAAAATTCAGGTTGATGTTAGAAAACACATCTTGAGACAGACTATCATTAAAATCTGGATCTCCCTTTATCAGCTTAGGAGTTTCCTCGCTTAATACCTGCACCTCTCTCTTTGTTTAAGACGGTCTTTAATACCAACCCCTGTCACTTTCCTAAATATCTCCTTATGTAGCTCAATGTCAAACTTAATTTTACAACACTCTTGTGAAGCAGCTCGGAATGTTTTATAATGTTAAAGATGCTATATGAATAAAATTTTTTGATAATTTCTCATTCTAGGTCTTAATGAAAAATGGGATGGGTTTGGTCTGGATGCCTGCAAGAGCCTCATTTCGCTGACAGATGTATCCTGCTGTAGAGTGTAGGGCCATGTGAACGTGTAAATTCGGAGCAGGAGTGGGCCATTCAGTCCCTCAAGCCCACTCTACCTTTCAATACAATTATTGCTTATCTGATTACTCCATCTTCCAGCCTATCCTCGATAACCTTTCACCCCCTCACTTTGCATTTGTTTATCAAAAATGAATCCATTTTTGCCTTAGGAAGTATTCAGAGTCTACTTCCCCTGTTTGGAGGCAGAGAGTTCCAAAGACTCCTGACCCTCTGTGAGTAAAAAGGTCCCCCTTATCTCTGTCACACCGATTCGTTACTTTCAAATAATGACGTCAGTTGTCGGTGGCTAATTCTTTTGTCTGCCCTGTTGCTTTTCTAGTTTCTCTTCTTCAGCCTCATATTTGATTCCTCAGGAGGAGCTTAAGGGGCCATTCCTTGGAGTGAAGCTTGATATTTCACTCACACGCATGTTAATGCTGATAGTGGCTTGGTCACTGTAACTAGGTTGGGTGTTTGAATTCACTCATGACTACAACTGACATTGATCATATCCACACAGACATTTACCAGCAAGGGGCGCTAAACAGAAGCCAGCAGCAGGCACGAAATGCTAGTTGACTTAATTTGTTTTCACAACTCCAGCCAATTCTAATGCCTGAACAAACATGCAAAACCTATTTTTAAAAAGATTTTTTTTGGGTACAAGACTTTCAACAGTACAAAGGAAGTCAGGAGCACAGAGCAGGTGTGCATATCAAGCAAGTTCAGACTCTAAATGAGAGGGAGAGAGAGGAAAAAAAACATGTCCCTACAGAGCTAACTCTGCGTATGGTGACAAGGTTGTTATAATTGTGTAATTATCCAGATGGATTATTACAGCCTGAGATGTCAGGAGACATTTATGGCTACATGACCTGGAGCTTTCAAGTAATAGGATGTTCTCACCTCCTCACGTGACAAGGTTGGAATTTAAACTGAGCTGTTTGGACTTGTAACTAGAGACAGACATTTACTGAGGCAGACATGGCTACCCACTTAATTTGGCATCCTGTTCCTGTACTGCAACATCCTGTGTGTATTTTTGTGAGCTGCTTTTGTTTTTATTATATACATGATCCAGAATAAAATCTTTGGCATTCAAAACCTTTTAGAAGAATTTCCTGACCTTCGGCTGAGGATACACAAGAACTTTCTTAGGCTGATAGCCTGAATTTCCTCAGTAACGCCTGTAGTTCTGCTGCCATCAGTGAATTCCATTATAGTTCATGGGAAATTAACAGTAATGAGAGATGGTCCTCAGTGACTAGCTGTAGAGGTGCAGGGGTCTGAGATCTGGGATTCTGTCCCCAAGAGCATGGATGAGATAGAAACACATGAGACAGAGAGAAAGCAAACAGCACTTTAAGATAACAAAAATATACAAACTTCATTGTATATTGATTGAACACAGACATTTATTATCAATTCCAGTGATCAAACCTTTTGATTTGTAATTTAATTCTATTTATTTAATAATTCCTTAATTTGGGATAAACTCAAGAGACATGGATTTGGAAAAATTGGATTCACAGAATTCAGTAATCTCTGGAGTAAAATCTGCCAATGGACGGTGAGTATTGGGAAAGAACGTTTTACTTTGTGCTTGGGCAGAGCAGAGTTTAATGTCTGTACACATGAACACCAGTGAAACCAGGTGGAAGTACTGGGACTGGTCGCCAGCAACACTCGAGCTGTGTACTACGGGGAAGGAGACCAAATCTGGTCTGTATTGTTCTGAAGTTGTCCTACTTGGAGCAGTGAAGGATACCACGGAATTTAAAAGGTGTTTAAAAACATTAAAATGCCTTATAAAAATTTTTAATAGTTTCTTCCTGTTTACAGAAGGCAAGTAATCAGAAGACACAATTTAGAATTGTGGGCGGCACGGTGGCACAGTGGTTAGCACTGTTGCCTCACAGCGCCAGAGACCCGGGTTCAATTCCTGCCTCAGGCGACTGACTGTGTGGAGTTTGCACGTTCTCCCCGTGTCTGCATGGGTTTCCTCCAGGTGCTCCGGTTTCCTCCCACAGTCCAAAGATGTGCGGGTAAATCGGCCATGCTAAATTGCCTGTGGTGTTAGGGAAGGGGTAAATGTAGGGGTAGGGGTGGGTTGCGCTTTGGCGGGTCGGTGTGGACTTGTTGGGCCGAAGGGCCTGTTTCCACACTGTAAGTAATCTAATCTAAAGAAGGTGCTAAGCTGCCTGATGTCTAAGTTATGATTTTAAATTTTTTTTGCAACATGACAAGCTGAGGGAATTGTGCCATGGTTAATCAGAATTGTTTAACTTGAGCTGAGACATGCCTGTGTTTGTCCTGTACATATGTAGGTACCAGGTGCTGTAATAAAAGTTCACTGAGTTCTTCAATATGATGTGGCCTACATCTCATCCTTCCATATGAGAGCCAACATAAATATTACAGTATGATAGTGACTGATCATCAGTTCATCAGCCACCACCTTGTGTCAAGTTGTATTTTAATTAGATTAGATTCCCTGCAGTATGGAAACAGGCCATTTGGTCTAACAAGTCCACACTGACCCTCTGATGAGTAACCCACCCAGACCTATTCCCCTACCCTAGATTTACCCCTGACTAATGCGCCTAACACTATTGACAATTTAGCATGGCCAATTCACCTGACCTGCACATCTTTGGATTGTGGGAGGAAACCTACACAGACATGGGGAGAATGTGCAAACTCCGCACAGACAGTCACACGAGGCGGGAATCGAACACGGGACCCTGGTGCTGTGAGGTAGCAGTGCTAACCACTGAGTGACTATGCCACCCATAATATTGTCATCATTTGCAAAATGCAGAAAAGTATAATAATTGATGCAAATTCTGAACGAAACACTACTAACCAATTTTATCATTCAAACAAATTGTGATATAAAGTTGACCAGTTTTGCGGCAAATAATCTTTTTCACTTCATTTTCTTCAGCGAGTCTTCAATCAGTTCGATAAGGATGGATCAGGGACCATGAACAGCCAGGAAATGTTCAGCGCCTTGCAAGCAGCAGGTGGGGTTATAGAGCTAACTTCAGCCCTGCAAAACAATAGTGACCAGGAGGAGGCTTGATGCTGGTGGTAGGGAACAGCACCACAGCTCGGTTGTTAACTTACTCCTCGACAATTGGCCATTTACTTACCAATGAATTTTTTACCACACTCGGATTACCAAACAGGGAATGAATTAACCAGTATGCTGGTGTGACAGGCTGATTCGAGGAATGAGGGGGGACAGGTTTGTTCTTGATCAAAAACCCTGCGTCCCTCACATGAGATAAGTTCTTAGCTGTCGTATCTACAAGCAATCCCCAGTGGGAGATGTATGTCAGAGGAATTTGGGGGCCTGCTGCAATCCACTGAGTTGAGTTCTTGTCTATCAAGTTTTTAAACCTCTGGGTAATTCAGCATGATCTGACCTGCTTTGATAATACTTTGGCCAATGCCTGGTCTCCTGGTTTAATTATTTATCCCTTTTTGGATAAAACATAGTTAGCCACTAACAAATTCCTTTTGACAAACCCTATCGTTGAATGGCAGCAGGAGTGATCCTAAGTGGGCGGCACGGTGGCGCAGTGGTTAGCACTGCTGCCTCACAGCGCCAGAGACCCGGGTTCAATTCCTGCCTCAGGCGACTGACTGTGTGGAATGCGTGGGTTTCCTCCGGGTGCTCCGGTTTCCTCCCACAGTCCAAAGATGTGCGGGTCAGGTGAATTGGCCTGGCTAAATTGCCCGTAGTGTTAGGTAAGGGGTAAATGTAGGGGTAGGGGTGGGTTGCACTTCGGCGGGTCGGTGTGCACTTGTTGGGCCGAAGGGCCTGTTTCCACACTGTAAGTAATCTAAGTAATCTAATCTAATCTTGCTAACCAATATCAAGCAGGGTCTCTGTATGAAGCTCTGTGCTCTTGTGGAGAGGCAACATTTCTGAGAAGAGGTGGGCTGATTAGACTCTGCAAATGGGGAGGGTATTGGTGGATTTGAGGTTTTGCATTCGTCAAACGAATGAATCACTTTACCCCTAGGATTCCAGGTGGATGAGTTCTTGATGCAGCTGATCGGACTGAGGTACACAGACCCTGATCTGACCTTCAGTTATGTGACATTCATTTGCTGTCTGACAAAGCTGGACACAATGATCCGTGAGTAACTTGTACCTTTTTCTTGTATGTGAGCAAGCTACAAAGTCCAGTCTCTGGTTGGGGAAGTTTAACTAGGGGAAGACAGCCACAATTGAGTATCATTGTCAGTCGCTGAGATCCTAAAGTAAGACTTGAACCCACAAACCTTGTGACTTAAGGAGCTGACTTAGCTGCAACTCAGTTTAAAGAGAGTATTTTGAAGGATTGGTGTTGAAAATACTTTGAATTATGTTCTCCTTGTTTCAGTGCAATGTCTGAAAACACTTTGAATAATTATTTTTATGATGCAATGATTCTTCACTCGCACATCACTTTGGGTTGAGTCTTCAGTCCAGTATTGATGGAGTGCTGCAGTGTCACAGGATCTATCATTTATCCCTGACTGGCCTTTTGGGTGAATGTAAAATATCATCTGGCCACTCCACTATTTTGCAGAAGAGAAGGAAGTTCTGTCTTGTGTCATGTCCAATATTTATTGCTCAACGAATACCACCAGTTCATCTGGTCATTATCACATGGCTGTTTGTGGGACTTGGCAGTGTGCAATCTTCTGGTGAAAAGGCAGTGGCGTAGGATTTCTGAGCCTAGGGCTTGTCTGCTCTGTCTGCTTTTGTTTTTCTTTTTTCTTGTTTTCTTTCTTTTATTTTACTTGCCTGAAGAGCTCGGGAACTGGCGGCGTCGGCACTGGCGGCAGCAAGTAGACCCAGCACAGTCTGGTGGCAGTCAGTAAATAGGCCCATCGCAGTCTGGTGGCGGTCAGTAAATAGGCCCATCGCAGTCTGGTGACGGTCAGTAAATAGGCCCAGTGCAGTCTGGTAGCAGTCAGTAAATAGACCCAGCGCAGTCTGGTGGCGGTCAGTAAATAGGCCCATCGCAGTCTGGTGACGGTCAGTAAATAGGCCCAGTGCAGTCTGGTGGCGGTCAGTAAATAGGCCCATCGCAGTCTGGTAGCGGTCAGTAAATAGGCCCATCGCAGTCTGGTGGCGGTCAGTAAATAGGCCCAGAGCAGTCTGGTGGCGGTCAGTAAATAGACCCAGCGCAGTCTGGTAGCGGTCATTAAATAGGCCCAGGGCAGTCTGGTGGCGGTGAGTAAATAGACCCAGGGCAGTCTGGTGGCAGTCAGTAAATAGGCCCAGTGCAGTCTGGTAGCGGTCAGTAAATAGACCCAGTGCAGTCTGGTGGCGGTCAGTAAATAGGCCCAGTGCAGTCTGGAAGCGGTCAGTAAATAGACCCAGTCCAGTCTGGTAGCAGTCAGTAAATAGGCCCAGTGCAGTCTGGTGGCGGTCAGTAAATAGACCCAGCGCAGTCTGGTGGCGGTCAGTAAATAGACCCAGTGCAGTCTGGTGGCGTGCAGCAAATAGGCCCAGTGCAGTCTGGTGGCGTGCAGTAAATAGGACCAGTGCAGTCTGGTGGCGGTCAGTAAATAGACCCAGTGCAGTCTGGTGGCGTGCAGCAAATACGCCCAGTGCAGTCTGGTGGCGGTCAGTAAATAGGCCCAGTGCAGTCTGGAAGCGGTCAGTAAATAGACCCAGTCCAGTCTGGTAGCAGTCAGTAAATAGGCCCAGTGCAGTCTGGTGGCGGTCAGTAAATAGACCCATCGCAGTCTGGTGGCGGTCAGTAAATAGGCCCAGCGCAGTCTGGTGGCGGTCGGTAAATAGGCCCAGTGCAGTCTGGTGGCGGTCAGTAAATAGACCCAGCGCAGTCTGGTGGCGGTCAGTAAATAGACCCAATGCAGTCTGGTGGCGTGCAGCAAATAGGCCCATCGCAGCCTGGTGGCGTGCAGTAAATAGGACCAGTGCAGTCTGGTAGCAGTCAGTAAATAGGCCCATCGCAGTCTGGTGGCGGTCAGTAAATAGGCCCATCGCAGTCTGGTGGCGGTCAGTAAATAGACCCAGCGCAGTCTGGTGGCGGTCAGTAAATAGGCCCATCGCAGTCTGGTGGCGGTCAGTAAATAGGCCCAGTGCAGTCTGGTGGCGGTCAGTAAATAGGCCCATCGCAGTCTGGTGGCGGTCAGTAAATAGACCCAGCGCAGTCTGGTGGCGGTCAGTAAATAGGCCCATCGCAGTCTGGTGGCGGTCAGTAAATAGGCCCAGTGCAGTCTGGTAGTAGTCAGTAAATAGGCCCAGTGCAGTCTGGTGGCAGTCAGTAAATAGGCCCATCGCAGTCTGGTGGCGGTCAGTAAATAGGCCCAGTGCAGTCTGGTAGTAGTCAGTAAATAGGCCCATCGCAGTCTGGTGGCGGTCAGTAAATAGGCCCAGAGCAGTCTGGTAGTAGTCAGTAAATAGGCCCAGTGCAGTCTGGTAGCAGTCAGTAAATAGGGCCAGTGCAGTCTGGTGGCGGTCAGTAAATAGGCCCAGTGCAGTCTGGTGGCGGTCAGTAAATAGGCCCATCGCAGTCTGGTGGCGGTCAGTAAATAGGCCCAGTGCAGTCTGGTGGCGGTCAGTAAATAGGCCCATCGCAGTCTGGTAGCGGTCAGTAAATAGGCCCATCGCAGTCTGGTGGCGGTCAGTAAATAGGCCCAGCGCAGTCCGGTGGCGGTCAGTAAATAGGCCCATCGCAGTCTGGTGGCGGTCAGTAAATAGGCCCAGTGCAGTCTGGTAGTAGTCAGTAAATAGGCCCAGTGCAGTCTGGTGGCGGTCAGTAAATAGGCCCATCGGAGTCTGGTGGCGGTCAGTAAATAGGCCCAGTGCAGTCTGGTAGTAGTCAGTAAATAGGCCCAGTGCAGTCTGGTGGCAGTCAGTAAATAGGCCCATCGCAGTCTGGTGGCGGTCAGTAAATAGGCCCAGTGCAGTCTGGTAGTAGTTAGTAAATAGGCCCATCGCAGTCTGGTGGCGGTCAGTAAATAGGCCCAGTGCAGTCTGGTAGTAGTCAGTAAATAGGCCCAGTGCAGTCTGGTAGCAGTCAGTAAATAGGCCCAGTGCAGTCTGGTGGCGGTCAGTAAATAGGCCCAGTGCAGTCTGGTGGCGGTCAGTAAATAGGCCCATCGCAGTCTGGTGACGGTCAGTAAATAGGCCCAGTGCAGTCTGGTGGCGGTCAGTAAATAGGCCCATCGCAGTCTGGTAGCGGTCAGTAAATAGGCCCATCGCAGTCTGGTGGCGGTCAGTAAATAGGACCAGCGCAGTCTGGTGGCGGTCAGTAAATAGGCCCATGGCAGTCTGGTGGCGGTGAGTAAATAGACCCAGGGCAGTCTGGTGGCAGTCAGTAAATAGGCCCAGTGCAGTCTGGTAGCGGTCAGTAAATAGACCCAGTGCAGTCTGGTGGCGGTCAGTAAATAGGCCCAGTGCAGTCTGGAAGCGGTCAGTAAATAGACCCAGTCCAGTCTGGTAGCAGTCAGTAAATAGGCCCAGTGCAGTCTGGTGGCGGTCAGTAAATAGACCCAGTGCAGTCTGGTGGCGGTCAGTAAATAGGCCCAGTGCAGTCTGGTAGCGGTCAGTAAATAGACCCAGTGCAGTCTGGTGGCGGTCAGTAAATAGGCCCATCGCAGTCTGGTGGCAGTCAGTAAATAGGCCCAGGGCAGTCTGGTGGCGGTCAGTAAATAGACCCAGTGCAGTCTGGTGGCAGTCAGTAAATAGGCCCATCGCAGTCTGGTGGCGGTCAGTAAATAGGCCCAGCGCAGTCTGGTGGCGGTCGGTAAATAGGCCCAGTGCAGTCTGGTGGCGGTCAGTAAATACACCCAGCGCAGTTTGGTGGCGGTCAGTAAATAGACCCAGTGCAGTCTGGTGGCGTGCAGCAAATAGGCCCAGTGCAGTCTGGTGGCGTGCAGTAAATAGGACCAGTGCAGTCTGGTAGCAGTCAGTAAATAGGCCCATCGCAGTCTGGTGGCGGTCAGTAAATAGGCCCATCGCAGTCTGGTGGCGGTCAGTAAATAGACCCAGCGCAGTCTGGTGGCGGTCAGTAAATAGGCCCATCGCAGTCTGGTGGCGGTCAGTAAATAGGCCCAGTGCAGTCTGGTGGCGGTCAGTAAATAGGCCCATCGCAGTCTGGTGGCGGTCAGTAAATAGACCCAGCGCAGTCTGGTGGCGGTCAGTAAATAGGCCCAGTGCAGTCTGGTGGCGGTCAGTAAATAGGCCCAGTGCAGTCTGGTAGTAGTCAGTAAATAGGCCCAGTGCAGTCTGGTGGCAGTCAGTAAATAGGCCCATCACAGTCTGGTGGCGGTCAGTAAATAGGCCCAGTGCAGTCTGGTAGTAGTCAGTAAATAGGCCCATCGCAGTCTGGTGGCGGTCAGTAAATAGGCCCAGTGCAGTCTGGTAGTAGTCAGTAAATAGGCCCAGTGCAGTCTGGTAGCAGTCAGTAAATAGGGCCAGTGCAGTCTGGTGGCGGTCAGTAAATAGGCCCAGTGCAGTCTGGTGGCGGTCAGTAAATAGGCCCATCGCAGTCTGGTGGCGGTCAGTAAATAGGCCCAGTGCAGTCTGGTGGCGGTCAGTAAATAAGCCCAGTGCAGTCTGGTAGCGGTCAGTAAATAGGCCCAGTGCAGTCTGGTGGCGGTCAGTAAATACGCCCATCGGAATCTGGTGGCGGTCAGTAAATAGGCGCAGTGCAGTCTGGTGGCGGTCAGTAAATAGGCCCATTGCAGTCTGGTGGCGGTCAGTAAATTAGCCCAGTGCAGTCTGGTAGCGGTCAGTAAATAGGCCCAGCGCAGTCTGGTAGCGGTCAGTAAATAGGCCCAGTGCAGTCTGGTGGCGGTCAGTAAATAGACCCAGCACAGTCTGGTGGCGGTCAGTAAATAGGCCCAGTGCAGTCTGGTGGCGGTCAGTAAATAGGCCCAGTGCAGTCTGGTGGTGGTCAGTAAATAGGCCCAGTGCATCTGGTGGTGGTCAGTAAATAGACCCAGCACAGACTAGTGGCGGTCAGTAAATAGACCCAGCACAGTCTGGTGGCAGTCAGTAAATAGGCCCAGCGCAATCTGGTGGCGGCAGCAAGTAGACCCAGCACAGTCTGGTGGCGGTCAGTAAATAGACCCAGCACAGTCTGGTGGCGGTCAGTAAATAGGCCCATCGCAGTCTGGTGGCGGTCAGTAAATAGGCCCAGCGCAGTCTGGTGGCGGTCAGTAAATAGACCCATCGCAGTCTGGTAGTGGTCAGTAAATAGGCCCATCGCAGTCTGGTGACGGTCAGTAAATAGGCCCAGTGCAGTCTGGTGGCGGTCAGTAAATAGGCCCAGTGCAGTCTGGTGGTGGTCAGTAAATAGGCCCAGTGCATCTGGTGGTGGTCAGTAAATAGACCCAGCACAGACTAGTGGCGGTCAGTAAATAGACCCAGCACAGTCTGGTGGCAGTCAGTAAATAGGCCCAGCGCAATCTGGTGGCGGCAGCAAGTAGACCCAGCACAGTCTGGTGGCGGTCAGTAAATAGACCCAACACAGTCTGGTGGCGGTCAGTAAATAGACCCATCGCAGTCTGGTAGTGGTCAGTAAATAGGCCCATCGCAGTCTGGTGACGGTCAGTAAATAGGCCCAGTGCAGTCTGGTGGCAGTCAGTAAATAGGCCCATCGCAGTCTGGTGGCGGTCAGTAAATAGGCCCAGTGCAGTCTGGTAGTAGTCAGTAAATAGGCCCATCGCAGTCTGGTGGCGGTCAGTAAATAGGCCCAGAGCAGTCTGGTAGTAGTCAGTAAATAGGCCCAGTGCAGTCTGGTAGCAGTCAGTAAATAGGGCCAGTGCAGTCTGGTGGCGGTCAGTAAATAGGCCCAGTGCAGTCTGGTGGCGGTCAGTAAATAGGCCCATCGCAGTCTGGTGGCGGTCAGTAAATAGGCCCAGTGCAGTCTGGTGGCGGTCAGTAAATAGGCCCATCGCAGTCTGGTAGCGGTCAGTAAATAGGCCCATCGCAGTCTGGTGGCGGTCAGTAAATAGGCCCAGCGCAGTCCGGTGGCGGTCAGTAAATAGGCCCATCGCAGTCTGGTGGCGGTCAGTAAATAGGCCCAGTGCAGTCTGGTAGTAGTCAGTAAATAGGCCCAGTGCAGTCTGGTGGCGGTCAGTAAATAGGCCCATCGGAGTCTGGTGGCGGTCAGTAAATAGGCCCAGTGCAGTCTGGTAGTAGTCAGTAAATAGGCCCAGTGCAGTCTGGTGGCAGTCAGTAAATAGGCCCATCGCAGTCTGGTGGCGGTCAGTAAATAGGCCCAGTGCAGTCTGGTAGTAGTTAGTAAATAGGCCCATCGCAGTCTGGTGGCGGTCAGTAAATAGGCCCAGTGCAGTCTGGTAGTAGTCAGTAAATAGGCCCAGTGCAGTCTGGTAGCAGTCAGTAAATAGGGCCAGTGCAGTCTGGTGGCGGTCAGTAAATAGGCCCAGTGCAGTCTGGTGGCGGTCAGTAAATAGGCCCAGTGCAGTCTGGTGGCGGTCAGTAAATAGGCCCATCGCAGTCTGGTGACGGTCAGTAAATAGGCCCAGTGCAGTCTGGTGGCGGTCAGTAAATAGGCCCATCGCAGTCTGGTAGCGGTCAGTAAATAGGCCCATCGCAGTCTGGTGGCGGTCAGTAAATAGGACCAGCGCAGTCTGGTGGCGGTCAGTAAATAGGCCCATGGCAGTCTGGTGGCGGTGAGTAAATAGACCCAGGGCAGTCTGGTGGCAGTCAGTAAATAGGCCCAGTGCAGTCTGGTAGCGGTCAGTAAATAGACCCAGTGCAGTCTGGTGGCGGTCAGTAAATAGGCCCAGTGCAGTCTGGAAGCGGTCAGTAAATAGACCCAGTCCAGTCTGGTAGCAGTCAGTAAATAGGCCCAGTGCAGTCTGGTGGCGGTCAGTAAATAGACCCAGTGCAGTCTGGTGGCGGTCAGTAAATAGGCCCAGTGCAGTCTGGTAGCGGTCAGTAAATAGACCCAGTGCAGTCTGGTGGCGGTCAGTAAATAGGCCCATCGCAGTCTGGTGGCAGTCAGTAAATAGGCCCAGGGCAGTCTGGTGGCGGTCAGTAAATAGACCCAGTGCAGTCTGGTGGCAGTCAGTAAATAGGCCCATCGCAGTCTGGTGGCGGTCAGTAAATAGGCCCAGCGCAGTCTGGTGGCGGTCGGTAAATAGGCCCAGTGCAGTCTGGTGGCGGTCAGTAAATAGACCCAGCGCAGTTTGGTGGCGGTCAGTAAATAGACCCAGTGCAGTCTGGTGGCGTGCAGCAAATAGGCCCAGTGCAGTCTGGTGGCGTGCAGTAAATAGGACCAGTGCAGTCTGGTAGCAGTCAGTAAATAGGCCCATCGCAGTCTGGTGGCGGTCAGTAAATAGGCCCATCGCAGTCTGGTGGCGGTCAGTAAATAGACCCAGCGCAGTCTGGTGGCGGTCAGTAAATAGGCCCATCGCAGTCTGGTGGCGGTCAGTAAATAGGCCCAGTGCAGTCTGGTGGCGGTCAGTAAATAGGCCCATCGCAGTCTGGTGGCGGTCAGTAAATAGACCCAGCGCAGTCTGGTGGCGGTCAGTAAATAGGCCCAGTGCAGTCTGGTGGCGGTCAGTAAATAGGCCCAGTGCAGTCTGGTAGTAGTCAGTAAATAGGCCCAGTGCAGTCTGGTGGCAGTCAGTAAATAGGCCCATCGCAGTCTGGTGGCGGTCAGTAAATAGGCCCAGTGCAGTCTGGTAGTAGTCAGTAAATAGGCCCATCGCAGTCTGGTGGCGGTCAGTAAATAGGCCCAGTGCAGTCTGGTAGTAGTCAGTAAATAGGCCCAGTGCAGTCTGGTAGCAGTCAGTAAATAGGGCCAGTGCAGTCTGGTGGCGGTCAGTAAATAGGCCCAGTGCAGTCTGGTGGCGGTCAGTAAATAGGCCCATCGCAGTCTGGTGGCGGTCAGTAAATAGGCCCAGTGCAGTCTGGTGGCGGTCAGTAAATAAGCCCAGTGCAGTCTGGTAGCGGTCAGTAAATAGGCCCAGTGCAGTCTGGTGGCGGTCAGTAAATACGCCCATCGGAATCTGGTGGCGGTCAGTAAATAGGCGCAGTGCAGTCTGGTGGCGGTCAGTAAATAGGCCCATTGCAGTCTGGTGGCGGTCAGTAAATTAGCCCAGTGCAGTCTGGTAGCGGTCAGTAAATAGGCCCAGCGCAGTCTGGTAGCGGTCAGTAAATAGGCCCAGTGCAGTCTGGTGGCGGTCAGTAAATAGACCCAGCACAGTCTGGTGGCGGTCAGTAAATAGGCCCAGTGCAGTCTGGTGGCGGTCAGTAAATAGGCCCAGTGCAGTCTGGTGGTGGTCAGTAAATAGGCCCAGTGCATCTGGTGGTGGTCAGTAAATAGACCCAGCACAGACTAGTGGCGGTCAGTAAATAGACCCAGCACAGTCTGGTGGCAGTCAGTAAATAGGCCCAGCGCAATCTGGTGGCGGCAGCAAGTAGACCCAGCACAGTCTGGTGGCGGTCAGTAAATAGACCCAGCACAGTCTGGTGGCGGTCAGTAAATAGGCCCATCGCAGTCTGGTGGCGGTCAGTAAATAGACCCAGCGCAGTCTGGTGGCGGTCAGTAAATAGACCCATCGCAGTCTGGTAGTGGTCAGTAAATAGGCCCATCGCAGTCTGGTGACGGTCAGTAAATAGGCCCAGTGCAGTCTGGTGGCGGTCAGTAAATAGGCCCAGTGCAGTCTGGTGGTGGTCAGTAAATAGGCCCAGTGCATCTGGTGGTGGTCAGTAAATAGACCCAGCACAGACTAGTGGCGGTCAGTAAATAGACCCAGCACAGTCTGGTGGCAGTCAGTAAATAGGCCCAGCGCAATCTGGTGGCGGCAGCAAGTAGACCCAGCACAGTCTGGTGGCGGTCAGTAAATAGACCCAACACAGTCTGGTGGCGGTCAGTAAATAGACCCATCGCAGTCTGGTAGTGGTCAGTAAATAGGCCCATCGCAGTCTGGTGACGGTCAGTAAATAGGCCCAGTGCAGTCTGGTGGCGGTCAGTAAATAGGCCCATCGCAGTCTGGTAGCAGTCAGTAAATAGGCCCATTGCAGTCTGGTGGCGGTCAGTAAATAGACCCATCGCAGTCTGGTAGTGGTCAGTAAATAGGCCCATCGCAGTCTGGTGACGGTCAGTAAATAGGCCCAGTGCAGTCTGGTGGCGGTCAGTAAATAGGCCCAGTGCAGTCTGGTGGAGGTCAGTAAATAGGCCCAGTGCATCTGGTGGTGGTCAGTAAATAGACCCAGCACAGACTAGTGGCGGTCAGTAAATAGACCCAGCACAGTCTGGTGGCAGTCAGTAAATAGGCCCAGCGCAATCTGGTGGCGGCAGCAAGTAGACCCAGCACAGTCTGGTGGCGGTCAGTAAATAGACCCAGCGCTGTCTGGTGGCGGTCAGTAAATAGACCCATCGCAGTCTGGTAGTGGTCAGTAAATAGGCCCATCGCAGTCTGGTGACGGTCAGTAAATAGGCCCAGTGCAGTCTGGTGGCGGTCAGTAAATAGGCCCATCGCAGTCTGGTAGCAGTCAGTAAATAGGCCCATTGCAGTCTGGTGGCGGTCAGTAAATAGGCCCAGCGCAGTCTGGTAGCAGTCAGTAAATAGGCCCATCGCAGTCTGGTAACGGTCAGTAAATAGGCCAGTGCAGTCTGGTGGCGGTCAGTAAATAGGCCCAGAGCAGTCTGGTGGTGGTCAGTAAATAGGCCCAGTGCAGTCTGGTGGCGGTCAGTAAATAGGCCCATTGCAGTCTGGTGGCGGTCAGTAAATAGGCCCAGAGCAGTCTGGTGGCGGTCAGTAAATAGACCCAGCGCAGTCTGGTAGCGGTCAGTAAATAGGCCCAGGGCAGTATGGTAGCGGTCAGTAAATAGGCCCAGGGCAGTCTGGTGGCGATCAGTAAATAGACCCAGTGCAGTCTGGTAGCAGTCAGTAAATAGGCCCATCGCAGTCTGGTGGCGGTCAGTAAATAAGCCCAGTGCAGTCTGGTAGCGGTCAGTAAATAGACCCAGTGCAGTCTGGTGGCGGTCAGTAAATAGGCCCAGTGCAGTCTGGTAGCAGTCAGTAAATAGGCCCAGTGCAGTCTGATGGCGGTCAGTAAATAGGCCCAGTGCAGTCTGGTAGCAGTCAGTAAATAGGCCCAGTGCAGTCTGATGGCGGTCAGTAAATAGGCCCAGTGCAGTCTGGTGGCGGTCAGTAAATAGGCCCAGTGCAGTCTGGTGGTGGTCAGTAAATAGGCCCAGTGCATCTGGTGGTGGTCAGTAAATAGACCCAGCACAGACTAGTGGCGGTCAGTAAATAGACCCAGCACAGTCTGGTGGCAGTCAGTAAATAGGCCCAGCGCAATCTGGTGGCGGCAGCAAGTAGACCCAGCACAGTCTGGTGGCGGTCAGTAAATAGACCCAGCACAGTCTGGTGGCGGTCAGTAAATAGGCCCATCGCAGTCTGGTGGCGGTCAGTAAATAGACCCAGCGCAGTCTGGTGGCGGTCAGTAAATAGACCCATCGCAGTCTGGTAGTGGTCAGTAAATAGGCCCATCGCAGTCTGGTGACGGTCAGTAAATAGGCCCAGTGCAGTCTGGTGGCGGTCAGTAAATAGGCCCAGTGCAGTCTGGTGGTGGTCAGTAAATAGGCCCAGTGCATCTGGTGGTGGTCAGTAAATAGACCCAGCACAGACTAGTGGCGGTCAGTAAATAGACCCAGCACAGTCTGGTGGCAGTCAGTAAATAGGCCCAGCGCAATCTGGTGGCGGCAGCAAGTAGACCCAGCACAGTCTGGTGGCGGTCAGTAAATAGACCCAACACAGTCTGGTGGCGGTCAGTAAATAGACCCATCGCAGTCTGGTAGTGGTCAGTAAATAGGCCCATCGCAGTCTGGTGACGGTCAGTAAATAGGCCCAGTGCAGTCTGGTGGCGGTCAGTAAATAGGCCCATCGCAGTCTGGTAGCAGTCAGTAAATAGGCCCATTGCAGTCTGGTGGCGGTCAGTAAATAGACCCATCGCAGTCTGGTAGTGGTCAGTAAATAGGCCCATCGCAGTCTGGTGACGGTCAGTAAATAGGCCCAGTGCAGTCTGGTGGCGGTCAGTAAATAGGCCCAGTGCAGTCTGGTGGTGGTCAGTAAATAGGCCCAGTGCATCTGGTGGTGGTCAGTAAATAGACCCAGCACAGACTAGTGGCGGTCAGTAAATAGACCCAGCACAGTCTGGTGGCAGTCAGTAAATAGGCCCAGCGCAATCTGGTGGCGGCAGCAAGTAGACCCAGCACAGTCTGGTGGCGGTCAGTAAATAGACCCAGCGCTGTCTGGTGGCGGTCAGTAAATAGACCCATCGCAGTCTGGTAGTGGTCAGTAAATAGGCCCATCGCAGTCTGGTGACGGTCAGTAAATAGGCCCAGTGCAGTCTGGTGGCGGTCAGTAAATAGGCCCATCGCAGTCTGGTAGCAGTCAGTAAATAGGCCCATTGCAGTCTGGTGGCGGTCAGTAAATAGGCCCAGCGCAGTCTGGTAGCAGTCAGTAAATAGGCCCATCGCAGTCTGGTAACGGTCAGTAAATAGGCCAGTGCAGTCTGGTGGCGGTCAGTAAATAGGCCCAGTGCAGTCTGGTGGCGGTCAGTAAATAGGCCCATTGCAGTCTGGTGGCGGTCAGTAAATAGGCCCAGAGCAGTCTGGTGGCGGTCAGTAAATAGACCCAGCGCAGTCTGGTAGCGGTCAGTAAATAGGCCCAGGGCAGTCTGGTAGCGGTCAGTAAATAGGCCCAGGGCAGTCTGGTGGCGATCAGTAAATAGACCCAGTGCAGTCTGGTAGCAGTCAGTAAATAGGCCCATCGCAGTCTGGTGGCGGTCAGTAAATAAGCCCAGTGCAGTCTGGTAGCGGTCAGTAAATAGACCCAGTGCAGTCTGGTGGCGGTCAGTAAATAGGCCCAGTGCAGTCTGGTAGCAGTCAGTAAATAGGCCCAGTGCAGTCTGATGGCGGTCAGTAAATAGGCCCAGCGCAGTCTGGTGGCGGTCGGTAAATAGGCCCAGTGCAGTCTGGTGGCGGTCAGTAAATAGACCCAGCGCAGTCTGGTGGCGGTCAGTAAATAGACCCAGCGCAGTCTGGTGGCGTGCAGTAAATAGGCCCAGTGCAGTCTGGTGGCGGTCAGTAAATAGGCCCATCGCAGTCTGGTGGCGGTCAGTAAATAAGCCCAGTGCAGTCTGGTGGTGGTCAGTAAATAGTCCCATCGCAGTCTGGTGGCGGTCAGTAAATAGTCCCATCGCAGTCTGGTGGCGGTCAGTAAATAGACCCAGCGCAGTCTGGTGGCGGTCAGTAAATGGGCCCATCGCAGTCTGGTGGCGGTCAGTAAATAGGCCCATCGCAGTCTGGTGGCGGTCAGTAAATAGGCCCAGTGCAGTCTGGCGGCGGTTAGTAAATAGGCCCATCGCAGTCTGGTGGCGGTCAGTAAATAGGCCCAGTGCAGTCTGGTGGCGGTCAGTAAATAAGCCCATTGCAGTCTGGTGGCGGTCAGTAAATAGGCCCAGTGCAGTCTGGTGGCGGTCAGTAAATAGGCCCAGCGCAGTCTGGTAGCAGTCAGTAAATAGGCCCATTGCAGTCTGGTGGCGGACAGTAAATAGGCCCAGAGCAGTCTGGTGGCGGTCAGTAAATAGACCCAGCGCAGTCTGGTAGCGGTCAGTAAATAGGCCCATGGCAGTCTGGTGGCGGTCAGTAAATAGACCCAGCGCAGTCTGGTAGTGGTCAGTAAATAGGCCCATGGCAGTCTGGTGGCGGTCAGTAAATAGACCCAGTGCAGTCTGGTAGCGGTCAGTAAATAGGCCCATGGCAGTCTGGTGGCGGTCAGTAAATAGACCCAGTGCAGTCTGGTGGCGGTCAGTAAATAGACCCAGTGCAGTCTGGTAGCAGTCAGTAAATAGGCCCAGTGCAGTCTGGTGGCGGTCAGTAAATAGACCCAGTGCAGTCTGGTGACGGTCAGTAAATAGGCCCATCGCAGTCTGGTGGCGGTCAGTAAATAGGCCCAGTGCAAACTGGTAGCGGTCAGTAAATAGACCCAGTGCAGTCTGGTGGCGGTCAGTAAATAGGCCCAGTGCAGTCTGGTAGCAGTCAGTAAATAGGCCCAGTGCAGTCTGGTGGCAGTCAGTAAATAGGCCCATCGCAGTCTGGTGGCGGTCAGTAAATAGGCCCAGTGCAGTCTGGTGGCGGTCAGTAAATAGACCCAGTGCAGTCTGGTGGCGGTCAGTAAATAGGCCCATCGCAGTCTGGTGGCTGTCGGTAAATAGGCCCAGTGCAGTCTGGTGGCGGTCAGTAAATAGACCCAGCGCAGTCTGGTGGCGGTCAGTAAATAGGGCCAGTGCAGTCTGGTGGCGGTCAGTAAATAGGCCCATCGCAGTCTGGTGGCGGTCAGTAAATAGACCCAGCGCAGTCTGGTGGCGGTCAGTAAATAGGCCCATCGCAGTCTGGTGGCAGTCAGTAAATAGGCCCAGTGCAGTCTGGTGGCAGTCAGTAAATAGGCCCATCGCAGTCTGGTGGCGGTCAGTAAATAGGCCCAGAGCAGTCTGGTGGCGGTCAGTAAATAGACCCAGCGCAGTCTGGTAGCGGTCAGTAAATAGGCCCAGGGCAGTCTGGTAGCGGTCAGTAAATAGGCCCAGGGCAGTCTGGTGGCGATCAGTAAATAGACCCAGTGCAGTCTGGTAGCAGTCAGTAAATAGACCCAGCGCAGTCTGGTGGCGGTCAGTAAATAGACCCAGCGCAGTCTGGTGGCGTGCAGTAAATAGGCCCAGTGCAGTCTGGTGGCGGTCAGTAAATAGGCCCATCGCAGTCTGGTGGCGGTCAGTAAATAAGCCCAGTGCAGTCTGGTGGTGGTCAGTAAATAGGCCCATGGCAGTCTGGTGGCGGGCAGTAAATAGGCTCAGTGCAGTCTGGTGGCGGTCAGTAAATAGACCCAGCGCAGTCTGGTGGCGTGCAGTAAATAGGCCCAGTGCAGTCTGGTGGCGGTCAGTAAATAGGCCCATCGCAGTCTGGTGGCGGTCAGTAAATAAGCCCAGTGCAGTCTGGTGGTGGTCAGTAAATAGGCCCAGCGCAGTCTGGTGGCGTGCAGTAAATAGGCCCAGTGCAGTCTGGTGGCGGACAGTAAATAGGCCCAGAGCAGTCTGGTGGCGGTCAGTAAATAGACCCAGCGCAGTCTGGTAGCAGTCAGTAAATAGGCCCATGGCAGTCTGGTGGCGGTCAGTAAATAGACCCAGCGCAGTCTGGTAGTGGTCAGTAAATAGGCCCATGGCAGTCTGGTGGCGGTCAGTAAATAGACCCAGTGCAGTCTGGTAGCGGTCAGTAAATAGGCCCATGGCAGTCTGGTGGCGGTCAGTAAATAGACCCAGTGCAGTCTGGTGGCGGTCAGTAAATAGACCCAGTGCAGTCTGGTAGCAGTCAGTAAATAGGCCCAGTGCAGTCTGGTGGCGGTCAGTAAATAGACCCAGTGCAGTCTGGTGACGGTCAGTAAATAGGCCCATCGCAGTCTGGTGGCGGTCAGTAAATAGGCCCAGTGCAAACTGGTAGCGGTCAGTAAATAGACCCAGTGCAGTCTGGTGGCGGTCAGTAAATAGGCCCAGTGCAGTCTGGTAGCAGTCAGTAAATAGGCCCAGTGCAGTCTGGTGGCAGTCAGTAAATAGGCCCATCGCAGTCTGGTGGCGGTCAGTAAATAGGCCCAGTGCAGTCTGGTGGCGGTCAGTAAATAGGCCCAGTGCAGTCTGGTAGCAGTCAGTAAATAGGCCCAGTGCAGTCTGGTGGCAGTCAGTAAATAGGCCCATCGCAGTCTGGTGGCGGTCAGTAAATAGGCCCATCGCAGTCTGGTGGCGGTCAGTAAATAGGCCCATCGCAGTCTGGTGGCGGTCGGTAAATAGGCCCAGTGCAGTCTGGTGGCGGTCAGTAAATAGACCCAGCGCAGTCTGGTGGCGGTCAGTAAATAGGGCCAGTGCAGTCTGGTGGCGGTCAGTAAATAGGACCAGTGCGGTCTGGTGGCAGTCAGTAAATAGGCCCATCGCAGTCTGGTGGCGGTCAGTAAATAAGCCCAGTGCAGTCTGGTGGTGGTCAGTAAATAGGCCCATCGCAGTCTGGTGGCAGTCAGTAAATAGGCCCATCGCAGTCTGGTGGCGGTCAGTAAATAGGCCCAGTGCAGTCTGGTGGCGGTCAGTAAATAGACCCAGCGCAGTCTGGTGGCGGTCAGTAAATAGGGCCAGTGCAGTCTGGTGGCGGTCAGTAAATAGGACCAGTGCGGTCTGGTGGCAGTCAGTAAATAGGCCCATCGCAGTCTGGTGGTGGTCAGTAAATAAGCCCAGTGCAGTCTGGTGGCAGTCAGTAAATAGGCCCATCGCAGTCTGGTGGCAGTCAGTAAATAGGCCCATCGCAGTCTGGTGGCGGTCAGTAAATAGGCCCAGTGCAGTCTGGTAGCAGTCAGTAAATAGGCCCAGTGCAGTCTGGTGGCGGTCAGTAAATAGGCCCATCGCAGTCTGGTGGCGGTCAGTAAATAGGCCCAGAGCAGTCTGGTGGCGGTCAGTAAATAGGCCCAGAGCAGTCTGGTGGTGGTCAGTAAATAGGCCCAGCGCAGTCTGGTGGCGGTCAGTAAATAGGCCCAGTGCAGTCTGGTAGCAGTCAGTAAATAGGCCCAGTGCAGTCTGGTGGCGGACAGTAAATAGGCTTATCGCAGTCTGGTGGCGGTCAGTAAATTGGCCCATCGCAGTCTGGTGGCAGTCAGTAAATAGGCCCAGTGCAGTCTGGTGGCGGTCAGAAAATAGGCCCATCGCAGTCTGGTGGCGGTCAGTAAATAGGCCCAGCGCAGTCTGGTAGCGGTCAGTAAATAGGCCCAGTGCAGTCTGGTGGCGGTCAGTAAATAGGCCCAGTGCAGTCTGGTGGCGGTCAGTAAATAGACCCAGCACAGTCTGGTGGTGGTCAGTAAATAGGCCCAGTGCAGTCTGGTGGCGGTCAGTAAATAGGCCCAGTGCAGTCTGGTAGCGGTCAGTAAATAGACCGAGCGCAGTCTGGTGGCGGTCAGTAAATAGACCCATCGCAGTCTGGTGGTGGTCAGTAAATAGGCCCATTGCAGTCTGGTGGTGGTCAGTAAATAGACCCAGTGCAGTCTGGTGGTGGTCAGTAAATAGGCCCAGTGCATCTGGTGGTGGTCAGTAAATAGACCCAGCACAGACTAGTGGCGGTCAGTAAATCGACCCAGCACAGTCTGGTGGCGGTCAGTAAATAGGCCCATCGCAGTCTGGTAGCGGTCAGTAAATAGACCCAGCACAGACTAGTGGCGGTCAGTAAATAGACCCAGCACAGTCTGGTGGCGGTCAGTAAATAGGCCCAGTGCAGTCTGGTAGCGGTCAGTAAATAGACCCAGCACAGACTAGTGGCGGTCAGTAAATAGACCCAGTGCAGTCTGGTGGCGGTCAGTAAATAGGCCCAGTGCAGTCTGGTGGCGGTCAGTAAATAGACCCAGCGCAGTCTGGTGGCGGTCAGTAAATAGGCCCAGCGCAGTCTGGTGGCGGTCAGTTAATTGGCCCAGCGTGGACTGGTGGCAGTCAGTAAATAGGCCCAGTGCAGTCTGGTGGCGGTCAGTAAATAGGCCCAGTGCAGTCTGGTGGCAGTCAGTAAATAGACCCAGGGCAGTCTGATGGCGGTCAGTAAATAGACCCAGCACAGACTAGTGGCAGTCAGTACATAGACCCAGCACAGTCTGATGGCAGTCAGTAAATAGGCCCAGCGCAATCTGGTGGCGGCAGCAAGTAGACCCAGCACAGTCTGGTGGCGGTCAGTAAATAGACCCAGCACAGTCTGGTGGCGGTCAGTAAATAGACCCAGCGCAGTCTGGTGGCGGTCAGTAAATAGGCCCAGCGCAGTCTGGTGGCGGTCAGTTAATTGGCCCAGCGTGGACTGGTGGCAGTCAGTAAATAGGCCCAGTGCAGTCTGGTGGCGGTCAGTAAATACGCCCAGTGCAGTCTGATGGCGGTCAGTAAATAGACCCATCGCAGTCTGGTGGCGGTCAGTAAATAGGCCCAGCGTGGACTGGTGGCAGTCAGTAAATAGGCCCAGTGCAGTCTGGTGGCGGTCAGTAAATAGGCCCAGTGGAGTCTGGTTGCAATCAGTAAATAGGCCCAGTGCAGTCTGGTGGCGGTCAGTAAATAGGCCCAGCGCAGTCTGGTTGCAATCAGTAAATAGACACAGCGCAGTCTGGTGGCGGTCAGTAAATAGACACAGCGCAGTCTGGTTGCAATCAGTAAATAGACCCAGCACAGTCTGGTGGCAGTCAGTAAATAGGCCCAAGCGTGAACTAATGGTGGTCAGTAAATGAGCCCAGCATGGACTGCTAGCAGTCATTAAATAGACCCAGTGCAGTCTGGTGGCGGTCAGTAAATAGACCCAGGGCAGTCTGGTAGTGGTCAGTACATAGGCCCAGCCTGGGCTGGTGGCAGTCAGTAAATAGACCCAGCGCAGTCTGCTGGCAGTCAGTATATAGGCCCAGTGCAGTCTGGTAACGGTCAGTAAATAGACCCAGCACGAACTGGTGACGGTCAGTAAATAGGCCCAGCGTGGACTGGTGGCAGTCAGTAAATAGGCCCAGCATAGACTGGAGGCGGTCAGTAAATAGGCCCAGTGCAGTCTGGTAGCGATCAGTAAATAGACCCAGCGCAAACTGGTGGCAGTCAGTATATAGACCCAGTTCAGTCTGGTGGCAGTCAGTAAATAAGCCCAGCGTGGCCTGGTGGCGGTCAGTAAATAGATCTAGCGCAGTCTGGTGGCGGTCAGTAAATAGACCTAAAGCAGTCTCAAGGCGGTCAGTAAAGAGGCCCAGCGCAGTCTGGTGGCGGTCAGTAAATAGGCCCAGTACAGGCTTGTGGTGATCAATACATAGGCCCAGCACAGCCTCGTGGTGATCAATACATAGGCCCAGCATGGTCTCATGGCGATCAGTACATAGGTCCAGCTTGGATCCATGGCAGTCAGTAAATAGGCCCAGCGTGGCCTGGTGGCGGTCAGTAAATAGGTCCAGTGCAGATCCGTGGCAGTTGGCAAATAGGCCCAGCATGGACTCATGGCGGTCAGTAAATAGGCCCAGCACAGTCTGGTGGCGGTCAGTAAATAGGCCCAGCACAGACTCATGGTGATCAGTGCATAGGCCCAGCATGGGTTCATGGCGATCAGTACATCGGTCCAGCGCAGTCTGGTGGTGATTAGTAAATAGACATAGCAGTCTGATGGCAGTCAGTAAATAGGCCCAGTGTGGATGCATGGTGGTCTAAATAGGCCCAGCGCAGACTCATGGCGGTCAGTAAATAGGCCCAGCGCAGTCTGGTGGCGGTCAGTAAATATGTCCAGCACAGTCTGAAGACGGTCAGTAAATAGGCCCAGTGCAGACTGGTGGCGGGCAGTAAATAGGCCCAGTGCAGACTGGTGGCGGTCAGTAAATATGTCCAGCGTGGACCCATGGCAGTCAGTAAATAGGCCCAGTGCGACTCTTGACGGTCAGTACGTAGACCCAGCATGGACACATGGCGGCAGCATCAGCGAGAGCTTGGGTGCATTGATGACAAGGTCTTAGCGCCCACTCATGGCTGCTGCGAGAGAGGCAAGTTTGGGTTCCTGACGGTGTCTGCTTCCAGGGCAGATTTGTAGAGGTGAGTTTGAGCTCAGTACAAGACACTGCAGCATTGGCAGTGGCAGCATCGGCAGGTGGACCTGAAGCAGACTCATGGTAGCCCAGAGTCGAGTTTGGGCTGGTGTGGTACCTGGCACTTCTGCCATTGGCGAAGTGCAGCAAGATTCATAGTGGCCGGGGTGTCAGTGGAGGTGAGCTGGCCCCAGACAACGGGTGACTGATTCCAGTGATGGCGGCACGGTGAAGTGACTCATGCCTGGCCATCAGACCCATGGTCCCTGGTGGAGCCCTTAAAAAGAAGGACCATAAAGTTGAACCATTTTTCTTTATTCTTCTGTGTTTATATTCTACATTTTGGTTTATTTCTCTGTGTTTTAATGTGGCGGCAGAGAGTGGTGACAGTATACAACACTCTTTACTGTATTATATAACAAAATACACGTGACAATAAATAAATCAAATTAATTTGCCAGATTTCTCCATGCCAGCAGGGAGTGCACTTCATAAAGTACCTCATTGGCTGTAAAATGCTTCAGGATGTCCTGAGATCATGTCAATCCCTGTGGAAATGTACATCTCTCTTCCTTAACTCTCACCTCTTTGCAATCCATTGCAAACTCTTTAATATCTCCCTAAAACCTGGAAGAAGCAAGTAGGCCTTTAATTTAATTTCTCACCGAAAACATGTGACCCCTCACCTAGCTTCTCATGCCATCTCTGACTTACAAATGCGGTTGTTGGACACTAAGAAAATGTCAGAAAGCCGAATGCTTTAGAAAAGAGATTAAGAAAGAAAAGCTGCAAATGGCGGAAATGCAAAACCATATCAGAAAGTACTGGAAATACTCAGCAAGTGAATCAGCATTGAAAAGAGATAAGATGAATTAGTGCTTTGGGTGGAACCACTGATGTATAATCTCGCTCAGACCATCCACCTATCAGATGGTGACTGACTTGCTTTGCATTTCCGGCAATTTTCTGGTGTGTATCCTGAATGGTTTGAAAGCATTCTGTATGAGAGTGGCTTGGTGGAATGTACTAGATCAAAACTGTGTCTTCTAGTTCCAATACTTGCTGAGGATTCTCAGTCTTGAGCACATCATTCTGTGGCCTGGGGAATAGCAGGAAGCATTTGCCAAACTTTCAACCTAATTGGTGTTTACAATTATAAATGGGATAGAAAAGGAAATCTCTCTTCAGTTGATGTGATATGAATATTGTGCGTAAATCTGATCATATTGTAAGACAACCAGTGAACTCTAGAGAACAACGTTGTTTGATGTAAAGAAATACTGAATTTTTGTAGCACCTTTCACAATCACTGGATATCCCAAAGATGTTACAGCCAATTAATTATTTTTTGAAGTGTTATGCTTGTTGTGGTATATGAGACAGCAATGTGATGATGCACCAAATAATCTGTTGTTTTCTGATGTTTTCTGATGTTGATTAAGGGATAAATATTGGCCAGGATACCAGGGAACATTTCCTTACTGTGCTCTGAGGCAATGCCTCATGATGCTTTACGTCCACCCGAGCAGACAGATGGGGTCTCAATTCAGCAACTCATCTGAAAGACAACACTCTCTGACAGCATAATATTTAGAGTCATAGAGATGTACAGCATGGAAACAGACCCTTCGGTCCAACCCGTCCATGCTGACCAGATATCCCAACCCAATCTAGTCCCACCTGCCAGCACCCTGCCCATATCCCTCCAAACCCTTCCTATTCATATACCCTTCCAATGCCTCTTAAATGTTGCAATTGTACCAGCCTCCACCACTCCACTGGCAGCTCATTCCATACACGTACCACCCTCTGCATGAAAACGTTGTCCCTTAGGTCTCTTTTATATCCTTCCCCTCTCACCCTAAATCTGTGCCCTCTAGTTCTGGACTCCCCAACCCCAGGAACAGACTTTGTCTGTTTATCCTATCCATGCCCCTCATAATTTTGTAAACCTCTATAAGGTCACCCCTCAGCCTCTGATGCTCCAGGAAAAACAGCCCCAGCCTGTTCAGCCTCTCCCTGTAGCTCAGATCCTCCAACCCTGGCAACATCCTTGTAAATCTTTTCTGAACCCTTTCAAGTTTCACAACATCTTTCCGATCTGAAGGAGACCAGAATTGCA